>NC_134953.1:67241182-67545870 GCF_965638725.1 Aptenodytes patagonicus | reverse complement strand
CCAAAGATCCCCACATTTCATTATTCCTCTTCTGCAATGCAGTCTGTGAAATTTCCTCCAAAATTGTCCCATTCCTGTCTATGGCTCATCCTCCCAGAAGAGGCCCAGTGCTGCCATCACGTACTCCATTAACCCATGGGAAAAGGTGTAGGAATGAAGGAAGTAAGCTACCACATACTTGGGTGACGTAGGTGCCATAGTGGAACCTTAGTTTCTCAATTTCATACTAAAAGCCTCGAAACATGCTATTAAAAATTGCAAGAACACTTTAATTGCAAATTTGAGTATCTACAAATTGAAATAGGCAAAAATGAAGCTTCCCTGGGCAGCCTGCTCCCCTGAGCCTAATGCATTAGAGCAGTCTTTAATCCAGCGCATGGGATTCAGGGATACTATTGCGTCAGTGTCCCCAGCCTGCAAAGTTAAGTCAGAGGCAGGGGATTGCAAGAAGAGAATTTCATTCCTGTCACTGTCTCGGAGTGCTCCTCTAATGCACGTCGCAGCCTTTTCACACGCAGCCTCCGATTCTGGGTTCCTCATTGTCTGGGAGACTTATTTGAAACTCTGTGGCTGTTAAATGTTGAACTGGCATCTGGTACTGAGGTCTGTGGGAATGGTGCTTTGAATTTTTATTTTCGTGGTACTTCCTGCTTTACGTAGCAGAGCAGTCGTGCCCACTTAAATAACGATGATCAATGTTTTGTTCTGTCCTCATTGTTCAAAATGTGGCCCTTAGGCTTTATTTATTGCTGCTTAAAATTTGCTTTTGAAGACTGAATGATTAATTTCCCTTGTGGACTTGCTGTGATGCTCACCACTTTCATTTCTGAGCACCTTGTAAATTCTAATTAATGTATTTTCACAGTGCCCCTTTAAGGTATCAGATGTGGAACTGAGGCACCGACCTTGAGTACAGCACCCCCAGCCCCCAGCATCCACTATTGTTGCATGCCCAGTCTGATTTTCAAGATTACTTTGCATTTTCTATATAAGTATAGCAGGTTAAGTAATTCAAGACTAAATTGCAACAGTGCACAAGAGGGGGCAAATTAAGGTTGTCTTTGCAATCTACATTTTTACTTTCCCTGACTTTAGTACCTTAGTATTCTCTTAAAGTGGATTTTTTATGTGCAACTTCAGTAGAACCTGGCTGTTCTATTACAGGCAGTTTTAACTTAAAGATTGACAGTTCTTGCGGGTTGTAAGAATGGAGCACTTTCCATAAACCTGTTTTCATCTGTGAACGACTCCATTGAAATGGCTTGCCTGCAGAACTGCACCGCAGCTTTAGGATTCATGTAACTGCTACTGAGCAACGTGATTTCATTAGCGAGCTTTTCCAACAGAACAGAAGCTGCTAATTTTCTGTATTCAGAATAACACCATTTCTGTAAATAAAAATTCAAGCCCTGGGGTTTCTTCTTAGGAAAATTTACTCTTGGACTTCATGTAAACATGACTTTGATTTAATGTATTTTGCCTGTAGGGGAATAGACTGTTAGGAATTCCCTGTGGTTCTAATCTGTTTTAATTTAAACTGTAGCTGGGAGCACTGCAGATTTCTCTGATCCACGCGCTCGCAGTAATAGCAATGAAGGCCCAGACCTTACCACTCCAAAAGCCATCAGCGATTTGGCAGTGCGGCGGGCACGACACAGGTTGCTCTCTGGGGAATCAGGGGAGAAACGTACCTCAAGACCTGTCAATAAAGTGATTAAATCAGCATCCGCTACTGCTTTGTCTCTCCTGATTCCCTCAGGTAAGAAGTGCCTCGGATGAGGCATTGTCAGAATCTGCGCACTAAACAAAAGGTCTGCAGACAGATCCTCCCCCTTCGCTCTCCTGGAATAATGCCCTTGCTGGCAAGGGGAGAGAGATCTAACTTTTACAATCGGTTTAATATTTACTACTCAGCAGGATAATGAATACTGCTTTGCAACAGATAGGAGCATTGTGTGTGTGGTCTGACTGCAGCTTCTGCAAACGGCAGCTGGGCCTTATTCTTTCCCTAGTTTTGTTTAAATTGGCTCCTAGCTGGTCTCTAGACAATGGTGCAGCAAGGAAGTATATAGAGAAGGAACAATTTTAACCCTCAAGGCACTATTTTTTTGGGGTCACATGCTAACTACAGCGTTGTTTGGGAACTGTGTCTGTCTGGTGCGTTCATGCACCAGCAAGTTTCAGTAACTCCAGATAACTTGGTTAAAATCGGATGGTGTCCTGGTTTAGAATTCAATATGTCAAGAATTCAATAGTGTAAGTAACTCACAAAGCAAGTTAATGCTGAATAGTTTACCTTGTTGGCCTGGCTCTGTCTCCAAGCAGAGCCAGACCTTGACAATTCCTAATGCCAGGTGGTAACTTCTAGTGAACAGCCCAACCATGCCGAGCTATGACAGACTGGTTCAGCAGGAGGCTCTCCCCACAAGGACTTTGTCCCTCTTTCCGGAGGATATGTCCTTGCTGTATTTCCAGGGCTGTACATGTTCCTGCCTAGATGGGAGCAGGAAATTGCAGCTAGGCCACGAGTGCCAACCCAGCAGAACCTGCTGGCAGAGCAATGCCTGCCTGTCCCTCTCAGCCAGAGAGCTGGAGGCAGGTATGCAACTGCTTCTTGGCACCGTCGTGGTGATGCACGTTACGTTTCTTGTGGTTTGGGTATTGGTTGCTTTTCAAGCTACAAACTCCCTCATGAAAATCTCTAAAATGTGTATTTAATCACCCAGCAAAGGTTCCTCCAGAGCTGCTCTCATCTGCCAGGTAAATATGTGCTGGGCGATTCAGCAGGTGTTTCTTAATGGATTAGGGATTACCTTTTACAGCTGCATTTAATATTCCTGCTCTTTGGGTTTATTTTACTGATATTGACCAGCTTCACTTTAAAATGAGAGTTCCGTATTTGTTTTGTATTTTTAAAAGTGGATGTTGTTACACTAGCAAGCAGAGTCAGCTAGTTTAGCTGATAGCCTAGCCCTCGGCTGTTCGTTTGGGAAATGCACTCTAAAATACACTTGTGATGTTGTTTTTCAGTAGCAAAGTCCCTGCAGTAGCTAATTTTTTGGGGTTAAATATTTTTGCCCCTGTGGATTTAGAACACTACCAAAACTACCTAGATGTAGTTGTTGTCTGATTGCCTACTGATATTTTTTGTTTTAATACTAACTGATTTTGATTTATCTCAGCACCAACGTGTAACTTGCACCAAGATCTAGAAACTATCTGATCTTCTGGAGGGGGATAATATATCATAACCTTGAAATGGGGTGTTCCAGGATTGTGCCTAGAGTAAATGCTTATGACGGGTTGTAAGTCCCTGAAAGAGGAGAAAACTGTGACCCAACCATAATCCTGGGAGAGCAGTGCTGCTGTATTAAATACACAGTTCCAAATGTGCTTTTTGGAAACTACTGATTTTTGTATTTCAAAGCATGAATTAGTTGAAGCTGCAGGCAAACCCAGCTCTGGTGAAGACCACCAGCTCTAAGAACATTGGGAGAGATGGTTTCCTAGCTGTTCTCTAACAAGAATTTTCTCTCTTTTGGAGGCCTGATTTCCTAATTTTTGCCCACCTTTGTGTCATCACTGTAGATCACCACACGTGTTCTCCATTGGCCAGTCCAATGTCACCTCATTCTCTATCCTCCAACCCATCTTCGAGGGACTCCTCACCCAGCCGCGACTTTTCTCCTGCTATCGCAAACCTGAAACCACCAATCATCATCCATCGGGCTGGAAAGAAATACGGTTTCACTCTCCGTGCCATTCGCGTCTATATGGGTGACAGTGATATCTACACTGTGCATCACATGGTCTGGGTATGTCTCTGCTTTTCTGAAAAGAGTACCCTTGGGGCCAGAAATGCATTTAGCCAGGGTTGTGGGATTTAGCTTTATAAATTGTATTTTGCCACCCTGTTTTTTTTCTCCTTATTCGGACCCAAAGTTATCTTTGGGGGGGGAGGGGGGGGGTGCCCTTTATAAATAAATAAATAAATAACAGTACTTTGGGTTTTACCTGTAGCAGTTTTCAAGCCCATCACAAAACCACAGGAACCTTTCTTGCCTTCTTTCTTCCCTGGTTACATGAATCCACCTTTTTTCACCTGTAGCACATACTTTAAAGCATGTTTCTGTGTACATACCCTCTTTCTCTTTATTGGGACTGTTGCATGAGGGCCAGTTGTAGCTAATTTATTCAGACCTGTGTTAGCGATTATAGCCTGCTCCTGATCAGTTCAGTCTGCTGGGGTTTTCCAAGCAGTCACTTGGAATTGATTACAAGCCTTAAAGCATCACTGCTGCTATGCTGATTGCCTAGGGATTTAGCTCTTGGCTTAGTTGTGTGCTATGCTAAAAGGTCTGGTTTCCATGTCTGTATCTCTTCCTTCCCATTACTTCTGGTGCTTGATCTCTGTGTTCCTTTTTTGTTAACGTATATGACTTCTAGGAATGATCCGTTCCCCAAAGCAGTGTTGTTTGAATTGTGTAGTTAGGGAGAATGGAGTTAGGGTAAAGGTGGTTCATTCTTTTCCTTGCATCTCTGTGTTCATTAGACAATTTGGACTTCATGTGCTTTGGTCATTACTTAACACTCATTCTTACCTAGAAAAATAATCTGAAGCTGCATTTTTCCCTTGCTCCTCTCTGCTTTCCTTGAAAAATGCTGAGTTTACCAAGATACTGATTTGTAGTCTTTTCTGGCTAGAGGGAGAGTTCCAGTATTCTTAAGCATATCTGTCTCCTCACTGTAAAGGAGGCTTACCTTTCTGAACGATGGGGAAAGGCAATGTGTTCATGGGGGAAAAGATCTGATGTTGGATAGGTTAATAAAGGATGGAAAGTGGAAAAAGAAACTCTGTTTGGGATGAGATGCAATATAGGCACCCTAAAAACATGGCACAGAGTCTTATTTAAAAGTCTGTTGGCTGCCTTGGGTTCCAGCATGTAGATGGAAGGATGCTGGATTTGGGGTGGCAAAGAAATTGAAAAAGATTGAATGCTTGTCTGGAAATCAAGAGTATCTAGTTAACATTCCCGAGTGCTGAAAATTTTTGGAAGTGTGTTAAGCCTTTTGCTTTGGGAGGAGCTGGTCTCTTGAACAGCTTAACCATCCTGGCTGGCTGCCTTGGATCGGGAGAAGACTGGCAGGATGCTGGGGGAGGAGTGGAAGAGCGCAGATTTTTGTGCTTGTCTGTGCCAGTCAGTGGTTTCTTTCACCCTTCTTTGAAGCAGCTGATGCTGGCTGCAGCAAGAGGTGAGATGAATGGGCTTTGAGTCTGATCCGGCCAGCGATCTTGTATATTCCTCTTCTCAAATCAGTCACCCCCTTCTTGTTGCCAGCACGTGGAGGAAGGTGGTCCAGCAAATGAAGCAGGTCTGCGTGAAGGGGATCTGATAACCCATGTCAACGGGGAGCCAGTCCATGGACTGGTGCACACAGAAGTGGTGGAGCTGATTCTGAAGGTAGGGACTCAGCACTGTTACATTTTGGAAAATATAAGCAAGCTTGTTTAAAACGCCGTAGGTATCTAATTGGCATTGTCTGAAATACAAATATGTACACAGCACCTGGCCCTTGTTTTGCAAAAACTCATTGCTGCAGCTTGATCTCTAAATCTCCAAAATTTCTGCATGTAATTTGAGCTGAACTAAGATATTTTGTGTGAGAAATAAGGACCCGTCAGATACATTTTTATCAGCAGTAGAGACAAAGGTTAATAAGATTGAAGTATACCTTTCCACAAACATCACTTTAAGAAACAAATACTTTAAAAATTTTCCAACTTCTATTTTTTGCCTTTAGGCTGTGCTAATGTTATTAGCTCTTAATACGTCTTTCTCAAGGATTATTCCTAGTGGTATTTAAAAGCAGCTTTGTAATGGTTGGTCTTAAAATTATCCAGTTAAATGACTTGCGTTTTGATACCTCCTCTGAGCTGAATCCATTTACAGAAATAAGCCCCAAAGTTTTGGACCATTCCAAGAGACAGAAGTCTTTGGGATGGCAAATAGAGGAGCAATCAGGATTTTTTTTTTTTTTTTTTAAGATGAGTGAGACAAGCCATGCTCTGTGTTGCAGATTCATCATGATAGATGTCTGATATGCTAACATCTGCCATCAGTCAGAGCACTGGGAATAGGATTGGTAACAGAATATCGCTTTGTTCAAGTTTCCAAGTATTACAAGTATTAAATTGAGGCAGTTGGGATCGCAATGGGAGAGGTCAGATGCTGTGTTCTATCTGCTCTGGGAAGCTTTACCTACCAGCTGGGATCTGAGCTAATCATTTGTGAAAGCCTGACTAAAGAGGGCTCTCTCTCAGCAATTCCTTAATAAATGATAGGTGGAAATGCAAAGGGTGAAATGTAGTTTGACAAAGGATTACAAAACGGCAGGCAGCAATAAACTAGCAGGCTACCTGCTTAGCCTGCAGATCTGCTTCAAATAGCCATGTTTTAAGCAATGTCTCTGTGTCTTGTTTCTGACAGAGTGGAAATAAAGTGTCCATCTCCACCACGCCATTTGAGAACACGTCCATCAAAGTTGGTCCAGCTCGAAAAGCCAGCTACAAATCCAAGATGGCTCGTAGGAACAAGAAGAGCAAAACTAAGGATGGTCAGGAAAGGTTTGTTTTGATGTTTCTCTGTGAAAATTAAATAGTAACCAGGATAATGTAAGAGAGATCTTGTCAAATCAATTTGCAGTTAACGTATATCAGCAGGTACATCCTTTAGTTCTTTTCTTTTTGTTTTCTTTTTCTCTTTAACTGTGCCATAAAATTGACCAAAGTGTGCCAATAAAGATAAATAAATCATTTGGGCTTGTAAACAACTTTTGAATGCTCTTCCACAGTAAGAAGAAGAGTTCTTTGTTGAGGAAGATCACTAAACAAGCATCACTACTTCACACCAGCCGGAGTTTATCTTCACTAAACCGCTCTCTGTCTTCTGGAGAAAGTGTGCCTGGCTCTCCAACTCACAACCTGTCTCCTCGGTCACCAACGCAGAGTTACAGATCCACTCCCGAGTCTGTACACTCAGGTAAAAAAAGAAACAAAACCAAACACAAAAAAATCCACGCAAACAGAAAAAACTTGGAGAAGATTTTTGTTTATTGATTAATTTTTGAAGTAAAATACGCAGCAGCAGGTGGTAGGTCTGTTTGTGAAGTAAAATGGCAGCTGTGATGTCTGTTACCTTAAGGATGGATGTATTCTCATTCATTGATTCATTTAAAAATGAAAATCCATACCTGCTTTTAAGAATGCATTTGCTGTGCTACAGCATCCTTTCACTTTGATGCAAATGTGTATTGTAAGTTGCAATGTTTTTGTAGCAGTTTGACACATTTTCTATATTAGTTCAGAGAAAAGGAATCAAAACTGTGGCAAAGTCATATTTGAAAATTGAATCAGCTGATGGAATAAAGAGATTTGCATCTTCAGAATAGCAATGAAACACATGGTTTATCTGCTTGGAGGTTTTTTTCAGAAAAAAACATTCTGATAGCAGACTGTTTCTTACTATATTCCGGTGTTGTATGACAATGATGTGAATTTTCCATCAGAAGCCATGCAATATTACCCTGTAATATTACTGCAGTGCTTTGTGGTAACATGGCATTTTGTCTTGACTTTGCATGTCTTATTTTCAATAACTTGTTTTAATGGCCAAATATATATTAATCTTCCTAGTCCTTTTTTTTTTTTTTTTTAAGTTGGTGGCAATTCTTCCCAGAGCAGCTCTCCCAGTTCCAGTGTTCCCAATTCTCCAGCCAGCTCTGGACACATTCGACCCAGCTCTCTGCATGGACTAGCACCAAAGCTTCAAAGACAGTACAGATCTCCAAGGCGTAAATCTGCGGGAAACATCCCTCTGTCACCACTAGCTCACACTCCATCACCAACCCCACAGTCCACATCACCGCAGCGCTCCCCATCTCCTTTACCAGGACACTCAGTTGGCAGCTCCAGTATTATTCAGTCTTTTCCAGTAAAACTACACTCCTCTCCTCCGCTGGTGAGACAAATTTCTCGCCCCAAAAGTGCTGAGCCCCCTAGGTCTCCTTTGCTAAAGAGAGTGCAGTCGGCCGAGAAATTGGCTGCCTCGCTGTCCTCTTCTGAGAAGAAGCTGGCTTCCTCACGTAAGCATAGCTTGGATATTTCTCACTCTGAATTTAAGAAGGAGATGCTACAGAGGGATCCTAGTCTCCAGAGCTTACAAGAATCTGCGAATGAAACAACAGGTGGCAAACTTGGGCTGGCGGAAAAAGGGATGTTGCATAAGCCGGGTTCACGGAAGTTGGGTGCTATTCGACAGGACAGGGTGGAGAGGAGGGAGTCTCTGCAAAAGCAAGAGGCCATCAGAGAAGTAGATTCTTCCGAAGATGAAACGGATGATGGTTCAGAAGATAGTCAGGATGGGAGAAGACTGGACAAGCCCCCTGACAGTGGAGACCAAGGCTCAGATTCTTTTAATGAGGATAATAAGTTTTCATCTAAACTGGAAAGCAAGGATAGTATTGAAGATGATGCCTTTCTACCTGAAGATCCAAAAGGTACAGAAGATTTGCAGAAGGGAAATAATCAACAAGCCAAGCCTGTTTCAGAGCCACTGCAAATCGGTGTGCACCCTTCCCCATCAGAGGTCCTCCCAAGAACTTCTCCAGAAAAATTAGCTAATTTAGAAAAGCCATTCCTAAGATCAGAAACAACTGCAAAGGAACATAAATTGCCAGAAAACAAAACTTTTGAGTGTTTTGGTCCAAAAGACAAGTCTTCTGAAGCAATCAAAGACCTAGGGAGAACTACAAGTACTCAAAAAACAATACATCGCACAGAACATATACAGTGCCCATCTATCAAACTCCTGGAACTTGAAGAAGGTGACTCTTCTGGGGCCTCGTGTGGTAAGCTTGACCTGAAAGACCCTCTGCTAACAGAAAGCAGTCAGAAAAAACAGGATTCCAAACCTCAGCTGGCACTTTCTTCATGGTGCGCGGCAAGCGTGAGCACTCCTCTCTCGGTAAGCCCCGCAGATCGCAGTGAGAAGGATCACAAAGAGATGCTTCAGCCTGCAGAACAGCACAGCACCTCATTTCTGTCTCCTGGAAGCCTGAGCAGAATGTCCCAAAAAAGTCCTAGTACTGAAAGGCAACCCAGCCCATCCCAGGCAGAGAGTGCTTCAACCGCCGGCAGAACGAGCCCAGCAGGTCCTGTATCCTCCACGCTCCTTGTCCCCGGTGCTATCGAAAGAGCTCTCTCTGTGTCTCAGTTAGTGCCGCTAGCTCAGAGCGTGTTAGGCCCTTTGAAGCTCAGTATGTCTGGTTCCGGAGAGGTGGAAAAGAGAAAGGATTCTCCCCATTTGGTTGCCTCCTGTAAAGAAGAGAGAGATTCGAAACAAAAAAGGCAGGAAACTTCACAAGCAGGAGCGTGTCAAGAGAAAGCCAAACTATCTAGCACAGACGCTCTGACCACGAGGAGCGGATCCTGCACAGAGTCGTTAAACTCAGCAAAGCCCTGGGAGGCAACGTGTCCTGTGGTGGCAAAAAAGGAGGCAACTTTTTGCAGTGCTAAAGCATCTGAAGTGTTGGGAGGTAGCTGCAAAATCACTCCATCGAAAGAGCTGTCTCACGCTCTTGGACAAGCAGCTCTGAGAGCCTCTCCTCTGCCAGATGGCAGCACGAGGCCCTGTAAAGAGGGGACTCTCGTGCAAGCAAAAAGCAAAGAGGTTGGAAATCAGTTAAAAATACAAGACTTTCCCCTGTCACATGATGGTGCTGTAAAGAAAACATAGCAGCATCCCTGGTACATGTGGACTGGAGCACTCTACATTCAAAATAGAGACTGCATGTTTGAATTTTGTAATATACACTAATATAAAATAGAACTTGTGTACATCTATTTTTGGGAGGGTTTTTTTCATACCGTTTTTTGTGTTTTTTCATCATTGCTATTCTATTTTTGTACACAGTAATGCTTGCCGTTTGAGGTCTCTTTAGAACAGGGTATCTTTAAAGCAGGGCTTAAGAAACAGTTTGATTTTTTTTTTTTCTTCCCTTCCAGACCTTTTATTTTGCCTGAGTTCAGGGCCTGTTGTGCTCTTCCCTCTAATCCTGCATTTATTTGAGATCCCAAAAATTCTGAGTACAAAAAAGGCAGCTTACTTTTAAATTTCTGGGTTTCAACCTTTTCTTTGAAATGCCATTGAAATTCACAATTTTCAGGTTTTTTCTTGGATTTACAATCTGATGTCCTTTTACAAGGAGAAGAAACTACCCTCTTGTCCACAAGTTATTCTGGAACTACAAACCCTCTTCGGTGCAGGTAAGACCTCTTTGTCACTGCGTGCATTCACAGTCCTGCACGAGTCCTTAGAGGATACAGAGGCAAGGGACGTGGCAGGAGGGGTCGGACAGAGAGAGATCCCTGTCTCTCTGTAAACCAAGTAAAAGTATTTTTCAATGGAATTATCAGATAGAGAAATCTCCAATCCGTAAGCTGTTGTTGGTTTTTTTTTTTGATTGTTTTTACTTATCCTTTCCACATGGCAGGAAAGGTTGCCTTATGGCAACTTTTCCCTCTGTTTTTAAAGTTTTAGTGATGTTTTATCTTCCTTTCTCTGGCTTCAATTCATAACTTGCCCTGCCTCAGAATAAATGACCACAGGAAAGGGGTGCCTTGTAGGTTGATTTTCACGTAGAGAAATTTGTAGTTGCGTGTTCTCCAGTATGTCTCGGGCAAAGTTATCTCAATGATAAATGACCTTTGGAGACTTTTCCTTCTCTTGATGAGTCTAAATAGGTAGGGATTTTAAGGTGTTCCTTAACATTTCTGAATTGGGGCTTGGGAAACTTGCCGAGTTTTCTGAATCTACCCGTTAAAAACAAAAAAACTATGAAGAGTTCTGACTCCTCGAGTTCTGTGGACAAGCTGCAAGCAGACTTCAAAACACATGTGATATTTTAAGATTTCAGCTTTGATAGCTAGATCATTTCCACTGCTGAGGTCACTTTCCATTAAAAAAATTACTCTTTGCTCTTAGGTTTAGACATTGCCGTGCTTTAAGTGTGACCGACTCTGGATAACAGTGCTCTTTGCTGAGGATTAGATCAATAATAATACACCAATAAATGTGTCGAGTGGTGATACCTATAGCACTGTAAGCCATTTCTTCATCCAATTAAAGGTTCCTCTCAATGAACACTCCCGTCATTTGTCCCAGATTGTGCTCAGCTTTTATTCTAGTCTTGTCTGAGTGTATCTCCCTGCGGATCACCCGCAAGGTCTAGTATCCTGCTCACTGGCTTACTCTGTTAGAAGCAGAATGACTGTGCAACAGTATTTCAAGCTAAAACCTGCCTCTGTTGGTCTGATTTCATTCCACTGCCGCCGCCTTCATTGCCTTGGCTTTTTCTGAACTTGAAGTTTTGATTTGCTTCCCCTAAATGGAAATATGTTTTTATATAGGAATATATTTTCTCCATCTCTTTCAACTTGATTTCAGCTCAATCCGTAAATCACAAAAATCTCTGGAATCTCACGCTGCTTCTTTCTGTATAACCATTGTTTCCCCCCATTATATACTTGATTTTGGCTGCTTGGATTTCATTTCTGGACCAAGTTTTGGTTTGGTTTGAGCTTTTTTTTTTTAATATGTTTAAATGAGTGTTTACTCCGTGTGTCTGTGTGAACATGTATGGTGTTGTTAATACACTAACCAAAGCCTCAATGCTCCCAGATAACACGTTAATAAATCTTGCTGTGACGGTATTGAGAGCAGAGCCTGCTGTGCTGTCTCTTTGCTCTTTTTCCTGGAATACATAGGCTACTTGTATACACTTGGTTTGCAGTTACAAACCACAATATTTCCACTGCCTTGTCAGGGTCCTGGGTATCTCCAGCCTTTCAAAGCACTCTCGTTGATGAGCATCATTCTGTGCTGATTCGGAGCAATAGCAAGTAAGGAACAGACTTGGCAGGATCTGGTACTAATCTGGCTGGTTTTCTCCCTGATGGGTTGATCTACTAAAAAATTGCTGAGAAGCAAGGTCCGATTGGCAGTACAGTATATGATAAAATGGACAGGAATAGTGAAAAACTGATTCAGCATCCTGAGTCTGTGGTAATTACAAAGACAAGCCTCAAGCTTATCTCCTGAGAGCACCTAACCTTGGCGAGATGGAAATCTCTGTATCAGTTAAGTAGTGGGCCCAGAGTTGCGTGAGGACGTGGTCTGACCTGGCTGTTCCCTGGGTGGCAGGTCCCCGTTTCCTTCTCCTTGCAGCGACACTGCTTCTTCCTGTGAGCGTGCTCCTGGGACATCCATGAAGGGCTCTGCGTTTAAAAAACCTGAGGGCAAAACCAACCACTGCTCTTAGGAGAGAGGGCTGGGGACCCTGGCTCATCCCACGCGGGTTGGGATGGGACCCTCTGAAGGTACCAGCTGTATTAGCTGCTGACTCCCTCCCTTTGCAGCCGGTGGTTCCAGCGCTGAATTGCAGTTATCCTTTCTTACGCTTAAAAAGAGGAGTGAAAAAACTTGCTATGTCACAGCTTTTGCTGCTTTTGCCTGAATTGGCCGAAGAAGAGGTGAGGTATGTGTTTTGTCGCCTCTTTTGTAGCTACAGTACAGAAAGTGATCAGTGCAATTTAAAAAACGCTGTTTTTCTGGAAGCCAAAGCCAAACAGTGTTACTAGGAAAGCATCCTAGTGAAGGCCCGTATCCCCTGCTCCTGGTCAGTCCTGCAGTTTCCCTCGGTGTGCCAGGTGCCCCATCGTCCTGGTTCCACCTTCTGTCAAATTTATATGCTGCACCTTAGCAAAAAGTTTGGGCAAAAAGCCTTTTTCTATAAAATTTTGATAATAAACCGGGTAGATGCACCAAGACTTATTCCTTGCTCTGCTAAGAATTGCTGAAATACCTTCTCAATAAGCTTGCAAAACGTGCTGGGGAGGAACGAGATGTTGGAAAAGCTGTGTGTGAAGAGCGAGAGTGTGCTCCCCAGCGCAGGATTGGACCCGCGGTACCCGAGCAAAGCATTCAGCAAGCTGAGAACTCGGCCTCCATAGATAACCCCGAGTCAGACAGGCGGGAGAGAGAAGTTGCGTGCGTGTGGTGTGCGTTTGGTGAATGAGCTGTGCATATAACCACCCAAATATGCTGCTTTCCTGCTTCGTTTCCCTGTTTCCTTCTGTCGGCTTGGATGTGTCTCCTGCTCCTCATCCGTGTTGGGATGATGGCATCAAAGCTGGTTCCAGGCTCTGCAGCTCCTCTCTGCTCCTGCATCCAGCCGGCGCGTTCCTGCCCTGTGCCTCACTTCAGTGTTATTTTTCCCTTTGTCTCTTACTGTTGCAAACGAAAAGAAATGGATGATATTTATTGTAAATATTAGACTTTAGCATTGTAACGGCCACTCCTGGGTCTGAATGTCAGAGGCCTTTGGCTGCTAATATACTAAAGAGCGCTTGCCGGGGAAGGGGTAGGAGTGACCAGTGGTTTTGGTTGCCACACTTGCATTAAGGTGTGATTTGGAGTATTTTAAATTTATTTTTTTTTTCTTCCGAAGAGGGGAGGATAAAGTCTTTCTCTGGTTTTCTCTTACTGGATGTGAAGGATAATTCTGTACTTCTAGTAGAAGATTTGACAGAAGTGTGTGTTTACGTTGTGTTCGATTACCATATCCAGGTGGCTGTGAGAGCACCTCCTGAGCTGGGCTCCGCCAAGCTGTGTCACTCAGCACTTAGCTAGATAAGAGAAAGTGTGGAATTTCTGTGTTTTTAGAAACTTGAACAATTGCCACATAATAGCGGTGCAATAATTTTTATTCATGTTGTACCTGCATGTCGATGTTCAAATCCTCCTCCAAAATAAATATTTTTTTTTTTTTTTTTTACATAAATTCAAACTCATGTGTGTTTCTTGTTCGGTCTCCTCTCGCTCTCCTGCAGCGCCGGGGGTGGCTGTGCCGTCAGCCCCGCCACCTCAGCCGGCTGCTTGGCGGGGCAGAAAATAGCCTGCAGAGTGTCTGGGTATTGGAGGTATCAGAGTAAATCTGCGAGGCTACTTGGGATTTTCTGCTCCACGGGCCAGATGTATGGATAAGCCAAAGCTTTGCACTCTGAAACTCAAGCCGAGAATTTACCATCCTCCACTGAGAATCGCTTAAGTATGTAGTGTCCTGTGTCCCTGCTAATGCAGGGTCCTAATGGTCGGTCCTTACTAAAGGCATAAAAACATGTAAGACATGAAACTTAGCTGAGTAACAGAAGAAAACAGCAAGACAAGGAGAGGGTACGACTGACCGCAATTGAACACAATGGCTGATGGTTGTATGAGTTGCGGGCACGATAAAATCCAAAGGGCACCGGCTGCCAGCGGCACAGGTACAGCATTGGCTTGGATTAGCGAAACAGCACGAGGCAGCAGGAGCTACGTAGCCCCCTTGTGCACCCAGTTATTTAGGCTGTCTTGATAATGTACCGCCCAAAACCTTTCCAGAAATGGCCCTTTGCTTTTAACATTTGCAGATGTGCACTCTCCACATGGAAAAGCCTTTAAAGGCTTATTCCTGTCCTTGGAAATAAAGAGCTGGGGAGACACTCGTGTCTGGGGGATTGGACTCAGCCTTGTTTGCTGCTGCTGAGGATGCTCAAAACATCCCGTGTCTCCATGCTCCAGAGTAGCTGCCGAGCAGAAATCGGCGGTGAAGCACAGCTCCATCCACGGGAGATTTGCAGTGCCCCTGCCGGCAGCCTCTCGCCACGCCGCTGTTCATCATTGCTGACGACGGTTCATAAAAGAGTGATACTCCTGCCCACGCGCAGAGGGACAGCACGGCTCAAAGGGATGGGAGGCGAAGAGCGCGTAGCGAAAGGATGCTGTTACCTCTCCTGTAGCGTTGAACAAAATGGTCTTTCTCTGGCACAGCAAGGCTCGCAGCTCCTGCAGCCGCTGCTGGCTCTCTGCAGGGACCTGGCGCAGAGCAAGGGCTGGCCATGCCCTGAGTCCAGAGCATCACACTCCATCGACACGGGGGGCCAGGAGCATCGCTCTGGTCCTGCTCTTTGGGGCCGAGCGGAGATGTGGCAACAAGAGCTTTTCAAATTACACCTTCATGGGAACACCCAGTTTCTCTCCTTTTTTAAGACTTACTAGCTAGAGTTTAATTAGGGTTAAGTTTAAAGTCCGCAGCCCTCCTGTAGATGTTCCCCCAGTCAGAAATAAATTGCTCTTAGTCCACAGCAGTTTATTCTTCCAGAGGATTAAGCTGCAACAAATAAGGGCCATTTTCCTCCTGAATGACGGCACACACGTGGGCAGCTCAGTGCGCTTTGGCACCCGCTCGCTGACGCTGACACCGAGATTTGACTCCTTCCCCTGGGATCAGAGGGTTTGAGCAAGACCCCGGGCGAAGTCCTGCTGCTGGCAGCCAGGCAGCCTGCAGCTTACCAGGAATTTCGAAGATGGGAATTAGGGGGAAAGCCGAAACAATCCACATGGGTGCTCGGCCCTCCGCTGTTCACAGCCTGCCCCGAATGGAAACTGCAGCTGGAATTGCTGTCAGATGCACCAGACGACGACTCATGGCCCCATCAAAATCTGGCATCTGCAGCAGTAGCGCTTGCTGTGCCCTGCGAGCGGGGGGGATCGGGGGCTTGTCACCTCTGCAAGCCTTTTCCCCCCTTTTTTGGGGCCTTTTAATAATAATAATGGATAATAATAATAATATAATAAATGGCGTGTGCTGTGGGAGGGCTGGGTGGCCTTGTGAGTGGTGGGCTGCCCTTGCTGGGGGGAAAGGGTTGCTCCATGGGAGGTTTTGCAGCATCTTTCAGCCCCACAGTGTGTGGAGCAGGTGGGTCGGGTCGGGCTGAGCCAGGGGCATGTCCCCGGGGCTGGGAGGGTGTGTGCTATCCCGGCGAACTGCGTGATGCTCCTGTGAGCTTATGGCTCTGACTTCACATGGGTTTAGGTGAGACCAGACTGGCCCAGGCTGTTTCCCCCCAGCCGGGCTGCCAGAAGAGTGACAGGTGTCATTTCAGACCCCAGCCCAGGCACCGGGTGCAGCTAAGAGGGGAACCAGGTTGCAAAGTGCTGATTCCCACTTGGTTTGGAGAGAGGCTGGGCCTGGAAAGCTGTTACTGGGCAGGTGATGCCCAATAATACCTGTCAGCAGTGCGAGAGGATGAGTTTATTCTGCCTTTGTGTGCGTTAAAAAAAAAATTCAATGCATTTTGCTTCAAGCTGGGGTTTTACTGGCAGAACTAGGCTCTCTCAGGGCATTGCTCCTCTGCCCCTTTCTGGGGACTTTTCTTGTCTGCCCTTGCCTGGCACGTTGGGGTTGTTGGCCGCCCATGTTCTGCAGCCGTGGGGCTGTCCCCATCCCCTTGCAGCTGCTGCTTGGACCTCTGGGTCTGCCCCTGACAGCAGCAGCAGCTCCACGCCCCCGGACCCTGCAGGCTTTGCAGCCTGGGGGCTGGTTTGCCCCCAGTGCTGAGAGGCAGCAGCAGCCCGTGAGGGGGGACACACCGGGGGGGGGGTGTAGCCACCCTTGGGTGCGGGGTGCAAGTGACGGGGTGCTGCCCAGCCACCCCCCAAGAAATGGCACAACAAGAGCCAGGAGCAGAAAGAGGCTTTGGGGATTTGTGCAGGAGATTGGCACCTCCGCTGACTCTGCAGGCAGGAGGCTGCGGCAGGCAGGGTTGAGGCAGGGCAGCTGGACCAAACCACAGCTATGCAGCACAGAGCCCCTGCCCCAAACCCTGTGGAGCTGGGGGAGAGCCGGTGGGGATGGCGGTGGGAGCGTGGGGATGGCATGTGGCAGCATCCCCGGCAGCTGGTGGCTCATGGTCCCTCCGACACAGTGGGGAGCAGGGCCAGGTCAGCCTCGCCTGCGGGTGGTTTTGCCGGGAATTTGTCCCAGGGATGCCACATGCATCACCCTGGACTTCTTGTCCCCGCTTGGACACGATCAGCTCACCAGGGTTAAAACCCACACTAAAACCCCATTAAAACCCATTGCCTCCCTCCCCTCCGGAGAGCCCTGGAGCAGGGACATGGTGCTAATTGCCTAAGGGTATTTACCATGCTTGGTTGCTCCTCCATCCCTCCTGCTGCCAGTCCTCGGAGACACAAGGGTCCCTGTTTGCAGGATGACCTGTCTGGAGCTTTCCAGCTGGGAAAGCCTGGTTGCAGGGCAGAGGTTTCAGTGCGGCAGAGGGATGCTGCGAGCCCCGGGGGTGACGTCCAGCCAGGCACAGCAAGGAATGGGACTTGAGAAGGACCTGGGGCATCTCATGTGCTGCCACCCCAAATGCCACTGCTTGTGCCCAGCGTGGAGCCAGGATGTGCACCGAGGGGGGGGGGGGCAAGATTTGGGGTGATGTACAGATGATGGCTGTACAGATGATGTCCATGGCCCCGTGGGGTTTAATCCTTCACATCTGGCTCTGCCCTGTGTAGCCTCATCTCCCCCCACCATGGAAGCCCTCAAGGCTGGCCCACAGCCACCCCCCCTCTCTCCCGCCTCCATCATGTGCCAGTGGGCTTTATATTTTAAATGCTGATTAGGGCTGACCTCATACTTCAGAGCTTACTTCATAGTTGCTAATGAGGGATTAGGAATGTTAAGCTAATTAGCAATCAGCAAAAGAGGGCTCAGTCAGTCTTCTCAGCCTGACATGCTGTCAATGAACCAGTTATTTGATGATTATCGTAAACCCGCTCAAACAGGCTGGCTAATTCTGATGGGCAGCAAGGAACCGGGGTGAGCCGTGGCCGAGGCAATGGGAGCCCACAGACATGGCCGCTCTCCTTAGGCTCAAGGATGTAGGGCACCTGCTCCTGGAGTCAAGGGATTTAAGTAAATAAAAAAATTGTTTTTTTTTTTCTCCAGCTGGAATCTATTGAGCGATAGTCCGACCTGCCCAGCCTCACTGCTCTGGGAGAGGCTTTACCTGATGGACCACCCTTGGATGCTGCTCGGCTCCGCGGTGGCCAGGAACCTCATGGCAGTGCTGGGGCTTGGAGCTGGTGACAAGCCCTGGGGATGTGAGGCCATATTAGTCCTTTTGCTTGGCTCATGGCAGGGCCTGCAGCTGCTCTTTGGGGTGCTGCCCTGTAACAGACCCCCCCAGCTTTATCCAGGACCAACCCTGGGGGGACAGGACTGGGATCTGATGGGAATTGCACTGGCACGACGCCAGCATCAGCCCACACAGCAGCCTGTTGGAAAGGGAGGGCGACACTTGCCATCACCTCTTTATTTTGTGTTTTCCTGCCCTTCCCCAAAAACACCCTCCTGCAAAAGTGCTCCCGGGTGCGACCTCCCCGCTGCTGGGAAGCTCCTCCTGGGCCAGCAGCTCGGCTTTCGGCTGGGTTTCAACTCCCTGGGTCATTAATTAGTCTGTTATTTTAATTTACTCCCCCACCCCACCCTCTGCTCCAGCAGGGAAGCACAGCAGCCAGGCGGCGTGGGGGGAAAGCTTAGCAGCGACCTGATCAATAATTCACGCTGGAAAAGGAAAAAAAAAAACCCTCCAAAAATCAAATCCCAGAGTCCTTGTGGGAATGTAGCAAAGGGGGAAATGAATGGGACGGACTGGCTGTTCTGGCCCAGGAGGGCACAAGGGCTGGGGGGTGTTGGGCTCTGTCCTAGCTGCTGTTTCTTAGGGGGCTCAGCCACGTTCAGGGAACATGCTCCTGTTGTACTGAAGGGCAGCAGGGGAACAAGGGAAGGGATGGGGACCGGTGGCATTGCTGCCAGGCTAGTGCCACTGCGGAGGGACGGGTCTCCGAGGGACGGGGGAACTGCCTCCGCCCTGCACAAGGAGCGCTTTGTGCTGGGTGATGCCAGAAAGGTCCGTTTTCAAGCCTGGACGGGGGTCAGGGTGGTGGCAGATGCTTGTGGATGGATCCAGGGCAGGGATGCTCCCATTGTTCCCTGAAACCTGTTTTCCTGCCTTTATGGGGGGGGGGGGAAGGGGAATCAAACTTCCTCCTCCTTTGCAGCCAGTGGGGACAGAGGTTTCCTTCCCACAGGGGCTCAGCGCCAGCCAGGGCACAGGGCCGCGGTCCCCCCCTGCCCCTCCAGCCCTCGATGGGGAGCACCGGCTGGGGATGGATCCATCCTGCTCCGCGGCCGTGCCCTTCCCCATGTGCCGCCCTGGCTTGGCAGCCTGGGAACTAAAAATAAGTAAAATGCAGAGGATAACCTGGTGCCTAAATATATCCCTTCTTTAATTAGCACCAGGCGACTGCCTCGCAGTCACGTCCGTCTGCCCACTAATCCCACTAAGCTGTGCCCACGTCAGAGGGCTCCCCCGAACAGCCTCCCCTGAGCTCCAGCCATGGGAGCAGCCTCGCCGCTGGCCGGCTTATTTGCACTGGCCCTAATCAGGGCCTCGGCGTGACAGCGGGCTGCCGGGGACGGCCCGGCGTGGGAGGGCTGCGTGAAGCGTGGGTTAAATTGGCGCGGAGGGGGTCAGTGGTGAGGCAGGGAGCGTCGGTCATTCTGATCTTGAGATGTGCAAGATGGGGGACGGGGTGCTGCCTGCCGGGGATGGTGATGCCCCAGGACAGGAGCACCCACAAGCTGCTACATTCTCCTGTGCAACTCATCCCTCCTCCCCTTCCCCTCTCTGGTCTGAAATACCTGTGGTTTCCTTGGGCCGGGGCTGGCTGGGAACCTCTCCAGCAGTGGGATGCTCTCCTGTGCCGCTGCCTGGGGAGCTCCTATGTGCAGGGCTGTCATTGAACTCAATGGGGTGGGGCTGGGAGAGCATCCTGCTCCCCCAGATCTCACCTGGGAGCATCCCTGGCTCTCCCTTGTGCAGTGGGTCAGGCAATATTTAAACCCATCGCAGCTTCATCGGGCTCTGTGGTCCCTCAGTGGGGCAACTGGGTGAAAGCCTGCTGAGGGAGCTCTTATTAGAGAGCTCTATTTCTTATTATTAGAAATGCACCCTCTTGCATTTCTAATACATACATATACACATATATGTTTCTGTTTTGTTCCTTTGCAAGAGCACTGGGTGCCAGTAGGGAGGAATGCAGGAGAGGATGGACTAATCCCATGGACTGGGTGCAGAGGATGGACTAAACCCATGGACCTGGTGGCTTCAAACAACTCCTCTCTGGTTGGCAGCCAACTCTTCCCCTTTACTAAAAGGCTGGATTCCCCCCCCCAAAGCTGGCTCCCGGGAGGCTCTGCAGGCAGCGCAGTGGTGGGACAGCATCCCGGAGCGGTTTCCCTCAGGGTCCTTCAAAGTGTATGACCAAGCTGCCCCCGCTGCTGTCAGCGAGGACACAGGTCTCACTGGGCTGGGAATAACTCTGGGCTTTGCTCTGGCAACCCCCATTAATCCTGGAAGGGAAGGTCTCTGGGAAAGGTGCTGCCCTCCCAGGTCACCAGCAGCACAGGGTTATGTTCCCGGTTAAACGAGCCCAGCTCACTACCTTTAATCTCGCAGCCCGAGCCGTGTCCCTGGGACCGAGCCAAGCGCTAACCCTCTAAGTTGGCTCTTTTCTGCAGCACCCGTCTCCCCGCTGGGCTCCTGAGCTCATGGCCTCTCTGGGGCCGGATCCTGACACCTCAGGCACAACCCAGGGGGTTCGTACATCTTTCCCCGCTCCCTGCCTCAGTTTCCCCTTGGCAGTGTGGTCCCAGTGGGGTGCTGTGCCCCGGACCTCCTCACTCTGCCAATGCGGGATGCTCCCCTGGGGCTGCTGGACCTGCTGGAGAAGGGAGCCGCGCTGGGCGAGCGGGGGCAGAGCCCCACATCTGCTGCAGATGTTTGCCTGGGCTCTTGGTGGGACACACAGCACCCCGAAGCGTCATCCTGGGGTTCACCCCATGGGGAGGGGCTCAGTCGCCCGCGGCAGTGCTGGGCTGAGACCGGATGGCACAGGGCTGGCTGTGTGGCTCTGCAGGAACTGCTGCGTAGCGTGGAAAGTTTTCCAGCAAGAATATAAAATTTCACGTAGTCCTTTCCCCCACTTTCCCTCCATGGGAAAACCCTGGGTGGTGAAAAACTGCATTGGACAGATTTTCCTGGGCAGGAGAGGGAAGCGTCAAAAATGAGCCCACAGGGATGCTACTGGCTGCAAATCCCCTGCCCTTCCCGGGAGCCGGGTGCTGCGGCTGGCTCTCGTCCCAGCTCTCAGTGTCACCTGCCTAACCGGGAACCAGTGCCTGCCCCCGCTCAAATGCCTTTTGCTTGAAGAGCAGCAGCACCCAGGGCTGTTACGCTGCCCCAGCCTCTGCTGCTTCTGATTGCACCCTCCCATGATTTCGGGTCTAGCTCGTAGGTGGCAGCTGCCAAAAACTTTGTGCTGATCCCGGTATGTCTCTGAAGTGCCCGGGGTGGCTTTGGGGAAGAGCTGCCTCAGCCCCAGCCGTTCCCAGTTACTGATGGCGGAGAGAAGCGGCGTTGCAGGGAGCTGGGCTGGGGGACGGAGCGGGGCCTCGGGCTCTGCCTTTGCTTCCAACAGGGAAGGAGAAGGGGTGGATCCAGGGCCCTGAAAAGATGGATGTTGCAGGAGTTAGTGAATAAAAATTGCAGGAACGGCATTCCCAGGAGGAGGCAGCTTCCAGGGATTGCCATCCACATGCAGCATTGTCCTGGTGTGAGGCCCAGAGCTGAGCTGGTGCTGGGGCTTCATCCCGTGATCCTGCATCACCTGACCCTGCTCCCTCCCAGCCCCGGTGCCGCACCTTTCCCTGACCCTTGGCTGTGATTTTTGGCTTTACAGGCAGACACCTGAAGCAGGACCTCACCGGGGCCGGTGCTCCCCAGGCCATGCTGCTGGCTCCACTGAGGATGTTTGAACAGTTTCAGTCAGTCCCCAAGAAAAACAGACTGGAGCAGAGCGCGGGCGCCTTCTGCAAACAGGGCGGCATTAAAAGCCCATTTCCTCCCCATCCCCATCCTCTCATCCTCCGACGGCCACGTCCGCTTTGCTGGAGTTGGAAAGAAGATTAAAATGTGCTTTTAACGGTTTCCAGCCCCAGGTTTGCTGCTGTGCCACCCCGGGCCACTTCCCTTCTCGGCTGCTCACCAGCGATTTTAAAAGCAAACGGGCTCGGTTTGTTGCCTCCCTCCTGCCCTCCCCCGTCATTATAGAAGCTGATGCAGATGCTGGAGCCAGCTCGTTAATTTTGGAGCTGTCATTAATTAGGGTGCTCCTTAACCCCGCTGGTGCCGTTGGGTTTGCCCGTGGGGCTGCTTGGGGATGCACATTCCTGTGGTGGCGGGGGATGCTCACCCGGGGCGGGGGGAACGCTGCTCCCCAGCGCTGCCTGCTTTCCCTATTTCTTTATTAAAAAGATGAGGATATTAAGAGGATGAGGAGGGGAGCAGGACCCCCTTGTGCCCTCCACCATGCTCCCCCAGCCCCTGCATTTCCACGCGCCAACTTTCCCAGTTGCTTTAGCCATGAAGCACTTTGGGCTGGGAGGAATTTCCTCTCCCTCGCCTCTTTCCCAAGCCTTCAGCCAGATGCGACGCCGTCCAGCAGAAAGCCACGGGGCCGCGGCTGCTGTCACGGGAAGGAAAACTTTGCTTGGGATGTAAGCCTTTAAATGCAAGGAAATGGTGGTGGAGCAGTGTCGTGGAGCAGCTGAGTCCTTGCCCTGCCCGCGCTGTGCTGCCGGAGCAGGCTGAGGGGCACGGCCAGCCCACCCAGGTGTTTTGCAGCTGGATGGAGGCCCCACTTTTCCTCTTCCCCAGGAAAATCTCCAGCTGCCGGAGTCAGGTCAGCGCTGCCTGTGCAGCCAGCGGTGCGAGGCTTTCTGTTTTTATGAAAATCCCCATCTAGCACCCAGGAAAACCCCTCCTGTTTGCGGGATGCTCACGTTTCAGCCCTTCTTTTCCATCCTTGCACTGGAGGGGTGGGCGCAGGGGATGGGACGGGAGTGATATTCAATCGATCAGGAGACCAAGTGTGAATTTTTTGGGGTCTTTGGGGTTTGGCAGCTTGAGCCGGTATGAGATTGCAGTCGGAGTTGGGCTGGCGCTCCTTTTCTGCCTGCCTGCCGGGGCCGTCCTGCACGGGGGGAGGACATGCACATGCATGTGCAGGCACACCCCAAATTCAGGGCAATCTGGCCCATCCTGCCCCAATTTCTGCTCCCTGGGGAGCAGGGCAGGGGCTCCGCCAGAACTGCTCCAGCCTTCCGGGGATGCTCCAGCCAGGTGTTGGCAAAGCTCCAGGGGTGGCTTGCCCTGATGGGGGCTGTAGACAGCCCAAGGGATGAACAACGGGGGCTTTTGGGGCAGGCAGTGCACCCGTGGGTACAGGGGGATGATGCTCCTTCGGGGTCTGTTTGCTGGATTGGGCATATGCTGCTCAGGGAGAGGGGGATGAGCCCCAAATAGTGTTGAGGCTCATGGGTCAGAAGACGGGAGGGCTGCAGAGATGTGCCTGAGGATGCTTGGGGATGCAGTGGCAGAGCTGGAAAATGCCCTGCGGTGCCTGGAGCCCCATCACACGGCCCAACCCTGCTCCAGCACATCAGGGCTGCTCCAGCCTCCCGGAGCTGCGGCTGGTCCACGGCACGGCTGGGACCCATGGCACCAACCAGCTCGAGGTTCGAGCGGCGTATTTCCACCTGGGGAATACCCACTGCTCCTCCCAGCGAGTTGGCAAGGAGCATCCTCCACGTCCCGCACTATGGGGGCACCGACCCATCCCTCGGCAGGGGGATATAGCACCATTCCCCCAGCATGGGGCTGACCCGGGCTGCTGCCGTTTGGGGCTCCCTGATCCCGCTTGCACCGTGGTGGCAGTGGGGCAGCCGCTCCCCTCCCCAGCCGCTGCCGGTTGGCACAGCGGGGTCTCCGACTGAATGCTGGTGCTGGGGAGTGGGGGGACCCCTTTGCACCCGCAGGTGCTCCCCTGGAAAGCAAAGTGCTGCTGGCAGTGGGCAGGGCTGGGGTTTGGCCGGTGTCCCCGCACGCAGCCGGCAATGGATTCCAGATGGCCCATGGGCGCACGGGCCTCGCCGCGGCGTTTTTTCGGCAGCTGGGCTGCAAGAGGGTCCCGTCCAAAGGCAACATCCATCAGAAGGTGGCTGGCGGGCCAGGAGAAGGAGGAGGAGGAGAAAGAGGAAGAGGAGGAGGAAGAGGAAGGGGGGGGTGGTTTTATTCCCTCAGCCGCCGGCTCACAGGGCAGCGGTGGCCTTGCAGGGCTGGCTCCATTTCTCCGTCCCGTCCATCTCCTCCCATCCCTGTGCTGGAGGCTGGTGGCAGCAAAGGCGCGTTTCCTGCTGCCTAAAAATATTTGGGATGTGAGCGGCAGACAGGGGAGGCTTGGCCTGCCTGCCCTGCCAGGGGTGTCACGTGCAGCCCACGCCGTGTAGGTGTACGGGCTCGTGGGGACCCTCCCTCGTGCTGCAGGAGGGGAGAGCCCGGGGCTGGGCACGGCTTCAGCTGGGGTGGGGGGGCCCGTCCCCTCCCTCCACGTTTGGGGTGGGAGAGCAGATTTTAGACGGGTGACAGAAAAACCAGTTGGAAATCCAGCAGGTTTGGGGGCTGGTCAGGAGGAAGATGCTCGTCCTCATTCTCTGGGGGGTCTGAAAGGCCACCTGAGCGTGCGAGCTCCTGGGTCCTCTGGAAGGGGCACGGTTTGGGAGGAAGGTGCACAGCCGTGGAGCTGTTCGGGTTTCCCACCCTGAGTGAGGCTGGGATTTATAGCTGGGTTCAGAAACCAACCTCTGAGCTGAAAATGATGGTGATGGACACCTGCACCTGCAGTGAGCCCCAGGGGCTCGGATTTCTCTCCCTCGGGAGGACCCTTGGGTGCGAAGGAGGGGTGCCGTGTCCTCAGAGGGAGCCACACGCTGCGGCACTGCACCCGAAGTCCTCGGCAGAAAGGGCAGCTGAAGCCTCGCTCTGCAGGGGAAAGGCATGACGAGTGAAGGGGCTGTGCGTCACCTGCACCTTGCTCCCAGCAAGAGGTTTCCTTCCTGGAGCAGCAAGAAATTTCTCCTAGAAATTATAAACACTCACAAAAATTATGCCTTGAAGTAGGAAGAAAAAAATAAGAGCAACACGGAGAAGGAAAGAAAAAACCCTAACAACCCGCCCTGTGCCCAGGATCAAAGCTAGGTGCCGTTTGGAAGCCCTTGGATAGAAATATTCCCCGGTTTCTTTGGCCAAGCCGCCGCAATGAAAGGCCGCTTTGTTCCCGGGGCCTCGGCCTCACGTTTGCCCCTGTGGACTTTGCTCCTGCCGGCAGCCGGGGAGGCTGCTCTCCGCTGCCATGCCAGCTCTGCCAAGGGCAGGTGCCGGGGGCCAGCAGGGACCGGCCCGGCTCTGACTCAGCGGCGGCGCTTTGATGGCCGCAGAGGAGCAGGGTGAAGAACCGCTGCTGCTCCTCTCCCCCGGCTGCTTGCCCACCGCTGAGGGCAGGTATAAAACACCCAGAGATATTTATTCCATGAGTGATGTGCGTCCAAGTGCCCTTACATTCCTGCTCACCCCCTCTTCCGCCCCGATTCCTGTCTTCTCTTCATGTCTTCCCAAATTTTAGGCCAAAGTTACACTTTTTTTTAAAGCTATTTTTGTTGTCCTGGCCTATTTCATAAGCCGCACCACTCCATGAAACTGGAATTTCCCTCCAGCAGCTGCTTCTAGGTACAGGGGCTCATCATCTCTGCAGGGCTGGGGACACCCAGGTTTGGCCAAAGTTCCCCTTCCAGAAGCAAGGAGAATTGGGGCCCCACATCCTCCAGGTCCTGTATCCTCCAGATCCCACAACCCAAGGTCCCAAATCTCCTGGGTCCCAAATCCCCAGGTCCCTCATGCCCCTGGATCTGCATCCCCAGCTCCCACCCTGAGGACAAGAGGGACTCCGAGGCTGAGTTAAATCCCTTTAACTCTGAAGTGTCTCACATCAGGCCAGTTTAAACCCTCTCCAGGTCTCAAACACGGTCACGTTGACTGGTTTCAGTGGATCTAACATGGGGTGGGAGGGGTGGCAATGGCCGAAGCCCAGCCCAGAAAGCTTGTCTGGGCTCTCGCTCAGCCCAGCAATGCGGTGGGGAAAGCTGCCCAGAACAGGCCGGCCCTGTGCAAAAATGGGAACCTGTGTTGCTGATGAAAAGTGCTTTCTTTGGGTAGGATGTTTGTGTTTCCTTTGGCAGAGCGGCCGGGGGAGCGTGCACAGCACCTGCCTGGGGCGGGTGGGCTGGCTCTGCTCCCAGTGCACCCATCCAGCCCCTTCCCTTAAAAGTGGGAGGAAAGGGAAAAGGTTTGGGAAACTCTCCAGCGCCGTTTCTGCTTGAAGCAGGCTTGTGGCTAGCGAGTGCCTCACCTGGGCAGAGACCTGCGATGGGAGCCCAAAAAGCCAGGGTCTCTCCCAGGACCCCATGCAGGAGCCCGGGGAGAGCTTTATTTGCCACCCTCACAGCATCCATGGGATGGAGGGGCACATCCTGGCCCCTGCCCTCCTGGCACCCCAGTCTGCCCAAGATGCTCCATTGCAGGACATGCTTTTGCTCGCCTCTGGGATCCTGCGACAGTTAATCCTCCTCTTCCTGCTCCTTATCCCCCTTCTGGGAACCACCCCCTGGATTGCTCTTGTTCAGGGCTGCATCAGGGCTTCAAGGCTGAGCCAGCTGGGCGTGAGGAGCCAGGGCCGGAGGCTGCCTGTGCTCCTCTTCCCGCTACAAGGGAGGTTTCAAGGCTCTGCCCTGCGCCTCAGGTTCAGTGGGGATGGGGAAGGGAAAGGGCTCTGGGGGCAGACAGCACTCCAGAGGAGAGCGGGAGCCCACGGGGAAGCTGTAGTCCGGCTTTGCTCCATGGTGCACAAGCCAGTGTTCAGGCTGGGGGAGAGCGGCTGGGCGGTTGTGGCTGTTTCCCGGGAGCCACCACTGACACCCAGGATGGGTTTAGGGGCAGGAGGGCGGGCAGCAGCCCGGGCCGGCGCTCTGCACCTTTCCTTCCCTGCTCCGCTGTGTCCTCTGCCGCAGGGAGCACAAAGCCTGCAGCCGCCATGCAGAGGGTGCCCTGGCAGCTTGTCCCCTACCCATCTCTTCTCCACAAAAGCCAGTTTGATTTCCCAAGGGAGAAAGTTTTGTCATCAGAAAGTGCAGATTTGATGAAAATTCGGGGAGAAAATAGTAGCCAGTGAAACAGTTTATCTCAGTCAGGGTGAAGCCTCCATCCTTCCAACCTTCCTGGGCGTTTGGATTGTGTCAGTAGAGAAAGGCTAACGCCGGTGTGGGACTGCGCCAGCTGAACCAAAATTGTTGTGTTGGGTTTTTTCCCCCACCGAAAATATTGTCCAGAGTCAAATTTTGTATTTTAACATTTTGTTCCAATTTGGATGAAACCCGGTGAGTGAGATGACGAGATTTCCCGTGAAATGGGGATTCTGGGTCCGTGGCCAAACCTAATTCGCCGGTTTACTTGAAAGCTGCCGGCCCCTGCTCCGAGCTCGGACTTGATGCTCCAGGGAGGGAAATGCTGCATTCCACGTCTCGCTGGGAGGAACCGCGGCTCGTGGTCAGGGTGAACGCTCCTCCATCCTCCTCGTGTCTCCCCAGGGTTTGGCCAGGTCGTGCATCCCTGGAGGGGTCGCGCTCCCAGGGCATGCAGGCTGCACCCTCCTTCCTGGGCACCTTCCCACCTACCCAGCCCCCGGTCACGGTGGGGACTGGAGTGAGAAGCAGCCACCCCGGCTGCACTTCCATGCTCAGTTGCTTCGTTCATGGCAGATGAGCCTATTGTGTCCCATGCACCGGCCATGCATCTTGGAGCGGGATGGAGGGGACAGGCGACCAGGTCCCTCGTGGTTTCCATAGGGAACCCCCCCACCCTTTTGGGCAGCTCAGGGAGCCATGTAGCCCACTTTAGCTGCCTTGCCATTTATGAATGACTCCGTCTGTGGTACTTTCAGCTATGGCTCGTGGTTGTGTTGCTCCCCTTGCCCGGCAGCATGATGTCTATTAAACTAAACTATTAGACTAAAATAAGTCTATTTTGAGAGCTGAAACCAAGGAGGGGAAGCAGAGCAGCTTGGTCATTGCAACAAGCCCATGGCTTTCGAACCAAACCTTGATGGTGTGAACCGAATCCTGATGCCTTACATTGAGGCATTTTGGCTGGGAGAGGACTGGCTTTTGGAGATTTCCCCGCCCCCCTCCCCCCCCCGATTTTTTCCCCATGGGGAAGATCCTCCCATGAATCTCCCAGTGCAACCATCTCCTGCCCTGGGGGAACAGGAATCCCATGAAAGCATCCCAGGGGCGTCTGTCCATTCATCCCACACCCCTACCCTGCGGTGCCATTCCCAGGGAGTGCCAGGCCATTGCCTGCCCCCGGGAAGGGTCCCTTTTGTGACTGTGGGGGGGAACCCGGGGGACTTGCAGGAAGCTCCGCAGCATTGCCGAGGATGGAAAAATCCCGGGGATCTGCCCTTTCTCTGAGAAGACATCTGAGCTGGGAGGTGTTTTTCTTTCCATCCAGTCAGCACAGCCGCTTGGAAATTTCCTACGCCAACTCCCGGCTGTAATGTTTTCATAACGAAACAACCCGTCTGGCAAAGCCCTGAAAAATGATTCGCCAATTAGTGACTTACATCTTTCCTGTAATTCTACCTCATTAGCCTTTATTAAAAAGAAATAAATTAAAAATAATAATAAAAAAGAGCCAGTCCCCAGAGTCGCCTTGCAGAGTCCTCCCAGTTTCTTGCTGATGTTTCCCCCTCGCTTTCCTCCCGCTTGGGTGCCCAGGGGTGCCGACTGCGGTGGACACCGGCCCGCAACGCTAGTCATTGGGAGCCGCAGGGCTGCTGATGCCTCCGGGTGATGTTTTTGGGCCAGCCGCATCCCTCCAGTGCTATGCCCCATCCCTGCAGGCAGGACTACGGGGAGCACGTAGCAGGCAGAAGGGACCTGACCTGGGGGTGCTTTAAACGTGCGGCATCCTCCTTGCTGGGTGTAAAGATAGATGCCTGAGCAAGACCTCAGGGGCCATGCGGGTGCTCCCCGCTCCCCTGCGCCATGACCAGGGGCTTTTCTGCCCTTTTCGGTGCTCCCCGCCTGCTGGCAGAGGGGCCTGCGGCTCGGGCGATGGAGGGAATGCTGACTCAGCAGCCGAAAAGGCTTACTCGGCAATGTGAGAAAATGCTGGCACAGCATTTTTTTTTAAATGGCCGACTCAGCAGGTTGAAAAAACATTGCTCAGCAGTCTGCAAAAACGTCGACTCATGTGGTTGCAAAAACACCAAGCCGTTTGCAACCCCGTCCAGCCGAGCCACGCATGGACCAGTTCTGCCCCTGCCCTAATTTTCCAAGGATGCTGCTGTGGCATCCTATCTGACTCCCATGTTTGAGGGGTGAAGCTCCCCCAGGTTTGCCCTTGCCAGCCCTCAAGCTTGCCCAAGCCCAAGCCCTTTGGCTGGCCACCCTCGGGCTGCCCCGTGCGACTTGGGCTTCTCCCCAGCAGCTCCTGAGATCGCGAATGGGAAATGCAAAACATGCATATGGAGAGGTGTCTGCGGCGGTAACCCCCATCCCCGAGCTCCCGTGGCTGCGGGGGGCTGTGCGGTCACAGCCTGGTACAGTAAATGCTGGGCCGTTGCAGAGCCTGGAGCTCAGCCATACAACACCGCTGCTGCACCGTGAGTGTGCCGGGACCCTCCTGCTAACGCCTGCGGTTGAAATGGAAGAAGATGGGCAATGTCACCCACAAACTCACCGATTTTTCAGTGGCCCCAGTGCCTGGTGCTCATGAAGGAATTGGGAAACCAAACGGTGATTTCCAGAACTCCTGCAAAATTAAGGATCTAGGCGAATTGATCCAACCAAGCTGGGTCTTTTGGCAGGCTGCTTCAGCCCTGCAGGCTCCCCTCTCCCCCCAGCACCAGGAGTGGCATCACCGAAGGAGGTATTCCCTGATGGCAGAGGAAGCAACGAGGCATGCAAGAACATTGCTGATTGCTCTTGCTCTCTCTAAAGACGCTGTAAAAGGAACAGAGGAAAAGGCTCCATGAAGGAGCGCACGTGTGCTACATGTATTCCTCCCTCGTCTCAGCCCCGAGAGGGTTTCGGGGCCTGGCTGCCTCAGTTCCAGCCGAGAGCAAATTGGACCTCTGCAAGACTTCTTTTAAAGTCTCTGTTAAAGATGATGCTCATGGCCTCGGCCGGGAGACACAAACACAGCTAACACCATGACAGCCCGACCACACTGCAGTTCTGAATTTATTAGAAACAGCTGTCAGTACATCCTTCTAAAACATTACATGTCAATGTGCTTTATTGCAATTTTTTTATTGCATTTTTTTGATCTAGAGCAAGTAGGCCCAGGATGCTTAGTGTCTGGGATTTAAAAGCCCAACCATCTAGTAAAAGAAAGTACAGCAAAATTGTAACACACCTGGTGACAAGTACAGGGTTGCATTACTGAGCTAGAAACTACAGGATGACTTGTCTGAAAACACTAACATACAATTGGTTTCCTTATGAAGCAGTTTGTTTCTTTTCTTTAAAAGTTAAACTACATGGATTCCTTTTTTTTCTTTTTTTTTTTTTCCCCGACTACACCATAAACGACAGAAGAACAGGTTTTACACAAATAACAAACAAGAGTACCAAAGTTACATGCTGGAATTCATCCGGAAAACAAAATAGTTCTATAGCTTCTGGAGAAGCAGGTTCTTAACAGATGCAGTTTCCCGTAAAGAAAATAGAAGTCAAAGAAAAGCAGAAACATTAATGCAAAGGTTGTACAAAGGAGTGTGCTGTTATTTCAGCCCTCGATACAAGATCAAACACCCACTCATGCTTTACATTGAACCACACCTTATACAAAGAGTCCACTCACAAAGGGACACGTACCAACACCACCCATTGCACATCAGCTCTGGACAGGGGGGGTCTGGGGGTCTACCGAAAGGCGCAAACGTTCACTGCATCTTGCAGGAGAGCAAGAGGGTTTCTTTTGCTAAACCTTTGCTTGGAACAACATTGAATGCTTTGTCCCAGAGTAAATAACACCCCAATTCAATTCGGTTTACAAATAAAATAGTAACCCCCCGAGGAAATCCAGAGTTCAGCATTTCAGAAGCACATATGCAAGATGAACACAATAAACTCCTTTTCATTTGACAAAACCAAACCCAAATCTGCCTAAACTCATGGCAGAATGTGCTAACAGTGACTTTTGTTTTATTTTTAAGGGGCAGTGCCACTTACAGCTAATGCATATAAATGTGTACGTGAATATATTTTACATATATCTATATACATACAGTACATATACACACACACGCGCACACACACACAGATGATGCAGACCATTACAATCCCATGGTGCAATAAACAGCCAGATATACAAAATTAACAGGTTTCGTCAAACATATCTTTGCTGGATGTAGAAGTCACTCACGAAAACAAAACAGACCAAAACCCCAGCCAGCCGACTGAACACGAACCCCCACCACACCCAACGGAGACCCGGGGGCAGCTCGCAGCTGGCCCAACATCCTACAACTCCCCTGAAGTGACGAGACTGATGCCAGGGGGTGATATTCACCCTTGGACACTTTTTTTTTTTGTCTTTGGATGCAATCATTTTTCCAAACGATCCCGAGCCCCTTGCCACGAGCGCTTGGCAAGCGCATGGGTACAGCGCTGCTGAATACAGGGGGAAAATCTCAGCCCCCTCGTTTGCCAACGCCGATCTCACAGAAGCAGTCCCAAAGGAAGGTGGTGGAGGGGGGCATCAAATTAAAGCTGCTTTCTCTAATACAGGTCGATCAACAGGGCCTTCTTTCGATCAATAAGGGCCCAGTCTCACTTTTTTTCTGCCTCTGAAGCTCATATTACATTTTTTAAAGGCAAGTTTTAGAACCAATGGTGAGTCTAGTCATAAAATATGCCGAGCCTATGCCAATAGCAATAAAAAAAAAATGCAAATTCTGCATTAATTGTATGGAGCCAGCCCCAAAGACCAGCACTTCAAGCACTGTCATCATCTAAACAGTTAACAAGCTCAAGCTCCCTATCTCCTCCTGTGAACAAACGGGAAGGAGTTGAAAAGATTTCAAGAGATTTTTTTTTTCTTCCCCTTCCCATTCGGTGGAAAGTATTTCTGCCCACAGAATGCAAGATTCACAAAAATGTTGGACAAACTTCATCTAACCCCATCCAAAGCTACTCCTCACGCAGTACTTACTTAACTAGCCGAGCTGCTTCACGAACAGGCCCACATTTATTTGGGCTAGTAACTCGGTTCCTTTCTCCTGGCTGCACAGGTTGTGCCAAGGGAAACGAGGGGATCAGCAATGCGAGTTCCCTCCCAATACAGAAAGAGGAGCAAGTCCTTCTATTAATTTCCTAACTATCTCCTTGCATGCACATTTAAGGAGAGTACAACTGATTATTCCAAAGGGAAGGGTCTGCTCTGGCACCTCCTCTTTCTTTCGCGGTTCAAGGCGGAGGTCCTACTTCATGGTCTGTCTACTGCCTCATTGAACTACAACCAAAGGGACACTAAGATGCTGACCCTCCCTCTTCGTTAAAGCTATTTGCTTTGAACACTGAATTTGATCAAGCCTAATCCTCCCCCCCGCCTCCCGAGTATCTTTGTTCTATGGGAACATTTTGATTTTGCTGTTCCGAAAGCAGAGGTTGCAAATCAATATAAGGAAAGTACATGTAAGAAAATCTGATTTTAAACATGATCTAAACAAAACAACCCCCAACCCATCATAGTGCTTTGTAAAACTGCATTTTGAACCTGTCTCTTACGCCTCCTGATCCACAGACAGTACCTGTTTTATGTCTGCACAATGCAGCAAGCATACAAGACTCACTAACATTTCAGATTTTTATTCCCTGTTAGTGTAACAAAAATAAAAAATAAACAGACATTCAAAAACAGAAGCGAGATTGTTCAAGTACCAAATAAGGGGCTTTTCCAAACTTAAGGTGTGACACTCCTATAGCAATTCTGCTGTTTTAAACAGCCACAGCGTTCAGTTGCGGACACGGTGCCACCCAAGCCTGCAGAGCGCCCAGGATTTGAGGCAATCGAGATGCTCCTCCTTCCCCTGTCCTCCCCAGAACAGCACTAAGTGTCAACGTTCATTTCCACAGTCCCCATTACAGTTGCCTGGCTTTGCGAAGGACAAACTTTCATTTTTGCCCCGCTGTGACTAGAATTCAGGTATGGTTAAATACAAGCTCTTTTCCTGGGAATGGCTTTCGGTTGTGGAAGTCTTGCTTACACTAGTGTCAGCAAGAAAAGAATCAGGCCCATCACATTAAATGGAAAACTTCTTGACCATCTGCCACATCAAGAGAGATGAGTGTGGAAAGAGCATTTTATTTTTGGCATAAGACAGAGGGCTGTATTGGATATAACTCTAGATTGCAACTACCAACAGTGCAAAGCAGCGACCCAATCCACTGCTGATGAGAATTAAAAAAACCAAAATACAACCCCCAAATCTAGAGCACTCCAGTATCAGAAGGTGGACAATCACATATTACTGTTTCACATACTAGCGAAACGTCTCTGTCAGGACATCCCTCTGTTTCTAGGTTGGTTCTTCCCATGCTAACATAGTAATGTTATCAATAAAGAAACTAGTGGGAAAAGATTTGTAACTCACTAACTTCAAAAACATGGCACTCATGGCTGATGCAATGGGGCCAATGGCAACTGTGGAAGTAGACCTGATTTCCATCCATACGAATACAAAATACTGAATCACCCCTGATCCCTGCAAATATACTTCAAAACAGATTAGAAGAAACTGTGCATATTTGAGTTTCAACATCCCCCCCCCTCATTTAACACTGTGCAAAAGTTTTTATTTAAGTCTACATATATATTTAATACAATGTGGGTCAATGAGATCAGTCGTCCTCTAACTGCAGTCCACTAACAGACAGCTCCTACAACAGTGAGATTATTTCCCCCTTTCCACCTGACGTTTTGACTCATGAAGCCGAAACCTTCTCGCATCTTACTGTTTTAAAAGAACTTGAGTTCCTTTGTTTTGCCTTTATGTTCACATTTCCTGTATTTGTTTTAGGCTTAACAGCTGCTTGTCATACCAGGGTGTAATCCTGCACTGCACAGGCCCATTTCTGATTTCTCAGTCATGCAAGTGTAGAACAGCTCCTGGAAGCTGTGGGTTCTCACAGGTCTAACACTACTGAGCAAACAGAATTAGGCCGAGCACAGCAGGACCAAGCCCTTGCCCTGTGGATCACACCAGCTACATGTGTCAGTTTTACACCCATTTTCATTTGCCCTACGAGTGCAAAAACGGATGCAGAAAGAATCTGTGACTCTCACGTGCCATTGCAAAGGGGAGCAATCGTAGGAGCTGGGACTTCAGGTGCCTAAACCAAACACAGAGATACAGTGGCAAAACACAGCCTCAGAGAGACTGCTGAGGATAGCAGAGCCAAATACAAGGAATGTGGGCTTAGTCTGCCCATAGCCCTGATCTGAAGGTTTGGGCAAAACAGAATTTCAAAGAATGCTTCAAGATGGCTTATTGGCTCTGAGTCCATCATTTGTAGCAAATGCATCACCTGTGATCAGCAAGGAGATCTCAGAGAGCAAGGGGCCAGAATCCCAACTCACTCACACCACTATAAAGCCAAGCTACCTTCACAGACGCCAATGGAATTACACTGTATTTACCTTGGCAGAGCCGGGGCCAGAGCCTGGACTAAGACCTCACAGGATCAGTCAGATTCCACCACAGGGAAACTTCAGACAGTCCCGCTTTGCCGTCCCACTGCTGTCAGTACTGCGAGGGTGTGCCAGGATTTATGAGCCTGAAAGCAGACCTGTGCTTGTTTAAAACAAAACTGAGCCCTATCTAAAAGTGGGGCAGATGTGAAACTTCAGCCAGGTTGTCCCTGTCACAAAAACAGGGATCAGAAATACATGCCCCATCAGCCTCAAACGTTAACATTGTAAGAGGAGAGCCCAGCAAGATCACAAAGGCAAAGAAAACAATCAGACACTCCTCTCACACAGGTTTTTCCACAGGCATGAGGCACCTGGCTATCATTTGTACCTTTGAACTGATTTCCCTCATCAGGCATTTGGACTCAGCCCAGCACCAAGGGAACACTAGATGCACAACAGGTGTGAGAATGACAGCTTTACAGCTACCAGATTAGAACTGCAAATTATCCAAGAGGTAGGGCAAGTTTCTTCAAAAAGAAAAATTTCCTTAAAAAGAAAAATTTCTATGTCCGTATACTACTGAGGAATCCATTCCAGATTCTCCACTAAGAGCAAGGGCTACATCTCATTTTTCCTTTTCTTGGGGAAGTGGGAGAGAGAAGGGACACATGAGCAGATGTGGGTCACTTTGACATAACAACTTGCATGAATTTTCTTCTCCTCTCACCCAGTTTTGGTTAAGTTTTGTAGTGTTTCATTTAATTAGAAAAGTGGCATCTACAGAAATCTTTGCCTCAAGGTTGCACTCTGGCTGATTAGAAAGTGCCTAGGATGCATCAGGGTCATTAGTGCAAAATAAAACATCTCACAGGCATGCCAGGCCACCAGACTACCCTTCCTGCAACGGCTGTCAGTGCTCCAGCCTTGTCATTTCCCTGCTTGCAAATTCATGACATTCAGCAAAATAATACTTCTAGTGTAAACAAACATCAACAAGCCTGGCACTACTGCCCAGGCATTATAGAAAAAACCCCATTTGAACAGGAAATAAGCCCCAGGGTCAGAAACGGGTCTAGCACATTCTCAGACCTGCATGACTGTCTGCTTCCTGTCCTGCACAATGGGTGCATTGCAAGGGAACCGCTTCCAGTAATAGGAACAAAAGTAACTTTCAAGGTTGCACACTGAACAATTACTTTGCCAGTTGTGCTTTGATGCCAAGTGGTTGAGTTTGCCAAATTTAGCTCTTTTTCATTTTAGAAGCTTAAGGAATGGAAATAAGCTGCTTTGTATACTTTCCAGGGAGAGGATTTATTGGATGATTGCTATACTTGATGAAGCCCAGGACTACCCACTCTAGTATTTGACAGCAGCCCTTGCCAAAGGATGGTACCAGACATCCAATAACTGAGGAGTATGGCTCTCTTACCTTCCTGTGTTTTGCATCATGTCCCAAATAACTACAAGGGAATTTAGATTACACCAGTGTAAAATCTTGCTTGGCTGCAGTGGTGTGAGAGTTCAGAACCTAGCTTGCAAAGAACAAATCAGAGGAGATCTATAATTAGCATGCTCACTTCTATACAACTGGAAATGACTACACCTCACGAAAGAATTTGGTACAATAAGCCATCCAGAAGCATTTGATTGCACCTACCTCTTCCATACCAAAATCAAGCATTACAAGAGTCTGTCATTGTTCAGCAAGAGAACTGCAACAGGTGAGTGCAAGCTTCATTCTAGTTTACATTCTGAAGCACAGTATCATAAAAACTGAAAACAGAATCCCAAGCTGAGGAATGGGAGGAAGTGGGGGGGTGAAGAAAGAGGAGAGCGAGCAATTACATCAGATCAGACAAATTTAGTGTTTTGAAGCCACACAATGTTTAGCTTTTCCTTTTATTTGTTTCAAGTTTTGGTGTAGAAAAAAAATGTGCGGATGCTAATGCAACCTTCCCCATAAGTGCTCAATCTAGCAACGAACAAAGTTTTGGTGTGTTCAATTTGGTTATAAATGTTTCCTTTAAGTGAAGACCGGTAGTGCCATTGAAACCAAAACTTTGTTACTGTTGGCAAAAAAAATAAAGCAACTTTTCTTTACAAGCATTTTTCCATTTAAATAAAAACCTGAAGCTTTCCCATAATTCCTTTGGTCTTCTCTCACCAAATTCCACGCTACCTCAAGACAAGCCCTCTTTTGGAAGTTCGGCTGAATCGCAGTGAAGCTGCTAAAATTAACAGAGAAGAATTGCTGTGGTAGAGTTGCCCCCCTAGTTTCTTGGGAGTTTAAGACTGAAAGACATTACTGATGCCTCAAACAGAGGCTTCAAATTGTCTCTACGAGAACAAGAGAAAACTAAATCCAATTAGAAGTTCCACTGAAGGTGCCTGGCAAAAAATTATCTCCATAAAACGATGTTTTGCTTCCAGTATTTTTGTATGCATTGTGTTGAGTTTATTCCCCTCATAAGGAAACAAAAGTATCAGTGTAAAAGCACAGCTGAGCTTTTAAGGTAGCACCAGGACACCTACACCCAAGTTGTCGTCTTGTTGCTGCTAGGCCTTTTTTTGATTCACATTCACAGAATCACTTCTTGTGCAAAACAAGCAGTCTAAGGAGAAAGAATGCCCTCCAAGTTCTAATAAAAATTGTAGAAAAGAATCCAAGATAGCCAACACTTTCCTCCTCCCCAAAATTTATCTGCAGAGAGAGGGGGGCATCTGTGCGTAGACAGGATAGGCAAGCCTGACATTTAGGGAATCGTTGTGTTGGACAAGGGATGTCTGCTGGTAATGAAGAACCAAATCTTTAAGTGTGCTGTACAGGTTATACGGTTCTGCAAACCCGTAACCTCTTGGAGTGCTGTAGATCACACAGTGTTTCACTTCTCCATCAGCTCTGCAAGGAAAGAAACCAGAAGAGGTTTACATCAAAGGACAAACCCAAAGCGACAGTCTATTAACAATTAACTAATGCAGCAACCCTGCCAGTCACTAAATTACATAATGGAGGATCCAGCAGATGCAAGTTGAGGAGATTAATATGGTCTGTGAAGAAACAGTGCTTCAGGGCACGCAATTAAACACTCTTGCATAATAATCCACATAAGAGGCCTCTTCTATCCCAGCAGTACAATTCCCTACTGCATTGTTCTCCAAATGTTTCTTGGAAAAAAAAGTCAAGAGCTTAGCCAAGAAGATAAGCACCTGAAGTCAGCTATGACTTTGTGCTCAACTTATCTGGAAACCTTTCCACTGAGTGAAGAAGCCAAAACCCACAAATTCTTAGGACCTACAGAGTATTTCATGAAATGCAGCACTAACCTTCAGTGGGCATTTTTTAATGTTAAGCGTGGCACGGGTTCAAGTCGGTTCATTATCTGAAGTCAAAGCGACTGAGTCCCTAACTTGGCAAAACAGTTACTGCAACACAGTATTTCCAAAGCTCCTAGAAAAACTTATCTGCCAGAAAGATCGAGTATTATGTAATCCCTGTACTGGAGCCTATTACAACCCAAGTCACATGTAGGAACAGGTTACGTTATGCCATCCCTTTGCTAGCTTGTAGTGTGATACCAAGCAAGCGAAAAGTATCTGACGAACCCATCGCTTCAGTGACTGTGACAAACAGTATCTTGAACATAGCAGATACTACAATCTTCAGTTACCTTGAGGTGATATACCTTCACATATTCATTTCTTGGACTTGCTTTCAGAAGCAATTAACCTCATGTGAAATAAATCAGTGAAAGCCATTTTGCACTCCAGAATAGGCTTGAAGGGTTTTTAAATAATGGAATCAAAGTACTTCTGACCTCCATTACAGCAGCATAAATGAAGTGAAACACAAGAAATCAATACAAGGCTGTGTGAATGTCAAAAAATACCGCTCACAAATAATGTCTCCTCTGAAGCATCACCGTTATCTTAAACATACAAGAGAAAGCATCTAGAGTTGGCCATGTCTGAAAATGAGAACGGAAGATGTTACAGCTTTACAGCTCTGTTTTTCTTCCTCCCGCGTGTCCCTTGGCAGGGAAGAATATGGGAGAATTCAGCCTTAATTTACTTATGACTGTAGAGCTTCAAGTTGGGATACTTCAGAATTTTGTACTAGCTGCTGTGGTGACTGAAGAGACTGCTAGGACTAAAGTTATTACACATTCAAAGCACATGTTTGCAACAAAGCTTTTACCATGCTAGTCCTCCTGCAAACATGCAACATGTTCCAATGGGTAGGCCTAGGCTAGGCCTGACTTTTGATCTCCAAAATAAAGAGCTGTGGTAAATATCTATGAATTGAGTAGTTAGAACAAAAAGGAAAATAGACTTACACCACAGAACAAGCATAACATCCTTTCTTGCTACTCTCTCGAATTAAAAATGCTCCATCAGGTTTCCCACAGAGCAAGTCTTCTGCTTGGATACGGTTGAGATCCCCAACAAACCAAGTTTTCTCATCATGATGTGGCAAGTTTTCATCTTCTTCATTCACAAAGTACGTGCTGAAAGAGAGGATAAATTTAACTCAACCAGTGGTCAGTAAAGGAGTTAATAAGCAGAGTGATTTATTTTTGCAGAAATCAAAGAAATACCAGAACACACCCAAATTGGGAGGTCAGGCTCTTAATAGAGAGATGTTAAAGGCTTCAACTTAGAACTTAATTGTTCCAACCTTGTTTAATCCTAAATGCTTCAGCTTCCCCTAGAGAATTTCTCCCTTTTTCTGCAGTCCTTCCTTTTTCTATAGTCCTTTACTGAGAAACTGGTGTTTCGTATTACCAACCCCCAGAAGAGAAAACACTTATTAATGGAACACTTCTCAGTAAAATTGTATGTATAATGACACTTACTCATCAATATTTTCATTTTTGATCCCCAGCCAGTCGTTTATTCGCTTCTGTCTCACCCCTTTGTGATTGAGCCATCTGCCAGAAGAGAAGAGCATTAATACGTTACTTCAGAGTACATGTACGGGTTTTCTTACTGAGCAAGCTGAAGCTCAGACACAAGGTCCCACAAAGAAACAGTCTGCAGCTTAGCTTGTTCTCCAGTAACAAAAGCCATAGAAAGACCACAGATTCCATGAGTGCTTCCTTGCATCGTCTTCTGAGATGCCCCCTTTACTGGGCAAGAGCAAAGAGAAACCATGAAGCAATCTCTTAAATGGAAAAAGAAGAGGGTACAGCTGAGGAAGAGGTACTGCCTCTGCACAGTGCAGGCCAGAAAGGAAGTGGAATACAAATTGTGACAGCTGCCTGTGTCTCTTGGGAAAACAAACTGGGTATTCCCACTGGCTTCTCCTAACCTCCTAACATCACCTTCTGAGACAGTGTGTTTCCCTCTGTCTTCTGCCAGAATCCTAGTGCACTGAGTCCAGCCCAAGGACATTAGGAGCTGGGTAACAGGGGTGTCAGTGAAATCAAGGGTGGGTACAAGCAACATCCGCCACACCTAGCACAAAAAGTACTAAGCTCTGTTGTATCAGTAGGCACAGGTTTTGTTTATAACTTATTTCTCTTAAATGTTTTATTTACAGGAGTTGCAGAATGTGCACTAGTTGAGGCAGGCTCTTTTAAGTCTGACAAGAGCATAATAAAGGAATGAAGTCATGAAGAGGCCAACCAATTACTCAGACATCCCATGCCAGAATGTAGTACCTTAGCACTCGCAGAACTTTGGTTATGAAAAGAAAATTAAATTCCCATTATCCTGATAGAAACAGTCATTAATCAGGTTAATCAGAGACACTATTCTGAAGTACAGGTCAGGTTTACTTACACAAGATACTGATCTCTGATTTTGCGGAGCTGAATTAGGTCAGGCTTGATACTATTCATTTTCTTATCAGTCTCCCTGTTGTCCAGAGCTTGTTTCTTCAAATCTTGTTCCAGGCGCATTTTACTATCATGGATCTCACCCAGGCGTGATTTTAATTTTTCATAGTTCATCATTATCCTGCAAACAAGTGTAATATTTGAGAGGTGAGGTCAAACCAGTCTAGAAGGACTGAACCTTACCGGTAGCACTTACATAAGAGTATCACAAGAACTACTGTAACAGCAGCTCCTCCCTTTGACCACCTCATCTTAACATGAAAATTACTGTAAGAGTGCCAGAAAAGACCTCTTGCCAGAAGACCTACCACCCTTTTGCATAGTTTGAACCTTCAGTTTACCTTAATATATTTCCTTCTGGCAGAGATGCAGGAACAAATTATCTCTAGGAGGGTAAACTAGAACAGATTCCTCCTTCACTGTCAGATTTATTTTTTGATATATCAATTATGCAATCCCACCATAGGTATCAGTACTAGCAAGATTTCAAATGCAGACTTCAATTACTGATCAAGAGTTACCAGGAAGTAACACTGCCTGTCTCTTCATTCAAGATCAGTTCACAGGTTTGGTACAATTCAGGAAAATAACGTATTTCCCTTGTTAATTGCTCTTTAGTCAAAATGAAGCACCACAATCGCATAGTAAGATTGTTACAGGTAACTGTTTTCAGTCTAAAAATCTTCTTGAGGTTACCCTACCGCGATTCATAAAGCACTGTGTCAAGTTAGGCATTACACCTGGCATTTCTTCAAAGGCCCAGATACAGCTTTTTCTGCTAGTATCTTCACAGAAGGGCAATTTCAAATGAGGCCCTTACTGAATTTGTTTGATGACCACTATACACTACCAAGTAGTGGCAATTAAATACTCATCTTCTTCGAAAGTGACTGACTATGGACTATGAGATTTACCAGATCTATGCCCATTTTGCAGTTCACAAGTAAAGATTTTTCTGAATTATATTCTCAGCAAATCCAAATAGAAGTGGGATAAGCAAATGCAGCTAATTATTACCTGATCCTCATCACAGTATCTTGATTTACTGAAGTTAAGAGAGAATAATCCAGAGATCTCCCACCTCTTCTGTCTACAATGCAATTCCCCGACAGAAGAGGGCTTTACTGAAAGTTCAGACACCGTGGGGGAAGGTCTCAGAGTAAATACTGAGTTTAAAGTGTTTTATATGATGCAATATTATATAAAAGAATTTCATGGGAGCGTCAATGTGGACACTAGTTCTTCCTTGTAAGCAAACACAACCTGAGAGCCTACCGTTCAATTTCTTTGTCATTCCCCTCCCTGCGAAATCGCTCAATGTACTCTTTGCTGTATCGCTCTTGTGAGTGGCACTGTTCCTCAAATATCTTAATAGTTTCATTAAATGCTTCAATTGCGGTCCTCTTCATCTGAATTTCCTATGTGAGGAAAGAGTCCATCATTTGTTCATGATACAGATGACAACGCAAGACTCAATTATGTTCCCTAAATTGAGCGAGAAGATGAACTTTTCTTCCCCCCCCAAGTCAAAGTGTGATTAATCAGTTATTTAAATTTAGTCAAATGTCCGAGTAGAGTCAGGGAATTACAGGGAAGACTTATTCCCTGTACGTCTACTCTCCTCCCCCACACAACGCTCTCTATTAGGCTGCAAACCCCTCAAATATTTTAGTCATATTTTCCATCTTAGTTTGCAGGAAAACTGCCAGCAAACCTCCTCCCATATATGAACTATCTTATTTTACAAGAAGCAGTCCAAATACTGTGTTCACACTTCTTTAATGCATAATATCTGGTATCTGATTTGAACATGACTTCATAAAAAACCTGGACAAACCCCTCTACAATTTTCACTGCAGCATACAGCAGCTGGAAATACTCAGCAGCCAAGGAAGAAGTTTGCAGTGCAAAGCTTGCAGGTGATGGCCTTCTCCACTGCTCTACCTTATACTAGGAAGCTCAGTTCCTCTTTCTTCCTTGCCCCACACCATACCTCTAGGACTATCAGCAACAAGTAATGTTCACTGTTTCCATCAACTTTGAAACCACCTTGCTCTATTCCACAATTTACTAAGTTCTTCCTTGTATTTTCTGACCTTGGACTGCCGTATTAGCTGCAACAGCTTAAAATAATTTTCTTTACTTTTTAAACAACAAGAAACAGACTCTATAGATAGCTAGAGTAAAACCAACCTGTGATGTTCTGGTATATTCTTCATACAATTTGTCGTACTCTTTACTCTTTTCCTGATACTGAGCATGGTATTCTTGAAGCTTTTTACCTACTGCATCTATATTATCTTCTTTCACCAACTGATCCTGTACATACAAAAAAGCTATTAAGTCTTTGAGCAAAGCAGCTTTTCCTTAAGAGTATTCGTTTGTCCACTTATGCATATTTGCATTTTACAGCTATTAGCATCATTTTTATAATCAGGTTTCTGCAGAACACAAACCGTATCTAAATCCCCTTTCCTCCATGCAACAAGTTCCACAGTTTACAGACAGTAGGAACTGGAACTATGGGACACCAAGAGCTATGCCAAAATACTAAGCTTCCAAAAAACACACTCCAGCTTAGGTCTAGGATTGCTATCCCCTACTGGAGAAAGGAGGAAATTAATTGCTTGGAATTGGAAGGTAAAGATCAGAGTATTTTTTTCCCCAAAAGCTCTGCAGTTCTTTTTCCTTAATGCAAGACAATGTCTCAGGCTACTGAATAAAACTTTAAAAAATATTCTTGAAAAATTTAGATGTCTATGCACAGAACGAGCAGCTGCATGGCTCATATGTGCTTCAAGGGCAACACTGTCTAAAACAGCGCCCTCTGGGTTCATAAGGGTCCAAGGGGGAAAAAAAGGCTTCTCGGGCTCAAGTCTACTGCGTATAAGGGTTTCACTTCTCTATTGGACTGCTCGGATGGAGACTGGAAACTTGATAAAATGAAGAAGCTTAAATGGCTAGACAATATGGAAGACCCATTATTATAAGCAAAGTGAGGTCAAATGTGAAAACTCACTTTTTTTTTCAGTTTAAAAAAAAAATCAGGCTTCACGTAGATAGAAAACAAAATCATATACACATTTGCAATTTTTTTCTTGTCTGCACTAATAGCTATTGGGGTCCGATGAAGATCTTACCTGCTGGTACCGGGACACTGGATACATCAACTTCACATCAAGCTTCGGGTTATACTGAGCCAGAGACTCATTGCGGTAGTGGTTAATCAGTTCCACAACTGAACTAAATGTCAGTGGATCAGAAAAGCCGTATTTTCCATCCCGATGATAGATCTTTATCAGTTTATTGTTGCCACCCTTCCTGTAAAGTGGTACAGTAACTTAGAGGTTTTACTGTGTACCTCCTATCCCTCTTCAACAGTAAGGCTGCTAACAAAAACACCAGTGAAATTCCTGGACAAGTGGCTGTCTGACACTGTACACCTTCATAATGATTCTTTACATACTAGCAGATATTGGTAGTTTAAGAGTCAATACACACAGAATTATCAGCCGGTATTATTTGAACAGGAGCAAAGCCCAAAGTAAATCTCTTCCGATGTGTTCATTCTGGAGCCAGCTTATGGTATTTAAGACCTAGCTTTGCCAGAAGTTTTGCAAGGGAAAAGGAGGATGCTGAAGGCTGAATAAAGGAGCCATATGAAAACCCAAACCCACAATTTCCTGCAATTTGGGGTCACTAATAGTATACAACTGAGTATACATTTATACAGTGATTAACAAGTCTTTTGAGTTATGGATGCTAAGACAGGATATACAAACCTAAACAAAACCCTTTGAGGATTACAAGATGGTTGTAAGTTTAGGACTTTACATTATCCAGATTTATACATTCTAGTGGTTTCCACAAATATAGTGCTTATTTCTTCCTTTTTTCACCAGCAGACTGTTTAGACAATATCCTGTCCTTCCTGCACTCTCAATTTTGGTTCCTAAAGACATCTGTGTTTAGCAAAATAACCAAATCATGCCAAACCTTAGTGCACAAGCCGTGAACTTCAAGGCAGAAGTCAAAGCAGAATTTAAACTACACCCTTGGGGTCAAACCTGCCATTAAGACAATGGAATTTCATGGCAAGATCAAATATCTACCATATCATAGCAACTCCCAAAGGTGTGCTACAGAGGCAGCGGCTCATGCACCTTGCCTGTTTGCCTCAAGCAACCAATCTTGGGAGCCTGGCAGAAGCAAGCGGCTGGACAGGCTGGGCAAGGTACCAGCAGCTAGTCACATGAGGTCTGCTGCCTAACTGCAGTAGACAGGGCTGGGGCAGCTCTGGGAAGCCTGCCACTTGCAGGCAATTTTAATGAAGAAAGGAACATGGCTCCAATTCAATATTTCCTAAACTTTAGATCAGAAAGCACAAGATACTCTTTTTACAGAGTCACTGTTCAATTCTCCAGAGCTGCACACTGACAAGATATTCAACACACTCCTATTAATCAAAGCCCTAGTTTATAAATACCTTTTACCTTAGCAGTTCTGAAACTATGAAGCACTACTGAGTGGCTCTCCTCCCCGAGTCCCATCTAATCTACACAGATATCCTTACAGTGGTGTTTAGTGAGGGACAGGATTCAATGCACAGAACAGAACCAACTATCAGACCTGGCTATTTATTTGCTCATTCTGTGATCTGCAGTACCTTTGGGAATGTCTCTCAACTTGAGCCATGTCAGCTTTACACAGCCACTGCTGTCATTGGTATAGCAACTAGCTACTCAGGGTTTTACTATGTGAACTACAACTGCTCAATGCTTACCGTAATGTCAGAGTGTAGTCTCCCTGCATCTTGGTTGATGCATCACGCACCAGGAATGTTCCATCTGGCATGTCTCGTAATTTGTCATTTACTTCTTCCCTAGAGAATGGAAAGGAAAGCAAAATTAAAAGCATTAAGGACACGATCATCTTTGCCATAGGTATCAGTATTGGAGCCAGCAACACCAGCATGCGTAAGGAGTTCAATCTTCAGAATATCAGGCCATCTTCTTTCATACTCAGGCTCTCCAGTCTTTTAGGGCATCTAAAGCAAGTCTGAACTTGTCTAATATACTAAAAAATAGCAGCTGCAGTCAACTGCCACTTAGGAAGAAGTCTCTGTTTAAGCAACAGTAGTGGCTGTGTCTCAGAGTTCACAACCTTTCCCCGTAATCTGCTCAGGTTTTAAAGTCCACACTGGAAACAGGTGCCCTTTGAGAAGCCAGTCCTGACCTCTTAAGAAATGGTCTCTAGCATCATAGCTCAAAGGTGTCTAGAGTTTAGCAGTTTTAGTCTCAAGAGACTCGTTATTGGCTTAACTCTGATCTTATTTACAGCAGTTTTAAACCACTACAACCTTGCTAGCTTCAGTGCAACTTTTCCTTATTTACAACTGAAGCAAAAGGATACTCAGTCCAGAGCTTTAAAGCTAAATCAAGAAACCTTTTAGTGAAAGTGAGTACCTGTAAGCATTAAGAAAATTATTTCAGCTGAAGAGTTAAGTGTCTTGCCAGGTTTGACCATCTCACCCAGATTACATATTTCACTTTAGAACAGCTCCCTCACAGGTTCTTAGAAGCACTAAGCACTTTTCAATACAATCATTTGGAAACTGAAGTTTATCAGGTAGCCTCAACGTTATCTAAGTGAGGTAGGATGCCTACTTGAATCTTACAAAGAAAAATCAGTAGCAGCTTTTTTTGCTCAAATACTAAGGAACAGAAGTATACTTACAAAATACCCTTAGTTTTGATTTAGCTACCTGAAAACCATTCTGTTAGTAAAACTGACTCCTATTACGTGTCATGTGCATATCTGCTTACTCCTCTCAGAACATATTACACATTGGACCCAGTTAACTCAAATGGCCTTCTTTTTGAATGGATAGATATGATCTAAGGGCTTGGGCTTATGCCTGCAAGTTGCACCCTGGAGCTCGTGACAAAATTTTCAGCACAAGTTCTTGACTGAAGAACATGGCTCCTGCCCTGACAGCCCGATGCAGTCCATACCTGCTGGCCATGAAATTAGGGTCATAAATAATTCCATCTTTACATGTGTGTGTATCACATTTTAATCTCATTAAGGTGAAGCTCAAGGGCAGCCTGGGCTGCAGTGACCACGAAATGGTGGAGTTCAAGATCCTTAGGGCACCGAGGAGGGTGCACAGCAAGCTCACTACCCTGGACTTCAGGAGAGCAGACTTTGGCCTCTTCAGGGATCTGCTTGGTAGAGTGCCATGGGACAAAGCCCTGGAGGGAAGAGGGGCCCAAGAAAGCTGGGCAATATTCAAGGATCACCTCCTTCAAGCTCAGGAGCAATGCATCCCAACAAAGAGGAAGTCAGGCAAGAACGCCAGGAGGCCTGCATGGATGAACAAGGAGCTCCTGGACAAACTCAAACACAAAAAGGAAGCCTACAGAGGGTGGAAGCAAGGACAGGCAGCCTGGGAGGAATACAGAGAAATTGTCTGAGCAGCCAGGGATCAGGTTAGGAAAGCTAAAGCCCCGATAGAATTAAATCTGGCCAGGGACGTCAAGGGCAACAAGAAAAGATTCTATAGGTACGTCAGAGATAAAAGGAAGACGAGGGAAAATGTGGGCCCTCTCCGGAATGAAACGGGAGACCTGGTTACCCGGGATATGGAGAAGGCGGAGGTACTCAATGACTTTTTTGCCTCGGTCTTCACTGGTAAGTGCTCGAGCCACACCACCCAAGCCGCAGAAGGCAAAGGCGGGGACTGGAAGAACGAAGAGCTGCCCACTGTGGGAGAAGATCAGGTTTGAGACCATCTAAGGCACCTGAAAGTGCACAAGTCCATGGGACCTGATGAGATCCGTCTGTGGGTCCTGAAGGAACTGGCGGATGAAGTTGCTAAGCCACTATCCATCGTATTTGAGAAGTCGTGGCAGCCTGGTGAAGTTCCCACTGACTGGAAAAGGGGAAACATAACCCCCATTTTTAAAAAGGGAAAAAAGGAAGACCCAGGGAACTACAGGCCAGTCAGTCTCACCTCTGTGCCTGGGAAGATCATGGAACAGATCCTCCTGGAAGCTATGCCAAGGCACAGGTAGGACAGGGAGGTGATTTGAGACAGGCAGCACGGCTTCACCAAGGGCAAGTGCTGTCTGACTAAATCTAGTGATCTTCTGTGATGGAGTGACTACATCAGTGGACACGGGAAGGGCTACAGATGTCATCTATCTGGACCTCTGTAAGGCCTTTGACACAGTCCCCCACAACATCCTTCTCTCTAAACTGGAGAGGTATAGATTTGATGGGTGGACTGTCCGGTGGGTGAGGAATTGGTTAGATGGTTGCATCCAGAGGGTAATGGTCAACGGTTCAATGTCCAGATGGAGACTGGTGACAAGTGGCATCCTGCAGGGGTCCGTATTGGGACCAGTACTGTTTAATATCTTCATCAATGACATGGACAGTGGGATCGAGTGCACCCTCAGCAAGTTTGCAGATGACACCAAGCTGAGTGGTGTGGTCGACACACCAGAGGGACGGGATGCCATCCAGAGGGACCTGGACAAGCTGGAGAAGTGGGCCTGTGTGAACCTCATGAGGTTTAACAAGGCCAAGCGCAAGGTCCTGCACCTGGGTCGGGGCAACCCCTGGTATCAATACAGGCTGGGGGATGAAGGGATTGAGAGCAGCCCTGCCGAGAAGGACTTGGGGGTACTGGTGGATGAAAAGCTGGACATGAGCCAGCAATGTGCGCTCACAGCCCAGAAGGCCAATTGTATCCTGGGCTGCATCAAAAGAAGCGTGGCCAGCAGGTCGAGGGAGGGGATTCTGCCCCTCTACTCTGCTCTGGTGAGACCCCACCTGGAGTACTGCATCCAGCTCTGGAGCCCTCGGCATAAGAAAGACACGGACCTGTTGGAGCGCATCCAGAAGAGGGCTACGAAAATCATCAGGGGGATGGAATACCTCTCCTATGAAGAAAGGCTGAGAGAGTTGGGGTTGTTCAGCCTAGAGAAGAGAAGGCTCTGGGGAGATCTTATTGCAGCCTATCAGTGCTTAAAGGGGGCTTATAAAAAAGATGGCAGCAAACTTTTTAGCAGGGCCTGTTGCAACAGGACAAGGGGGAATGGCTTTAAACTAAAGAGGGTAGATTTAGACTAGATATAAGGAAGAAACTTTTTATGCTGAGGGTGGTGAAACGCTGGCACAGGTTGCCCGGAGAGGTGGTGGGTGCCCCATCCCTGGAAACATTCAAGGTCAGGTTGGACAGGGCTCTGAGCAACCTGATCTAGTTGAAGATGTCCCTGACCAAAGCAGGCGGGTTGGACTAGATGACCTTTAGAAGTCCCTTCCAACCCAAACTATTCTATGATTCTATGAATCTAAAAGCCACTCCAATGTGATTTGTACTGCATTAGCTCCTGCCATCACGTGCACTGTTAATTGAGGAACAAAGCCAGTTGATAAACTGATACCAATATTGAGCAGTTTTAAACAAACCCTGCCTAGTGGGTTTTATGATCAGGTTTTGTCACTCTGCTTCGATTTAGAATTAACAGAAACATATCACTGCCAAGGCCCTTTAAAAGCAAGATCTATGCGGGTTTGCTTTATAAAGATAAGGGTGGTACAATAAAGATATTAAAATTTTATTTCCCTTCTCAGAGCTTCAGTGAACTACTGTGGCAAACACGCTCTTCTTGCCGCTATCTGAGAAAGTGTTACAAAGTATTACGTGCACTTGTTTGAGCAATTCCTAATCACACTCCCAGCATGCTCATGTTTTCCCTTACAGTTCCAAATTCTAGACTCTTCAGAAGTGCCTTAAGAGGGAAAGAGATGACTGGACACTTCAGTTCTTTTATGCAATTAAGTATATGAAAACTGGCACTTCATTTTCTGAACCTAACCCAAGCCATCTATTTTCTCAAGCACATAGAAAAGGGTTTCCTTAAGAGGTAAAACTTAATTTATTTGGTATGTGTCTGTATCATCTGCTCAGTATAGCTGGTGATGGTTAGCATTTGTAAGAGCTATTTTTATACCACCATGTAATAGAAATTAATACAGATGAAATTTTAACCAAATGTTAAAGAAACCAAAAATAAGAATGCAACTCCTTTTATTCTGAGCAAGCCTCCTACTGAAAGTTTGCTGAACTGCATACATCCCAGCATTGTATGCTTATAAAACCTTATTAGCTAGCACATTCAGAAGTACTTTTCTTTTGAATGAAGTAATTTTCTCTTTTTTTTTAAAGTCTTTGTGTATCTGGAGAAATTTAGAAACCCAAAATAACTGTCACCAAGACAGGCAATATCTGCATCAGAACAGTAACAACTTAAACACAAGTCCTGAATCCAGTCAAATATTTTCATTTAGGTGCTTTGCCAAGTATAGTCGTGAAGCGTTTCCCTCCTATAAAATGCTGCCTGAAATAGGCATGTTCTTTTTCTCTTGAATTCTAACACACTTATTCTATTTTTAATAATATATATTAATATATTTTAATTAATGTTTTAGTAATATTGCTTACCTTGAGATGTCCCCCCAGTACCACTCCGCTTCCTGCAGAGAGAAACTGGAATTGTCCTTTATTCCATTTGTATTGACTGGAGTCATTGGTTTGGGGGGCTTTGGAGGAAGAGCTGAAAATGAAGAACAGATTAAAGGAAGGTAAACGGGAAAATAATCACTAAACTGTTAATGAAATATGACAGTGAAAAAGCGAGAGAAAATGTGCATCTTGAACTTGGATTTCAAGCTCTCTCAAAGTAAATGGAATTTGTAATTTTTAAAGAATTTTGAAGTCAACAGCTGCACTGTGATCCCAGATTTCCTAGTGCTCAAACCAAACACATGCTTGAGGGAGGGGAAAGGGATGGAGTATAAGGAAACATGAGTTTTTGTTAAAAGCAGGACTGGCTCAGGCATGACTACAAGGGCAATCACCGCCTAAACTTCCAAACAAGTTACAAAGGTGTACTGTGTTTGAAAGCCACAGCATGGAGAGCACCATGCACCACTATGGAAAAACTCCAGTTGCTTGGGCATCACCAGTCCTTATGGCAACCCATAAGAGCAAACAGGTGGACTCTTCTTCAGAGGGAAAAACGCTGCTAGTGAGAGAAGTGGTGGCTGGGCAGTGGTATATCCATCAGAGACCCAAGGTTCACATTTCACACCAGATTTGCTGTTTAGGCTCCCGTTAGGAACAAAAGCTATGACTCTTTGAATACTACAGGACATGAGGTGATAAAGGAAGGTGGTAAAGGAAGGGGCAAGGGGACATTATAATAATGTCTAATTATTATAATATCTAATTCTAATAATTAGACATTATTAGAATGCCTGCACCACTTTACATAGCTGATGGGTTTGCCACAGGACAGGGGATGCTACAAATCCCCAAAAGACAGGCAGAACTGCACATCTGTAGGCCTAGTGCATACCCGCCCAGAATTCCCCTATTCTGAATTCAAGGCAAACAGGCTTTTACTTCCATTCTCAAAATAGGTTACACAATGTAAGGGCATACAACGCACTGAAGCTTTTTCTATTTGGTCAGTTTTTGCTCAAAAAACTTTATCACGGTCTTGAACATAAGCCCTATATCAGGAATAATTCAGCAGCCACAGGCATGCTTATGTATTGGTAGGGACTTGTCTGTCAGCAGAAATGCATTACACTATTTTCTTTGAGAAAGATGTCTTGAGTGCTCTCCCCTGCTTTGCAGAGGCTGAACGCTTCATCAAGAACACTACCACTGAAACTGAGCATTCTTCAGGCATTTCATGAGACAGCATTTTAGAGGGGCAGGTAACATTTGAATTCAAAGTAAGAAAGCAGCTACACATATTGATTTGCTACTAGCACATTTTTAAGTCAGACCTTGAACATCTGTGCTCCCAGCCCTATGCCCTAAGCCATCAGATTACACAAGCATCAGCGAGCAGGCCTGACACACACTGACAACAGCCATCTTTCAGACACACACAATGCCAGTGTACAAGCAGAAATACCAATAAAGGGAGCAGAAAGAAGATTTTGATCTCTAGCTCCAGTGTGGAATGGCTTAACACTGAGAGGTGTGCTACTTGGCACCATCCATCTGCTCACCCCTGAGACACACCTCCCACATTAAAGAAGAGAAAACAGTGTTCCAACTGCAGTTCCAAATACCATTTCATGTTGCATATCCGACACAGTAACTTCACTGTTCTCAGACAAACCAGTAGAAACTTTAATTGAGCCAATCTAAACTAAATCTGAACCTTGACCCAGACGTTTGCACCCTGGGGTTGCTGACCAAACACCTGATTCAGATAGCAGCATTCATTCTGCAGGACTGAGCATTAAACCATAGCATACAGGTTCTTTTTATGGGGTGAGCTGGGAACTTTCAGGTGTGCACATATCTAGTGAGGCAATAACAGGTCTTGTTATAAAAGGAAGGTGAAAACCTTTGGTTTCAGTGAAGTAGCTTCCTGGTTAGGAGGCTTCAGTTACTCCTAGCTCAACTACTACAGTTGTTTGTGTAGCACGTAAGTATTTGTACAAAGCACCATTGAGAGTAAGACAGTTCTAATCCTACTTTGCTTCAAGCTCCCAGCCCTATCCCACTTCTGTGGGGTCAGAGGAGCATATATCCAGGCTAAGCGTGTAGAATCAATTGTATTTACTGTGCCCTATGCTGTTCCACCTCCCCCATCCAAAGTTCCTGAATTAGGAAGCATCTTCAGGTCTTCCCTCCTCCCCACCTCACATGTGGGCTGTGCTACCCTACACACTCTAAGCAAGCGACAGGACAGACGCAGCAGTTCTGAGTTTCATCAGTGTCTGCACATGGCAGTAAATCTGAGCTCAGAAAACCTGTAGATGTTCTGATCTACTCCAGAATCTTTTGTAGCTTCTGAGTCACCAACAAGTGCATGAAGGTTCATGTAAAAAACACACAACAGCGTGGAGAATTCTTAGAAAACTATACCAGCACCAGCAATTATTTCACTGAGTCTTTCAAGTTAAGGCTTGGATGTACCAAAAACTTCCAGGTATTCTACACTGTAAAAGCCTGTTTTACACTGGTAATAGGGGCTTTCCAGAAGAGGCTTTCAAGTATTCTCTAGAGTACTTGAATACTTCTCTAGCCCTCCTTGTAAGATTAAGTCTTGCCTCTTTATATACTGTGGGATTATTTAGCAGCTTTGTTCGGGCTCACGCCAAAGCACTGGGCACAGAAAAGCAAACTAACAAAGACCAGAAAGGTAAGGAACAGGAGTTTGGCATATGGACACAGAGCACTAGACATTACACCAAGTGTCCTTACTACAGGTGGAGGTTTTTCCTTCTTTCCCTTAATAGGTAGGTATCAGTTCTCACTATCAGGGGGTTGTCTGCAGAACTTCATTCTGCATGACAAAATTGGAAGGAAATTCTTCCAGGGAGAAGAATAAGGCTTGGACCAGTTCCTGTAAAACCTGACTCATGGAAGCCAGTCCTTTTCACAATAGACTTTTGAAAAGTGCTTTTTAATAGCTTACACATTTTAAAAATACAAAAGTATCTGCAAGGGTGGATCCTGTTTCCAGAGAGCTATGGATCTAATTCTTTACTTTCAATACTTTGAACTCTTTGAGTCATAGTAGATTTCTCCCGTCTTGGATACAGAACCTGCTATTGCTTTACCCAGTAGACTAACATGCCCATCCATTTCAGTGTTTCTTGGCTACCCTCTCAGCCTGATACGACTGTAGTCTGTACAAATGGAGAACTGAGCACGAAGGTAGTTTAAACCCCACAGCCCAGAACCTGTGGTGACACAAGAGGAGCATTTTGTAATAGCATGGCAAGTCTACTGTAACAGAGCAGCATCCACCCTATTGCTGTTCTCATAACACTGGCCCAATGGGTTGCTAAAAGAGGCATCCTAAAATAGTTTTTACTAGTACCTAGACAGTACTAACCACCCTGCTAGGAGAAATCCTGTGGTGTTTCTATGAGAAGCTATGAAGAGCCTTAGAGTCTACAGATTTTGATTTAAATTAAAAAAAAATCCAGTTTTATATACCTTACTTGATGAACATTAGAGAGCTAAAATCCTACAGTAAAGTAAAATAAGGCTGGCTTGAAGTCAACAGAAATGCTTTCAAGAGCAGCGGTGTTTCTTTCCATGTCACTGGGTCCAATTCTGATCTAGCCACAGGCATAATCTTACTTTATCTCAAAACAAGCTCTGATTAGAGTGAACGATCCTGATGGTTTCTTGTCTCCTTTTTCCTGGGAAAGAAAGAACATTGATCTCAAGTGATTAACAGCACAACAGATCTATCTGTTCTAATAAAGAACTTGCTGTAGCACCAGATACACAAGCATCCTTCCCCTACCATGTCTCTAGGACAGCTTTACCGCACAGATCTTTCCAAAACCCAAAAGGCAACAACTCAGCTGGACCCTTCCACTCCCACATGAGTGCATTCCCAAGACCAGGTTCAGCCCTCAGTGACCGCCTGGCATGCAGCAATGAGAGCAGACTGGCTCTCCCTCACACGTCAGCGGGCATCTCTGGTTTTTCTTTCTTTAGCAACTCTAGTGCCCTCTTTCTGGCTTCCCCAAGCAGCCTAGCTTGAGCTAAATCCCAATCCCAGATCAGTGTCACTTAGAAGGCGGGAAATAAAAAAAGAGCTGGTGATGGAGCGGAGGCGGCGGCAGCCAATGCCGGCCAGGCCCAGGATCGGATGTTGCTGACGTCAGGGCCCGGAAGGCTGCCGTGCCGGCTCCAGCAGGTAGCTTCAGCTGAGCTGCTCCGCAGAGCCGCAGCGCAGGTCCTTAGAGAGAAAAGCCTATTGATTAGGCTTTGCCAAGGTAATTTTTTTGATGCTTTCTTGACTGCGTAGAATTGCTTTTTAAAAAGGCTACTCAAGATTTAACTGACTTGATTCCCTGAAATTCAAACCACCTCCAACACCAAGACAACCAAGAAGGCTGGCAAGTGTCTGAAGTTTAGCACCGTTGTATTTTTTTTTAATTAAAGTCTCTTGTAGAAAATAGTAGCCTATATTAATCCTGAATTTAACTTCAGCGAAGTACACTGTGACGTCCATGAGATACGCAGTTTTCCCAGTCAGGTTTTGACTCAAAAACTTCACAAGTGTACATGATCTAAGAGCCATGTGTGAGGGTTTTCAATAGCAGTAGTTCAGGAGGAGTAAGAAAAGAATGCCTTGGGTCTCCAAGCGCTACATCCCACAGAGCATCCAGTCAAGCAGTCATTTCTTCTCTCGCTGCAGTATTTGCGTACAAGATAAACCTGCCAGTTAATTAAACTCTAATTTGCAGTTTTAAGGCAGATGCCACTTATTCTAAGAATGGCTCCATAACTTATTTCTTCCAGTATTTTCTAAGAGCTGCAGGCCAGATACTTAAAAGCATAGCAGGTTTAAATGCAGTATTAACTCTATCTTACTGTTACAAATAATCACAACTACCAAGTACTCTGATAAAGTCAATTTTAAGTCACTCAGCACTTCCATGAGCTTGTTTACTAGCCTTCTTTCTGATGCTCTCAATCTACTCTCCCTCCGCATTGTGACAAGCGGAAAACAGATCAGAAGATTTCTGAGATAGTTACACAGCTTCAAAAAGGCTGACGTACAGTAGATACCCTACAAACTGTAACATAAAGCTCTAGAAAGTGTCATTGCTATGGAAACATGCAAGTAATCCACAGTTAGGCCAACTAACATTTTAATGACATAGTCCTTAAGGACAGAAGGGTTTTCCCTTTGGAGGTACAGATGAAGACTTGGAATGAAAATGCAGACTAGCTTTTTTTAAAAATAAAAAATCTCCCCAATCTTTAACTGCTCTCTGTAGTCTCACTCCATTTCTAACACTTTTCTCAATTTCTCTAACACTTTTAAGACAAAGCCTCAAAATCTTTCCCTCCTGCAATAGTCCTGTACTTGTCCCTGCTGCACAAGATCCCCTCAAGACACCTGAGAAAAAAGCATCTGCTGAACAAAGGTGCTTTTTGCACACCATTTCCATGAAATTGTGTACTACGCGTGCAAGCCAGAGCAGTAAGGCACCATGCTTTTGCAGAGATTTTCCAGCTGACAAAGAGGAGGGTCGTGCGCACCTGCTGACAGCAGTTCATTCCCCACCACTGGCAGGTAAGTTATCTTGGCAGCTCCACATCTCAGCTCGTCAGTTCTCTTGCCAAGACCCCTTTCGTAAAGTACCGAGCACCGATGCCCTTCAAAGCTGCCCTTCCTCAAAGGGCAACTAACACACACTGAGAACTCCTCAAGGGACAGAGAAGGAAGCTACTCGATCGCATTATTGCTGGCCACAGAACCTCAGGCATGCTCACATTTTTGCTCTCCTCCCCCAAAACAGGCGAGATGCCAAAGAGTAAGACATATTCAAAGACTTGAAGTCTTTCAATATCTCATTACAGAAAACAGCAGACAAGTTGGCAGAAAGCCAGGCAGGCTTCCAATGAAAACACTCCCATTATAGCTTTGCTTGTGTTTCTGTGAACTTTCATAAAAACCAACACCTTTAAGAAATATTTCAGTTTTGATTAATTGGCTTTTTTGATAAAGATCTGTTTTGTTTGAAAACTCCCCAGCTATCCAGTCCTCTCCCACACCTCCCAACCACTGTTTCACCTCCTAAAGCCTGCCAGACTTCTGCTGCACTCGGTTCTTCATGAGCATCCACAGCTACTGCACAGGTTAAAAGATTATCTGCTATGGGACACCTGCAGAATGGTGGACAACAGCGATTGAAGAAGAGGCTGGCTCAAATTCAGAATTCTTTTGGGCATTTCACAAGCACCCCTCACTAGTTTGCAAGGCTTGTTACTTCACATGCTGAGACGGAAGAAATGGAAGATGCTCGCTGTCAGATAAATGACACTGGGATCTTTGACTTCTGTATTATAAAGTAACACAGCATCTCGTCTTCATTCCAGCCTTTGCATGAAGTTGCAAAGACAAAAAACCCTCAACTTCCCAACTATTTTCACTGCTCGATGAAAAATGGTTTTCTTTTCAACCCAGACCATAGTCTAACAGCTGCGAAACTACAGCAGTGTCAGAGGTTCCGTGATCAACAGGGTTGAGATGATCGTCCCAAAGTTAACATGAGGAAGATAAAAAGGATAAGCCCTCCTTTACCTATCAAGCATAATTAGCACACTATTAATGAGCTGGATATGTTTTAGAACTTTTGCCATGTTTCATCACTCAAAGATTGTCACTACCCAGCATCACATGCTCGGCTCACTTCAGGAAGGAATAGCTTTATCTCCTAGCCAGTAGGCCCAGGCTTTTACTAACTCTTTGGATGAAAGTCTGCGGCAGACATTTTATTGTCTATGAAAATCTGAAATATTCGATAAGAACAATTGTACTTTATAGTATCCAATGTCAGGTCTAGAAGACTTTACAATAAAAATAAATATAAAATGCAAGGAACAAGTAGATTCTCCTTTTTGCTTATTAACTAAAGCAGTTCTCATCTGCCTTGACAGAAGAAATACCACAGCATGTTTTCTACCCCTCCATAGGTAAAGTCTTCAAATGGCTATTAAAACATACTCTTTGGTCGATACATGGAAATAGATTTTTGGGTAAGAGTAAGGAAAACACAAAATTTAGCATAAGCACAGAGCTACAGTGATTGAGAACAAAGAACTAGCTTTTCATTGTGGAACACGGAGAATGAAGTCAGGCCCAAGCAGTGACACACTATGGCTAGGAGACCTACCAAAGCCAAAAGAAAAAGCCCTTTTAAATAAAAACAGCCCAGGGCTGTTTTCCCCAGATATTTTAAAGACTAACCATCCATCCAGGCGCCAGGTACAAACCTCATAGGAGAACCAATTCACAGAAATAATCAGCACTACTGAGAAGTTTGCCGCACAAGAGCCTACTTAAAAATAATAATAATACAGCTGTAAATACATGCGAGACATGCTGCTCTAAGCAGCATTTTCTTTCAGCTTACCACAACCTCACATCTTTCAGAGCAGCATGTAAAATTGTTCCTCATACAGGACCTGTCCTTGTGCCGTGTCAAACTATTTTCTCGTTACCAAAGTAGAAATATTTCAACACCACCTAAATTGCTAACAGAGCGCCATCTAAATCATGATCAAAAGGTGCATTTCAAATCAACACTCCAGAAGAAATTTGAAGGTAGAAAAGTATTCAGAGGAACACTGTTGTGCGTTGTGTCACGCATCATCTTTTCTAAGAACCATGATCTTGAAGGAAGTTCCATCAAGGCAGAAGTCCCAACCCATGCAGTCCTACGCAGTGCCCTCAGCAGAAGCTGAGATTCAGAGCAGATGTGGAGTAGTCTAGCCAGGCTCAGACTGCACAGCCATTGTTCATGCTGAGATCTCAAGGTATAACAAAAGAAATGGATTCAATCTCCTCACTCGAGTACACTGTGATCTTCAAAATATTTTATGAAATCCATTTCACAACAGCAGTTTGACTTCTTTCACTGTCCCAAAACTTATCAGTGAGACTGTACCCTTCGAAATGGAAAGGATCTTAAACATTCATCTCATTGATTCAAGCTTCCTTGTATCCTTCAAGAGACTACTTTTGGAGACAGGAGATGAATCAGAGTAAAGATGCCCCAAACACTGAAGACTTCTAATTTGACACAGGGCAGTGCAGCATGAGTACTGACAGCCTGGGAAATTTAATTGCAATGTACAAATTCAGGTTGTAACAGACAACAGAACTTACATACACAATATTGCCAATGAACTTCTCATCCATCTCACCCCTAAAACATTTTCCTGGGGCAGGTGTTGGAGTGTAAGCCCTACTGCCCACACTCAAAGGAAGACAACCCCAAACAGTGGGCTGTGTTCCCTCATCACAGCAATTTTGCTCTAGCTCCATTGCAGCAGCTCTGGTTTTGGGTGTTGTGGGTTTTTTTTGTTTGGGTTTTTTTGAGGGGAGGGATGCAGCAGCTCTAGTTTTGGGGTTTTTTTGTTTGGGTTTTTTGAAGGGAAGGATGCAAGGAAGGAAAGAATTCCTCCAAAAGCAAAGATGATCATGTGCAGCATCAGATTTTAGGGACTACAGAGGCTGAAATTTAGGATAAGGCTACAGAAGGTAAAAACCCTGAAAAAAGGGCTCCTGTGCATTTTTCTCTTTCATGGGGAAGAGGAGGAAAGTAACAGAATAAGTAGTAGCTAATAGAAGGAAATGGGAGGTTTATGTTTGGAAGGAGAAAACTGACCTGAAGTACAAAAGTCCCAAAGTGACACCAAACCAAACCTCAAGTTATTCTGTAGTGAAAAAACAAACAAGATGAAGGGGATACGGATTGACGTTTTTTGATTTGTCCAAACCCACAAATTTTTGTGCTGAGAAGCATGACGTTTTTCAAGCCTTTCCTATACAACCATGCATCAGCTTTAGGGATATCTGATTTTAGAAGTAACATTCCTATGAACTATCATTAAAATAACATTTTCCCAGTTCACAAAAACTGGTAGAGAGTCTGGGCAAATGCTGGAAGCAGTTGAAGTATTTCATCTCCTTTTTCAAAGAGCACTGGATGGAAGGTAGCCATCTCGACGGTGCCACCGGACTCAAAGCCAGAGAAGAACATGGATCCTGTTTAGTCACAGGAAAGCTTCAGAGCGCGTTGTGCTTCGGCATCAGGATTCACCAGGCAGCTGGTCGGTGTCCAGCAGGACAGCTGGGGTCCTTTTTGGAAAGGGCTACAACAGGCACCACTTGAATTTTGCTTCTTTTGAACTATATGAATTCTTATAAAACTCCCTGTATATGGCCACTTTTCTTCAGAAGAACTAGAAGAACTTAAGGTACTGGAATATATTCACTGAAACATTGCAAAATCTTTGCCTATTGAGTGGAGGACACAGCAAAGATGAAGGACAGTGAAAATCTCTTCTAAAGAGGTAACATCCGCTCACATTGTTTGGGGACCCAGCACCAGCTCATATGCTGTAGTTTAGATTATGTGGAGAAGAGAATTCTTGCTTACTTAGCTATTGGGCAGATTTTAACCTGTCAGAAGAAGTGAGATAAAAAGCAGAAGAAAAAGAAAATCTGACTCATTTCCAGAGGGGCATTTAGTACATGAGCAGAGACTGTTCTTTAAGCATTACTCAGCAACCTACTTTACGAAAACACGTTTCCAAAAGTCCAGCTAGAACACACCTATTGCTTTAATGGGGCCAAAGTTTTACAGCAACCTGTTTCAACACAGTTCACAGTCTTTTTGACAATAATAAAGCCGAAGCTTTAAAACATACAGGGAATGCCGATAAAAATATTCTTTATGCTGCTGTTTCCAGTGTTCTCTAGTTCTCTGCCCAAAAAGTGACTCACTAAACAACCAACATGAGATGATGTAAAGCACCCAACTGCTTTTAGTACTGGGTGCAGATGTGTGTGACCGGCTATGCCTCTATGTTTTCCCAAGCTGTAGAGCAAAGATAAACCTAAATAGCTTCATTCTGGAATAAGTTATCACGCAGGCAATGGCAAAGACAGAAGTCAACTCTGCTGCTTGGGAAAACAATGTTCCCCAAAGGAAACTCCAAGAAGAGCCTTCTCCTTTTAAACAGGTGAGGTAGAAGGAAGCAACACAGTGATTAACTCCTGTCAGGTATAGGCATCATGCAATACACAAAATTGTTCGGAACAACAATTGCAGAAGTAACATTTGCTGCAGGTTTTGCCTTCGAACATGTGAAGAGCTTGGTTTCTTCTCAGAACATTCTCCCATGTTTTAGTTTGCATAAACCTACAGCTTTACAGAACACAGAGCTGAACAACTCCCTTCAGCAAGCTTTCTCTCCCCAACTATTTCTACATCATCTGAAAGCCTACTGATAAAAATGTCAGCCTTTTAAAACAGGCTCTCCCATCTCAAGCAAAACATCATTTCACTTTCTATTAATGATGCTATTTTTTGTGTTCATGTATTTAATTGAAAGCTGATGAGTGATATTCTTTAACAGTTAGAGCCATCAAAATGAAAACCAAATGCAAGGAATGCAAAAGCAAGCCTGAAAATGCAATCAGAAATAAAAAATGGTTACAGCAGTCATTAAATGAAAAGGCCAGTAGAGAAATCTAACTGTAACAAGAACAGAATACAAGCATTTCACATCACTGTTCTCATAGGAGCTGAGACTCCAATTCAAAACATTTTCCAGGATATGCAGAATACAAGTGACTAAGCCTTATTTATTCCCTGCTCTACCCCAAAACAGTCTGCACAAACTTCCCTCCTGTAATAAGGAAACTCACAACCCCCAACATCTGCTTTTTTGGAAAAGTGACTTTCAGCAAGACTTAAATTTGCATCAAAGACAGTTGCTGCTACAGTGCTGCTGTCTTGATTACATGCACTAGTAGAACTACTTTTTTTTTTTTTTTAAGATGTGTAAGAGCAGAACTTTTCTTTGATAAGCTTCTGGAGTCAGCTCAGATAAGCTGAAGGACAATACTGACGATGCTATTAAAATTTGCATCTGTTCTCCCACTGGAAAACTAGTCAGGCATAGACATGCAGTGTTCACCTACATCTGGCTACTGCATACCACAAACCCCATTTGAGAAGCCACATTCAGTTTCCACTATAACATTGATAATGATACAGCAGGACTGGTATCCGAGTAAACACTGCCCTTGAGATCAGAACCCTATGTTTTCCAAATTACAATTATAGTATCACTCCCCTAAAACAAGGGCTGTCAAATTGTATATGAGAAGAAAATAGAAATGATAATGAATAAATACACTTTTTCCCTTGAATGCTTGTCTCACTCATACAATGGCAGTGCTGCTTTTGCAAAGTAGATGAAACTAAGCAGCCTGTAGATTATTGCTGCCCCCCCCTTCTTTATTAAAAGATTTTGTAACAACAGCATTGTTACAGCCGGTCTCAGCACATGAGGCAAGGAAGAGTAATATTCTTGAAAAAGATGGTTGGGTCAAGTTATAAACGTGGTTGGTCATATTTGGGCCTAACAGGCTTCAAGAAGGTAGCCTTCATATAGCTTTAGGACAAACACTTATTCTATTATCTGCTCATAAATAGACAGAGCCCATTCTGCATTAGTAAGCCTACTTTAAACTTGTGGTTTTCTTCATAACCCACACAAATGAAACTAACCTCTAATTTGTAGTTGAGCCAAATATCTTTGCTGACATCTGTGTCTGAAATCCCAGAGGAACACTCTTACTGATTTTCATCCAACTGTGACAAAATGTATTCAGTGATTACACATTTTATCATCAACACAACTGATAATATATCCCAGATCTGCAGAGGGAAAGACATTACTTAGTCCTACTTATTTGAAGCATGGTAATACATAGGCAGTTATGCTTTAGCTACTCTGGTAACTTTCGCAGTCAGTTCCACATCCTCTGTTCAAAAACTTAACTTATGGCAGCAACAACTTTTTGCAGACCTGAACAGATGTCATTAAATTAAAACTAAACTCAATCCAGTAACCTATTTCCTTGTCTTTTCAGACAGCAAGACCCACAGCAAGAACAAACATGTGAGTGAACCCCTGACAGCCAGTTTCCTAATGCCAGAACCAGCATAAGATGCTGCTATGGCCATAATACTCTAAATTAATCCTGATTAGAAAGTTTAGAAACTACTATGTTAGCTATATGCAACTGATGGTTCCAGTTTTGTCTTTAGACACTGAACATTATTTAGTTGCACCTAGTACTATTTGCCACATATAGATCCTATACCTTATGCCAGCGATACACTTCATTACGCCAAAAGCCATGCAAGCACAAGGAAAAAGCATTATAGACTCATACAATCGTTCAGGTTGGAAAAGACCTTTAAGATCATCCAGTCCAACCGTTAACCTAGCACTGCCAAGTCCACCACTAAACCATGTCCCTAAGCACCACATCTACACCTCTTTTAAACACCTCCAGGGATGGTGACTCAACCACTTCCCTGGGCAGCCTGTTCCAATGCTTGACAACCCTTTCGGCGAAGACAGTTTTCCTAATATCCAAACTAATCCTCCCCAGCGCTACTTGAGGCCATTTCCTCTTGTCCTATCGCTTGTTACTTGGGAGAAGAGACCAACACCCACCTCGCTACAACCTCCTTTCAGGTAGTTGTAGAGAGCGATGAGGCCTCCCCTCAGCCTCCTTTTCTCCAGGCTAAACAACCCCAGTGCCCTCAGCAGCTCCTCATAAGACTGGTGCTCTAGACCCTTCCCCAGCTTCGTCGCCCTTCTTTGGACACACTCCAGCACCTCAATGTCTTTCTTGTAGTGAGGGGCCCAGAAATGAACCCAGTATTCGAGGTGTGACCTCACCAGTGCCGAGTACAGGGGCACGATCACTTCCCTACTCCTGCTGGCCACACTATTTCTGATACAGGCCAGGATGCCATTGGCCTTCTTGGCCGCCTGGGCACACTGCCGGCTCATGTTCAGCCGGCTGTCGACCAACACCCCCAGGTCCTTTTCTGCCAGGCAGCTTTCCAGCCACTCTTCCCCAAGCCTGTAGCGCTGCATGGGGTTGTTGTGGCCAAAGTGCAGGACCCGGCACTTGTCCTTGTTGAACCTCATACAGTTGGCCTTGGCCCATCGATCCAGCCTGTCCAGGTCCCTCTGCAGAGCCTTCCTACCCTCGAGCAGATCAACACTCCCGCCCAGCTTGGTGTCGTCTGCAAACTTACTGAGGGTGCACTTGATCCCCTCGTCCAGATCACTGATAAAGATATTAAACAGAACTGGCCCCAAAACTGAGCCCTGGGGAACACTGCTCGTGACCAGCCGCCAACTGGATGTAACTCCATTCACCACAACTCTCTGGGCCCGGCCATCCAGCCAGTTTTTGACCCAGCGAAGAGTGTGCCTGTCCAAGCCATGAGCAGCCAGTTTCTCCAGGAAAATGCTGGGGGAAACGGTGCCAAAGGCTTTACTAAAGTCTAGGTAGACAACATCCACAGCCTTTCCCTCATGCACTAAGTGGGTCACCTTGTCATAGAAGGAGATCAGGTTAGTCAAGCAGGACCTGCCTTTCATAAACCCATGCTGACTGAGCCTGATCACCTGGTTGTCCCGTACATGCCGCGTGATGGCACTCAAGATGATCTGCTCCATAACCTTCCCTGGCACCAAGGTCAGACTGACAGGCCTGTAGTTCCCCGGATCCTCCTTCCAGCCCTTGCTGTAGACAGGTGTCACATTTGCTAACCTCCAGTCAACTGGGACCTCCCCAGTTAGCCAGGACTGCTGATAAATGATGAAAAGGGGCTTGGTGAGCACTTCTGCCAGCTCCTTCAGTACCCTTGGGTGGATCCCATCCGTCCCCATACACCTGTGTTTGTCTAAGTGGTGTGGCAGGTCGCTAACCATTTCCCCTTGGATTATGGGGGCTTCATTCTCTTCCCTGCCCCTGTCTTCCAGCTCAGGGGGCTGGGTACCCAGAAAACAACTGGTCTTACTGTTAAAGACTGAGGCAAAGGCAGCATTAAGTAAGTACCTTAGCCTTTTCCTCATCCTTTGTCCTATGCTTCCCCCCGCATCCAATAAAGGATGGAGATTCTCCTTAGCCCTCCCTTTGTTGCTAATGTATTTATATAAACATTTTTTTATTGTCTTTTACAGTAGTAGCCAGATTAAGTTCTAGTTGGGCTTTGGCCCTTCTAATTTTCTCCCTGCATAACCTCACGACATCCTTGTAGTCCTCCTGAGTTGCCTGCCCCTTCTTCCAAAGGTCATAAACTCTCCTTTTTTTCCTGAGTTCCAGTCAAAGCTCTCTGTTCAGCCAGGCCGGTGGTCTTCCCCGCTGGCTCGTCTTTCGGCACATGGGGATTGCCTGCTCCTGCCCCTTTAAGATCTCCTTCTTGAAGGATGTCCAGCCTTTCTGGACTCCTTTGCCCTTCAGGACAGCCTCCCAAGGGACTCTGACAACCAGTCTCCTCAACAGGCCAAAGTCTGCCCTCTGGAAGTCCAAGGTTCTGCTGACCCGCCTCCTTACTTCTCCAAGAATCAAAACCACCATCATTTCGTGATTGCTATGCCCAAGACGGCCTCCAACCATCACATCACCCACAACTCCTTCTCTGTTCGCAAACAAAAAAATTAGGGAACAGTAGTCACCCTGCTGGTTGTCACCACTGTTGCTCCTGTATTAGTTGTACTGCTGTAAGGCATGCTTTGCAAGGCTGGCAGAACTGAATCCCTAGTTCCACTGTACTGTTTAGGAAAACTGTCCCACTCCTATGTTTAGGATGGATTAAAAGCTAGCAGAAACCTAGCAATCCCTTGTTGCCTGACCCTGCCTCTGCTGGAGTTGGAAAAAACTCCTGTGTGAGAGAGGCATCAACTTTATTATTATTTTTGAACTTTTGCGCAAGCCTTCTAGCAGAGAGGCTTCAGGACCTGCTCTGAGCATCCATTTACACCTACAACCCCAGATAGAAAACACAAGCACACTGATAAGCTGGTGCAGGTGCACTGAGGCCTGACAGAAGCTACGGCTGCACTGCAGGCTGCCTGCCATCACAGGATTTTATTTCTGCATTATTATTGGGCAACACTAAGGTGGGTATTAAGACGGCCTGCCAAGATAAATTAAATGTCTACTGGCCCTTAACAAGAAACAGTATCCCCACCCTTGACTTAGAGGTTACGGGTGACACCGCACATTATGTTCACCTTGCTTTTCTCTTCTGCCTGAAGTTTAGACACACTAAAATGTAATCACGAGCAGTCATGCGTGATTTGAGACACTTGGCTCCCGGTATCGGTAGATGCCCAGTCCTGCAGCATAAAGACCAACTAGGGATCTCTTCACGCAAGTTCTGTGAACAAAAGACCGTGCTGCCTCCTTTGGCAGCAGGGACACTCGCTGCATATTGTTAGTTTGTGCGCTGCTGAGAAAACATATTGCCACCATTCAGCTGCTCAGGAACTCCAGCCACCGCGCGGGGAATGCTATACTGAAAACCTTCACAAATTTTTGTTGGAAGGAGGCCAAATGGAGTTGTGGTTGTTACCGGGTGCAAATGCAGTCACTTTATCCCAAGGCATGCCGAGAGTTTAAGTCTTCCAAATAAATTCCTCCACAGTCCCCGTAGGGATGACCTATCATCCCAGACCAGAAAACACTTTCCCACCCCACCTCTGGACAAGGAAAAAGCAGACCACCTCCGTCACACTCTCCCTCCTTGCCTCCCTCCCTCCCTCCCTCCCCCTGCAATTTAAAAGTTATAGCTCTGTGAAATCAGGACATACACATGGGGATCATCCCATGCATAATTTCCAGCTCTGGCTTTTCTAGTTTAAAAATATGAAAGATAAAGTTACTGAACACTTCAGGGATCAGCATGTAAAATTAAGTCCTTTTGCTAACGGGTGTTTGGACCATGCAGAGCCTTGATCCCCGACAATAGGACTTCAATGATGGAAATACTGGCATTATTCATGACAGAAGTACTGCTTCTTAACATAAACTTTGTAAGGCTGCGTGGCCAAATTCCTGCAGAAATATTGGAAAGTTGTTTTCTGACCAGTTAAGTTAGGCCAGCCCCTTTTAGCAGCCTCCTCGCACTAAGCCATTCAAGGGGCTTTATTTTTTTTTTTTAATAAAAAACCCCACACCAATTGTTTTAAGTCACCTACAATGGAACTCAGGTTTTTGTTTGCTTGATACAAGCAAATACAAATACTAACCTCATGAACAGTTAAGGTCAAAAGCATTTACAAGAAAGATACCCTCTGAAATTCACAGAAGCAAACAGATTTGACTGAACTTTTTGCTTTCAAGAGTAACATCTAAAAATAGGTAGTGTCAGCTATGCAAGAATTTAACGAGTAGGGGCCAGTATTGTGCGTCTGAGAGATCTGTCCAATTTTTAAAGCATCAGAGTTACCAGAGGAAGTGAGTACAGGTCCTTGAGATCCAAAAATCTCAGGATGATCACCTCCTCCTCTTTTAATTAAAGTACCACATACCTAAGGAGAGGAAAAAAAAGAGCTCACTGCGCTGAAACAAAGAGACTAAACCACACTTGGGAGATACAAGCCACAATTCAAGCACAGATTGAAAAGCGCATTTTGAAAGTCTAAGAGTACATGCCACACAGAAGATACCACTTAGAAGCACTTTGCTATCAATTTCTCTGCAGGCTAAGATTTTTGATGCATATTTTACTGTACCTTCTGGCTGTACAAATCACAGACCTGAGAACATAAAGGCCCTTCAATTATCTTACTGCCCTCAGCCTGTTAGACTCTTACAGGTATAGATACGGTTTCACCAGTACCCATTTAAGCTTACTTTAATTCATTACCAAAGAAAGACTCAACCTCTTCTCCTTGGTAAGCCTTCCCCCACTCTTCAGACACAAAAGAAACTTTCTGTGCCATCTAAGAACTTCAGGCAAGCAAGGGGACAACGCATTTCTTCATTTTCAGCATTGGCAATCCATGAGGGAAAAAAAAAAAACAGTTGCATGAAACCCTTTTGAACAAGGTTATTAAGCGTTATCAAAGTAACAGTGCCTCCAGGGATGGATTCCAGCCTGTTCCCAAGTATTAGCTGCCCAGCACCAAAACCCAGCGACAACACACACCTCATCTGTCAGTGCTGGAAGAGAGCTGGCGAGAAAAGGGTCTCAGAGACTGTAAAAGCGATTAAACTGGAACTGAATGGAGGTAGGTAAATCACTACCATCAAAGTGTTACAGGCACATAAAGGCACACAGGTGAAGAGGCTAATAAAAATGCTCCTCTAGAAGTGAATACAGCCAAAATAAATGGTTTTCAATAAAGGCTTAAAAAAAAAAAGGAGACCCGGGAGAGGGGCTGCGAGCAGCTCTCCTCCTCCTGCCTCCTTCCACCTCCCAAAAAGCACCATAAATTGCCATTATCCTCCCACCCTCCCAAAAAACAGTATTAAAATACTTTTGCCCAGGAGACAGCGGGTTCAAGTCCCTGAAAAGTTTACGCAGGCATCAAAGTTTAACTACAGATTTTTTCTTCCCCCCCCCTCCCCCTCTGCAGATTCCCCCTCCTTTTTCAAACGGGAAAAGTCTGCAAGAAGGAGGGGAGGACGGGTAAGGGAGAGAAGGCAGGAATGAAAGGCGGCCCCGACCCGCTGCGAGGGGTGCACAGGCAGGCACGCAGGCTTCGGCTCCCTACCTGGAGGGTCCATTTCAATGTAAAATATCAGCTCAGTGGAATAGGGCATCATCACTTCCCTCCAGTCCGTGTCATCGCGGTCCATATCCCACACCGTGTTGTACATCGCGACAGTCAAGTCCCGGCAGGTTTATAAATAAGATTGGCTTTCTCGGCTTTTAATGGAGGGGGGAGGGGGAAAAAAAAAAAAAAAAAAGCCGGGAAGAATCCACCCCGCTCTAAAATAACACTTCTAGCAAAAAAATAATTAAAAAAAAAATCGCGAAATTAAACTTAATTAAAAAAACCCACCACTACATAAGCCACCTCAGCAGCTGCCCTGCAGAAACTAAGATAGGTAGTTATATATATACTATATAGAGAGTGCTTCTTTTTGTTTAAAAAGACACCTTTCCATAGAAAAGCCACTTTCCTGAATTCTCTCTGAAAATCGCCATTTTCGGGGTATTTTTAAAACACCGGGCTGAAAGCAAAACAAAAACCCCAGACAAAAGCGGGGGGTGGGAAGAAGCGGATAAAAAGGGGAGATTTCGGTCTCTGGATAAATTCTTTCCGCCGGCGGAGGAGAAAGGAAGGGGCGGCGGGCAACAATAACGGCGGGCGCGGAGCCCGAGCGGGGCGGGCAGCGCTGGGGGCCGCTCGGCCCGCGGTCCCCGCCGGCTCGGCTCGGCTCAGCGCTGGGCGGGCAGCCCGCGGCGGCGTCGCCCGCCGTGCCCAGCTGGCAGCCCCGCGCGGCGCAGGCGGCGGCCCCGGGCGGCTCCGGCAGGTCGCAGCCCCGGGCTCTCTGCGGCGCTGCCGGCCCCGCTAGGTTTCATTTTAAGAGGCTCTGAGGGGCCCAACCGTCGCCAACCGCCTCTTGCCGAGGAGAAGGCCACGCCCCCCCGGCGCCGCGCGGGAGGGGCCCCGGGGGCGGGGCTTCGCGCCGGCTTTTTAACCCCTTCGAGGAGGAACGGAGGCGGGGGGGTCGTGCGAGCGGGCGCTTCCACGGGGCAGAGGAGGGGGTGGGCAAAAAAAGCAGAAGGGGGAAACGCCCCTCTTCGCGCCGGCGAGGCAGGCCCAGAAAGAAAGCTTGGCACAAAACAAAAACCTATTTCCCCACTTTCCTAACTTTTCCCCGGCTCCCTTTCGCCACTTCGGCCGCCTCCCTCGCCGCCTTTTCCTACCGACCCCCCCCCTCTTCTGAGGAGAGAAGGGGAGGTGGTAGGTCCCTCGGCTGGCCCGTCGCCAAGAGGCTGCTGCCGCGGAGCACGCGCGGGGGGCGGGGGGAGTTGAGCCCAGTTGCCAGAGCTGCTGTCTTTGTCTGAGGGGGAGCAGCGAGCGCCGGGATTGGCAGAGGGCTCCGGGCGGCTCACCCAATCAGCTGGCGGCGAAGCCGGCCGGCTCGATGGCGATTGGCTGGGAGCCCCGGTTACTAAGCGGGACAAAGAAAGGCGAGCGCTGAGGGGGAAAGGGGGGACGCGGCTGAGGGGGCGCGCGGGCACCCCCAGGCCCTGCACCCCGGCCGGGGCAGCCGCCGGGCTGGGCCGTGCGCCCCCCGCTACAGCCGGCCCCAACGCTACCGGTGGGGGAACGCCCCCTGCCCACACCGACGGGGGGCTGCACACACCCCCCCCCCCCGGGCCCGTGCCCCGCAGCGCCGGGCCTACCTGCTACCCTCCAGCCAGGGTCGGCCCCCCACGGGGGATGGGGTCTGCGGGAGAGGGTCGCGGCCCAGGCCCAGGAGGCCCTTTGCAGGTAGAGCCGCTGTCCCCATCCCCGGCTGGGGCCTGGGCTGGCCGACCCCACCGCACCACCCCCAGCTACCTGCCCTGCTGCTGCTGCCAGAAACATGGGCTCTCCTCCCCTGCCTTACTTCTGCAGGTCCCTGGCAGCTGCCTGCTGTGTATTCCAAATAATAACCTGAGCGTTTCAGAGGGCATCGTAACCGTCCACTAACTAGAGTGTGACCCCCCGGGGAAACCCAACACTCTTTCTAGCGACATAACCAGGGGGGAAAAAAGCAGAGGAAAAGGCATGAAACCGGAAGGCTGCCTCTCACAAGCTTTGGGATAAATCGGAGCTGCAAACACACATGAAACAACCTCAGCCTGCCTGCCAGCCACATCCCGATGGCCAGACCTTGAGCCCACAGCCCACGAGCACCGGCGGGAGGCAGAAATGCAGCCAGCTCAGCAGCCAGCCTTGGTCTTAGTGCGGCGAAGCACCTTTAAAGGCAAAATGACAGCTGTTGAGAAATTAAGGAAAAGCCGTTTCCGGAGACGTCCAACCAGTGTCGCAGGCACAAGGACAGATGAGCACCTTGGTCTGCTGCGGAGATGTCAGAGAACGTTAGAAAACCCAGCACTGAAGTTGTCTGCTTTATTTGCACTTTAAAGCATGGAAGAGAAAGTTATGAATAGTTTCTCCTGCTCTAGCACCAGGTAGAAAGCTCCTGAAAACATACTCCTGGCTTAGGTGAACCGGAGGGTGACCACAACATTGAATAACTGAAAGGCTATACCCAACGTAAGAGTATGTGGGAAGAGCTGGGCGCAGAGGATCTGAAGTTTGCTGATGTATCACAACTTCCATGGCAAGCAATTGAGAGCAGTGCTGCTCCAGTAATAGAGCTCCTTGGGGGACGGACAGCTGCAGAGGAGCACGGGGCTTTGATTCAAATAACTCACTGTAGATAAATTAATTTTATATCCCCAACCACAAACTCTGATTAATCCATGATAACCAGATATGACTCCTTTATTCTAATTTTTAAATTAAATTTCTTGGGCTGATACAATATATCAGCTCGAGCTTGCTCAAAGTGAAATGCCCTCCTTGGAAGCACATCCCTCTCCCCCAGTGAAATTTAAGTTGGTACTGGGTACAAACCATCCGCTGCCCACCGACAGTGTGCGGGGCAGGGCTGCAGAGCAGCCCCACAAGTGTTGGGCAGTGGGTGCAGGTGGAGACGTGGATGCTGCTTTGCAGACCCCGCGGAACTGACAAATGGGGCTGCTGTCCCTACTGCAGCCCCCAAACTTGGATTAGCAGCTCTTTGGGGGGGGGGGAGGAGGCAGGCTCGGGTTGAAATTCATTTTCCCCCTTCCTGCACCTCATTATAAGTTCCACCCACATAAGACCTAATTACTTGGTTTTTATGCTGGCAAAGTGGATTTCATCCTTGCTGTTTCCCATGGCGGTTGCTTTCATTTTCATGGCGGCACTGATGGTTACAGCTTATTGATGTTTTCGCTTTAGTGATTTAAAGCAGAATACATTTTGTTATTAGCACTGGTTTCTCTCATTGCTGCTTTAATCAAAGATGCAATTTAAGGCAAAGGATTGTGTGTAATGGTAAACAGTAGGATAATGCCTTGAGAGAACAGAATATTAATGTGTTTTTATTTCTTAAAACTGTGCTTGTAATATATCCAGGATTACTTGGCTCCCAACATGCATGCATGGGGCGCTCCCTTTCCTACCACACTGCCTGCCTTGCAATAGGGGCGAGCGGTTGTGTGCATGTGTGTGCCGGGGCGGGGAGAGGGAGGCAGATGTGCTGCCTTACACACTGCAAAATCCCCTCTGCTGGTGCATCTCTCCACGGGCACAAAGTCTGAGCATCCAGCATCACGGCAGTGCCCTCGGAGAACAGAAACAAAACCGGGAGCACGCCGAGCACTCAGGGATGCTCAGGGTCCGGCTGAGCACTAGATCACTCCAAGTCGGGAAAAGCTGCATTAAAACACTGAAATAAAATAATGGCGATAATGACAACGCGTGACCAAGGGGTACAGTGCTTGAGAAAGGGTCCTGGTGCCCCACACTAAGCGGGAGAGGGGCAGCTCCTGCAGCCCTGCCAGCAGCCACCGCCACGAAGGGAGGCTGAAAGGCAAGAGGCGAGCACAGCGTCTGCTGCCTCCCCGACGTCCCCGCGTCGATGGCTATGGCTTTCATTTCCTTGGATCTCACAATTTGCATTTCAAGGCAAGATTAAATATTGAAGTTTTGAGCGCTTCCATGTGCTTCAGGAGGAGCCGAACGGACCCGCGCTGGAACAGGCTGAACACAGAAAAGCCATTTGTGCCAAACTACTTGGTTTCCTCTTTGCCGAGCCATGATAATGTGATATCCAACAGCTGAATGTAGGCCACAACAGGCTTTTATAGTTGGAGGGGTGGAGGAGGGAGGGGGACTGAATCCACAGTGCTGCCAGCCAAACGCACTAAAATGATGAGAGATTTTTGGGGCAGGCTGGAGACTCCTGGCCACTCCCGAGATCCAAGTATTAGCTTCACCATTAGCACAAGCTCAGGGCCTGCTGGAGGGGAGCTTGTAGAAGGTAGAGCTGCGTTCGCGTTGGAAAGGACGTCTCCCTGGCCGGCAGTAAATGCTACACGAGATTACTAGCCTTGCGCTGCACAGACACTGGGATTTGTGGAGTATCTGCCGTAATTGGTGGCCAGCTTCCCATGGGGGCGGCCGCATCTTGCAAGTAACAGCACAAGAACAACCAGTCGCGGCAGTTTGGTTTAGTTAACAGATTATTCCCGCCTGTTTCTCACCTCCTGGTGACGAGGAGATGAGGGAAGACAGGAGGGTTAGTCTCCTTTGGCTCAGACGCTGCCTCTGGGGTCTCAGCGTGTCTCAGTGCGCTGCGAGCTAAACCTGGGGCTTGCTGGCAGGAGAAGAGGTGCTGGGAAAGGCAGAGGTTCATCCTGTCTTCCTGAACCAGCGCAGTGCTGGCAGCACGGGGATGGTGCAAGCACCATCTTTCCCTCGAATTGTACAATCTGAGCCCCGAAAATACCCCAGGACCACAAAGCATTTGCCACCAGATTAAGAGTATTAACCCCTGCGGGGGTGAAGTAGCAGCAGTTTCCCTCCCCGCATCCTCCTGCACCTTCATGTGAAATGTAATGGGTACTTTCAACAAGGACTGTGCTGCCTCTGTGCTTTAGAGTCATTTTATGTCCTAATAGGCTGCAAAACAGTTGCCTCGCTCCGCCCCAGATGCGGCCGCATTTCTGTGGTGAGGAAAAACTCTGGCAAGTGTGCCGAAGTCGGGTGCTTTGGTTTGAAAATTATACATTGCATTAAAAACCTGTATTAAAGAATAATATGCGGTCTGCAAAAACATTCAAATGAAACACTTCAATGTTAGGAAGTGTCTTATTTACAGCTGTCGGAGCAGCCCGTGCCCTCTTCCCTCCCCTGTCCACATGACAAGGAAAGAGGTCGAAATAGGGGCTCATGTACGTAAAGGTCGTAGCACAATGCGTGCACACAGAGCTGAGCTTGCGAGGAATCATACATTAGGCATTTCCTAACTTAAAAGCACTTGGCTTTGCATTGTAAACAACATTCTTTTAACATAGGAAATAACATTAAAAAAAAAAAAGAACGAGATCTTTTAAATAGATGTCTACAACGTAGGTTATTGCAGCTGGACCTAAGGTATTCCTCAGCAAGGTTTGGACTGGCCTGTCCTCACTGCTCCAGAGGTTTCTGCCCCAAAAATCGCAGGAGTAACGGTCGGGGCTGGAAGCGGAAAGCTGCTCTCCTGTGAGGGGAGAGGAGGTGCGTGTGTGGCTTTTGCAGCCAGGCAGCGTATGCCAACCCCGTGCTCTGCCCACTGGTGTCCAGGGTGGACACGTCTGTGCCGAAGGGTGCCCGGGGATGGGTGTGCGAGGGGGTGGGCACGGGGGGGTGAGGGAAAGGACACGCCGTGCTGAGCTGTGCTGAATTGCTGCTTTGGCAGACAGCACCGGGCCAGCTCTTTAGAAAGTTCACGTTCAGTTATTGTTTTGACAGGCTGCCAAAGTTTTCCTGAGGAATGCAGGCAGCAGAAGGGAAATGGTGATTTTCAAACTTTTTTTTTTATAACTCAGCCAAACCAGAATGGAATTTCATGGGAAAAGTGAAAGGTACATCTCTAGCCTCGGGGCATCGTCACTGCCAAATTTCAGAGGCTGGCTGCGAACAATGGAGGTGTCGGAGCATCTCCAAAGCAGCGCACACTTGCACGCACTCACATGTGCTCATGCACACTCACACTCACACACACACTGGAAGCATCTTCTCTGACCGTGACTGCTCCCACCCTACACCCAGCGCCCCCAGAAGACAGACATTAGCCCGTAGTTGCTTAAAAAAAAAGAAGTATCCATGGTGTAAAAGCAGAAGACAAAGCCAGTTTGCAGCTGATGAAAGGTTTGCGACTTGGCCTTGGGAGGACACTTAGGTGCTCTCCCCACCCCAATCCCAGCCTGCAGCCAGCTGTGCACGGCAATTCAGGGACCCCACAGCCATGGAGGGGACCCCCCCTTCTCCCCACACACTCTTCACTGTGTCAGTCCCAGAGCTGCAGGGTATTTTTGCAGGTCTTCCTACCCCTAGGAAGGGCAGGAGGTTGCAGGCTCCCCTCCTCCTTCTCCACGGAGGCGGCAGAGCAGCCGGTGAGCCGGGCTCCGGCGCTGTGGCACCCCGGGGTCTGCGGGGCCGTGGAACCGGGCTGGGGAGCTGCCAGTTACCTTATATTTTCCAGTACACTAATTTCTCTTGTCATCTTGCCAGTGACAAACAGAGAGAGTTAAACAGAGCAATCCATTAAAGAAGCAGCCTGACAGACCGATTGTTAAGGGTTTCAGCGATCCCCATTTACACTGGCTTGAAAAAAATTTCGCCTCGAGCAGCTCCAATTACAGAATTATCAGACCACACTCCGGTCCCTTTGTGCACTTCGCATGTCTGTCATCATTCCAGGCCTCTCTCTATTTAGTCGCTTGGAAATGGTGAGCAAAATGGAAGGAGACTTGTAACAAGTTCAGAGAAATTAGAAGGGAAACAAGAGAAAGAAAAAAGCCACCCCCCCAGTTCTAATGTCCCAAACCAGGACATTTTTGAAATGTAACACTGTATAGGAATTTAAAATATTTTTCACTTCCTCTATTCATTGCTTTAATGCACTGGAACTACTTGCTCAGATTTTTTTTTTTCCCCAAGGAATGTACAATAACCACTCTGTAAATTCCTCAGGTCTGATTTTTAAGAGGAACTGTAGAACTTCATTCATGGAGGACAGAAATAATCCCAATACCTTCCTGCAATAACTCTTTCTTTTTAATAAACATGGCAGTGTATGTTTTGATCACAGCCAGTGATGCAAGCGGCAGGAAGAGGAAATCAACGGCACGTCTAGGAAAAGTGAGGTCTCGTCCCTGCTCTGCTGCCATCTCACTTGGTGACCTTCAGGCTGAATTGCCAGCACCAGTTTGAAGGTGGCACCATTCCTGGTAGGAGGAATTCTGGAAAAGCCCAGATGAGTGGTCACTTCTGCAAATGCAAAGCTTGAACTCTGTAGATTTGTTATTATTATGAAAAAAAACCCGCAACACAATAGTTTTCCTGCCCTAGGATGGAAGGCTGAAGGGTTCCTTAACCCTTCACCCGTGGCTGAACCAGGCACCCATGATGCAGCAGCTACGTGACATGGACGTTACGCCTCCAACCAAACGTGACCTCACCTATTTATCTTCCAGCCAAGTCTCCCGTTCCTGGCTTCCTGAACGATTTTATGATCCCATAGCCAGTGTTATCCTAGTACTAGTACCCTGGTATATCCATACCATGTTACCCCATGGTAAGAAAACGCACCCCTTTTCTTGCAGTGGAGATTATCTAGTTTCACAGGGAGGATAAGTGAGCAAAGCCATGCCTAGGTACTGCTGGGGGGAGGTTGAGATCAAGCTTCAGTGCTAATGCACGAGTGAATGCTGGCTTCACTCTGGCCCTAAACAGAAGGAAGATTCTCATGGCGGAGTCCCCAGTCCTGCCGTGGGACTCCCTTGTCCCTGTCCCTTTCCCTGGGATGTGGTGGGGCTGACCCATCACTCTGCGGGTCCAGGGAACCTCGCTTGCAACGCATCCGTACTCAGAGCTCTGCCCAGCCGCAGTAACAGAGACTCCCACCCGAGGTTTTGGGTGGAGATTGAAAGCAGGAGAAAAAACCCCATAACAACCCAGGGAGCTCTCAGGGGTATTGAAAAATCATCTCATTTCTTATTAATCGCTTAGGCCAAGAATTCAAACGTCGGCAGCGTGTTGGCTGGGGTTGTTTTCCTTGCAGTTATCCACATGCAATTCATGCCTTGGAAAATGACCCATTTACCATCATGCATTGTTGCTTAGCTACACGCACTTTCCCTCTAAGTTTTCCCAAATGGAAACATGGCTCTATTTGCTTTGGAGATCATTTTCCCTGGCTTTCTTTGCTTTACAGTAAATAAGCGCAAGAAGAACAGCCTCTGAACGCTAAGCGGGGAAATAAAACAAACAGCGCTGGGTAGGGTAATCATTTAAAAACCAGCACATGAATGCAATGCCTTCTTCGTCCAGCCAAGGTGATGTGCAGGGAAGGCTTGAGCAAAGGCAACTTGCAGATCAGCTTCTTTAAGACCCTTTTTTGTCTGTCTTTTGCATTAGGGTTCTTTAGCTGCTGAAGATTTCCAAACCTGAAGGGGGATTTCGATTCAATAATGCTGGGTTCCCAGGAGAATATCGATTTCCTGGAGGACAGGTGGGACTTCAGGGCACCAAGAACTCACTCCGTGTCCCTGCTGCCACACTTGCCTTGTGGAAAATGCTTCCCTCATCCCTGCAAACCACCACACCGCTTTGCACCACCAGGCAGGACTTCATCACCATCAAACCCCAAAATTTCACAGGTTCACTAAGTCTTGGCTGCAGTGGCATAGCTGTCGGTGGGCACATGCTGGCAGATCAGCCACTGCAGCATGAAGTTCAGCTTCCCAGCACACCAGGTAAATCTTTTGGCCATTTGCTGGAAGCCTGAGCCCATCAGTGCCTGTGCAGCACAGATGTCCTCTAAACGTGCAACAAATCCAGAGCATTTGGAAGGCATCAGCTTTACTGCCTGTGCATGGAGGGACTGCGCAGCACGTGTGCGGCTGGTCCCCTGCCTCCTGGGAGCGTTGGTCTTGCTAATGCACGTGCCTTAGGGCTGAGCTGTGCTGGCATGGTGCTCGCGTCCAGGATTTCCAGATGTCCGGCAGTTCTTCTGTTCCTTGATGATCAAACAAAACTTGCAACATCTTCAGATTTTACTGAGGACAAAGCTTTTGGGTAAAGAGGCGGCCGGGTCTCTCTCACAACACGCAGGTTGGTAGAGACCAAAGTGCAAAACCTTTTGTTTCTCGGTGCCAAGAACACGCGCTGGACGTGAGCTCTTTGCAGAGCATAGGCAAAGCCGGCAGCTGCCGGAGTGCTGGGTGCCTGCAGCTTCCAGGAGGAGTGGGACGCCCCGAAGGGTGAGCTCTCGCCCTGCCTTCTGCTGACAAAGCATAAAATATATATTGTCTCCGAAAAGAAAAAGGGGAGAGACAAAGTAAATAGTGCAATACTGATTACCGGGCCAACATACTGGTCTAAGGTTTAATACAACAGTTTCCAGGCCAAGAACCTGCCAGAAAGTGAAGAGGGGTATTGGACCTATGGAAATCCCGGCCGGTGGGTTAACACATCCCAAACACTGCGTGCTCTGTGAGAGCTGCCAGCACCCGAAGAAGCCACCTTTACTGCCCGGCCGCTTGGAAGCTCTTATCTTGCTTTGACCAAATGTACACAATACAACTTTGTTTTAGGCGATACCTCCCGGATGAATGGCCTCTTAAAAGTGCTTTGAGGGATTAAATGAGAGAAAACGGTAGGAGGGGGAGAGGCAGGGGAAGGAGAGAAAAACTTGCTGCTGCACTACAGGAGGCAAAGTTGGTGGATGCTAAAACCACTAAATAAGGAGCTAGGAGCAATGTCAGACTGGAAGAAGCAAACGGGTGACCAGGCTTCCTGCCACCAGAGGCACCTCGAGACAGTGGCTTGCTCCCAAAGCAAGTATCCACTTCACCGTCCCCTGTGTCCCTGCAGCAAGGGATGCATGGGGATGCTGTCACCTGCGGATGCTGTCCTGGTCTGCGGCGCTCCAGCTAACCTGCCCCCACCTCTAGACACACCGAGCTCAGGCACATCATCCTCATGGCACAGCCCCATGGCCCTGGCTCCCCGCAGTGGATGGGTTTCATCACAGGTGTTTTGGGGAGCCCAGCGGGTGATGGGATCAGCCAGTGTGTCCTCTCCTTCCCTTTGCCATTGCATTCCTGCACCTGAGGCCAAATTCTGCTTCTTGCATTCCCCTCTGGTCTCTGCGGTTGATGGGGAGATACCAGGCCTCTCTTGCCCTGGGCAAAGGGGTAGAGACCTGCTCTTAGGAAGCGTGAGTGTCTTCTAGCCAGAGCCACAGGCTCCTGCTGTGGGCAGTGGCAGGGCGTGGGGCATGGCTGGTGCAGAAGCAATGGCATGACCAGCACAGCCGTGCTTATGGGACTGCAGAGCTCGGTGCCACTGTGCTGTCAGAGGGAAGATGGCACGGATGGCTGAGAGCTGTGTCCGTCACTCCGGCGCGCTGCAGGCTGGGCACCCGCCTTAGGTCCTGGAGCTGAATCAGGCCAAGGGCAGTTTTCATGAATGGAAATCCCTCTGGTTTCATTGTCTTTGAAAGCCTGGAAACACCTGCCTGTTGCTCAGAGAAATGGCAGGCAGGCAGGATAAGGGTCTGCCAGCACCTCCCCTTTGCCCTGCATCCTTCCTGGGTGCCCTTTGGGGCCCAGCCCTGCTGGCACCCGGTGCCCCCCACGGTTGGTTTGGAGCTGGCCCTGTGAAAATCAAATGTCAAAAGGGCTCTTTATCAAGGGCTATTTCCACACCAAATGCCTACCTCCAGTCCTGAGCCATTGGGGAGAGCGCTCTTCATAAAAAGAGAGGGAAGATTAATATTATTTTTCAAAAGTATAATGGGAAGTTTCCACTCCCCGAACACTTCAGAGTTGGTTTTTGCACAAAGCCAGAATAATTCCAACCCCAAAGGAGAGAGAAAAAGAAAAACACATTAGAGGGAGTTACAAATGCCTGAAAAAACGGTTGGTCTGAATAGAAACATTCATGTCACTGTCACTTTGGGGGCTGGAGGAGGCTGCCGCTGGGAAAGCCTGACTTTCCCATGGCGATGCATGTCCTCCATCCTCACTCGGAGCAGCAGGGTTGTTCCAGACGCTTGCTCGAGCATGGGGAGCACAGGGAGGTGGGGAGAGCCAGAGGTGGGCTCTCGGAGTTGCAAACTGGTTGGAGAGGGAAGGAGAGGACGAGGAGTGGAGAAGATGCTGGGAGCACCCTCTTGGGCAAGCAGAACAGGGGAAAGCCTGCTGCCGGGTACAACCCTCCTGTGGCTCCACGGAGAGAAAGGCGGCACGAATCCGGCCCAGTGACTGGCCAGCAGTGTGCCTGGACTACGGCATGGCTCTGCCTTGGAAAGGCACCTGCAGCCTCAACATCTTCCTCTTAGAAACATGCCATAGCATCACAGGGGAACCACATCCCAGCAGCCCTGACAGAAAGTTTCTGCTCCATGAGCATGAGCCGTTGGGCCAGACGGGTGTATAAACAATTATTTGATCACTTCCACTGCAGGAACCAACTTGAAAAATACTTCTGATTCACAAGCTTGCAGCCTGCTTCTGAAAAACCAGACTAGGAGCAAGCTCCCACCCTGGAAAATCCCTTGCCTGTGTCTGCTGTGCATCCTTTCCCATGCAGGGAAAGGTTGGGACAAATGCAGAAGACGTCATGGGGCTGGCAGAGCTGCTCTGGGGCAATGTCCCCAGGCCTCTGGGTCAGTGGTGGCAGGGCTCAGCATCGGAGGTGATCTGTCCTTGGGCGACTTAGTGCCTCGCTTGCTTTCTGCTTCTTGGTCATTCAACAGACGAGGCTGAATCTCTTGCCAGCGTGCACCTCAGCTTCCTCTGGACTTGGGGTGCAAATGTGAAGTGAGGTGTGCGACAGTCTTTGCAGCCCCAAGCCTCACACTCACCGGTGACATGAGACCCTCAGTGGTTTTCACTTAACAAGTGGGTAGGGAGAAAATCCTTGTGGGTAAGGGAGAGAAAAATGCAAAACGTGATCCTGAGGGCTCAGAGAAACTCTTCTGGTTAAGCCAAACCTTGCCTTTTCCCAGTGCTTGGAGTTGACCATCCATGAAGAGGGCTGAAGCAGGCATCTTCACCATGTAAATCCCACTTAAGCCCTTAAAGAAATGCTTAAGTGGTGCTTCAGGTTCATCTGCTGGCTACCGCAGGGGTAAAGATTTCACATTCACCCAAGAAAGCAGAAAAATCCCCCAGACCCTCCACTGGAGATTGCAGCTGATGGCCGGAGGGCAGCCACGGGAGAAAGAAGCAGCAAGAGGGTGGCCGGGCAGCGGTTTGTGGGACCGTGCTGGCAAGCACCGAGTGCCTCAGCATCCTTCCTCACGGGCTTTCCTGCACACCTGCAGCCAAAACAAGGGGGGCTGACGGCAGACACAGCTCTTGTCCCCATGATGTTGGCTGCCTCCGGGAAGGTGGGGAAGCCCTGGGAAAGCAGCTTCGCGCCAATGACGGAGGCTGACATGCGGCGGGTCAGTGCTGGGAAAGCCAAAGAGTGCGCTGGGAAAGCCAAAGGGTGCACTGGAAACAGGAGATGCCTGCGGCAGATGATTGTGCCAGTAGGATACAGCCGGTTTGCTGCCTGTGGGACTTCAAATGCTCTGCCCAAAACAACTTACTCAGATTTACTGTAAGCGGCAGCCGGGCCATCTATAGCTTGTGGTGCACATACCAGCCCTGCCTGCAGAAAGGGCTGCGGAAGCCAAGCTGGCCCCCTGCCCGGCAGGCTGGAGGAAGGGAGCGGGGGGGCTCTGCAGTCCTGCCCACCTGCCCCGGCCCCTGGCCCGCGGGAAAAGCGTTTCCCCGAGATTGCTGCTGTTTGTTTGGGTGAAGACGTTGAAATTTGGTGGGCTGCTTGTTAGGGAGGCAGCGGGTGAGGAATACAATTGGAGAAAGGAGGGGTGGGCTCCTGGGTGTGTGTAACACACACATATACACACACACCCCGGACCCTGGGCTCGCCCCCAGATGGAGCCAGTTCTCACCATTTCTGGGGTCCCCATCCACTCTGGATCCTGTGGAGCTGCACCCACAGGTGCCAGCCCTGCAGGGCTGGGCAGGGGAGGAGGGTGTGCATGGGGGGGGTGTCCCACGGCTGGGCATGGGATACCCCCCTCCTGCCTGCAAATCTGCTTTTCTCCATAGCTGGGTCCTGCCCTTCGCAGCCTGATGGTGCACATCTGTTTGCCACCTCATAGCCTCGAAACACAACCATTTGCCCCAGGTCAGAGCCCCCCCATCTGTGTGCCAGACCCCTTGGGTTATACCCACCTGGGGCTGGGTGCGAGGGAGGAGGAGCTGGCGGGGGGATGCTGCTGCAGGGATGGGATGCTGTGGCATGGCCATGGAGCTCATCATTAGGGATGGCTAATTTTCCACTCACACCAGCGCTAGGTCACCGTGAATTCGGGGCTGCCAGCGAAGAAGGAAACCTGGCTGACTCTTCTGACCTGTGGTCCAGCAATGGCCCCCCCTTCCCCTCCCGCTACCCCAGCATGCAGCGCTGTTGGTTTCCAAGGGGAAATTCAGGAGGTTTTTTCCCCTGGGAGGGGGTTTCGGGGGAGCCAGCGGCTGGTGGGGATGGCAGACCACAGCTGGAGTTTCTGATATTCAGAGACTCTGCATGGGTTCAGACAGGAGGGACCCACCGCTGCCCATGGGCATCACTGCTCAGCCCTGTGCCAGGTGGCAGCTAATGAAGCGCGGCAGAGGCAGGAGCCCTCTGCTTCGACTAGGAAGGCAACAGTCCCAAAAGAATGTATCTTCATTACCCAAAAGCTTTGGTGACCAAATCACGCTTCCTTGTTCTCCAGCAACAACCCCCATCCCAGCATGGAGCTGGTTGCAGAGTGTCCTCGTGCACCTGGTGGCATTTGTAGAGCTCCCACCACAAGAGTCAACATAGGAGGTGGGCCTGAAACCTGCCCAGATGCCTTCAAGGTGCTAGGGGCACCTTTGACGTAGGATTTCAGGTGATTTCTGGAAGCTGGCATGCAGGAGGCTGGAGCACGCCACTGGCGGGATCCCCACCTACCACCCCAGCCCTACGCACACCGTCCCTGCTGGGACCCTGTGGCCAGAGCAGCCGTTTGCCCCAAGATGCATCCCGAAGGGCAGAAAACCTCTCGGTGGGGCCAGGACCCGCTGGGGGCCGATGTCCTCCCCCGCCGGCGCAGCTGCGGCTCCCGCTGCAGCCAGGGCCGTTGTGGCCGGCTGCCCTGCTGCTGCCGGCTGCAGCCTGGTGCACTCAGCCCGGCACAGGTCCCGGCGCCAAGTTTGGAAACATGTGAGGTGGATTTTCTCTTGCCAGGTGCTATCTGCCACCCAGTGTAATGCTTGACGGCGATGCTGTGAACATTAACCCCAGATGGAGCGGCTACAGCTGCTGCCATGCCCAGGGGAGCCCCCAGCCCTGCACGCTGGTTCCAGTGTGGTGGCACTGGGGCAGCCAGCTGTGCCGGCAGAGGAAACGCAGGGAAGGCCCCAACCATGGCAGAAACCACTTGAGCAGCTCAGCAAAGGCACGCAGAGGCTGGGGTGGGCGCTGCTGGCTGGCAGCTGGCTCAGCCCTGGGGCACCCGTGGCCGTGGCCGAGCTGGGAAACCCCCTGGCTGTGCCTGGCTTCTGGCCTTTGTGCGATGAGCCAGTGCTGGAGCGGTGGCGGCGGCACGGTGGTGGCGGCACGGTGGCCATGTGTGTCACCCTGGCCTGGGCTGTGCCGGAGGCTCACACCCCCCCGCGCCCTGGGAGGTGCTGCCGGATGGAGGGAGACCGTGCGAGGTCTGGCCGAGGGGACTCGCCGTCCCCTCCCGCGCAGCTGTGCCAGGAGGGAAATTTCCGATATCACCGGGTTCCCAGAAGTCAGGGGAGGTTTCAGCCCTGGCTCTGCTGTCTCAGCTCACGCTTCCTTCCTGCCTCAGCCTGCAAACCTGGCACTCAGGGCTTAGTGCTGGCGGCGCGGAGCTAGACCGAGGGTGGGCAGCCCTTCGGGCCGGGTCCTGCGGAGCAGAGCCGGGCTCGTGCCAGCACTGGCGTCCGCTCCAACCCTTCTCCTGGCCCCTCTCCCAGCTGAGCCGTCTTCGCCGGTGGATTGCACCGGCGGGCTGCGGGCTGCTGCAGAGACGCTTGTTCCGGCAGCGCTGCTGGAGCTGCGGGCTGCCCGACACCGGCCAGCTCGGTGACGTCAGCCTGTGCTGCGTCCCCATCCCCCTGCCCCAAAGCCTCCCACTGAAATCCTGTAATGGGGCACCGTGGCCCCCGGCAGTGGCGCGGGGTCACTGTGCCGTGGGGTGCCATAGAGGTGTGCTGCGGGGCTAAGGGCCGGGATTTTTGTCTCTCCCCTCCCTGGCATGGAGGCGAAACATCCTGCAAGGGAATACTCATAAAGGACTGGATCCTGCTTGCACGCAGCTGTGGTGCCAGTGCCTGCCAGCAGGCATCAGTGCCCTAGGCCCTGAGGACCGATGGGCCTGATCCAGTGCAGGCGATGGAGGATGTGGCTGCTCTGGGGTGGGGAAGTCAAGGGAGCCAGGGGACACTGGCCACGGGTGTCGGGAGCGTGGCTGTATCCTGCAGCAGCCTTCCCCCCCCCCGCCTGCCCCAGCCACCCAGCACCGGCTACGGATGTTTTCTGTTCTTGCAAGAAATCCAGCTGAAAACAAGAGGGGCTGCGCCTGCCAGGTGGCTCCTTCAGAGCTCTCACTTCTGCTCTGCATTTAAGCAGCAGTGATTTTTGCTCAGAAATGTCCAAATTTTTGCTCTGCCCAGGCTCTGATTTTGAAGCCACCAGCACCGAGCTCCCAGGGACCGAGGGGCTCCCAGCACCTGCCCCTCTCCTGCCTGTCCTGCCTGTGGGACCAGCTTGCCAGAAAAAAACTGAGTCTGAGGCAAAAACGTCCAGCCCAAACCTGATGTGCCTGGGGGGAGTGCTGACCGTGGCCCCCGCAGCCCTCCAGCACCAGCTCGGGCTTAACTCTCTCCTCTGTGGAAAGAGTTCAAGCCTTCCAGTTAAATCCGGGAAGGAGTTAGCAAGTCTTTGTGGCAGGCAGATTAGAGGCAGAGGTAAATGCTCCTGCTAAGTGTAATCTGGCTGGTTAAAAGCTCAGCTCAGCCTCTATCACAGCATTGTCTTTGCTTCTTACAAATATAGGAGACACTTCTGCAAACAGGGATTTTTTTTCTTTTGTCTATTTAGAGACCCAAGAGATTGGAGAGAGCCTGTCACCCTCCTCCTCCTCCTCTCCCCAGGGTGTCATTAGGGTTTATTACCACCCCCCTGGTGCCCTCTTCTCTCCGGGATGGGTTTGGTGCTGGCAGCCTCTGATCCTGCAGGTGCAGCAGGAGGGGGATTACAGCTCGTGGGGCCGTGGGTCAGGACAGGTGAAGGCAGCAGAAGCTCCCAGTGTTGGGGAAATGGGGCTGGAGGCAGAGCCAGGTCCCTCTTTCACCCCGCAAGCCGGGGGTTCCTCCACTTCCATGCTCTGGGGAGCCCCCCTGGATGGGATGGGGCAGAGGTTGGGGGGGACGGGGACTGGGAGGCTGGGGGATCTGCTCACTGTGAAGCATATAGGAACCCAACACAGAAATTAAAAAAAATCATAACTATATAAAAATAGGTAACAGTTATCTGCTTCTCTCTAAAAACCCCTATTCCAGAGCTGGTGGCACTAAGGCGGGTGCAGGAGGGTGGCAGCTCCACCTGTGACCCTCCCTGCCCTGGCCATCCCACCCCATGGCAGTAATATCCCTGGGGGCCCTGTCCCCACCATACCCTGTAGGTGACAGAGGACTCCTTGGGCAAGGCTAACCAGCACCCACACGCCGGCCCCAGGAGCTCATGGTTTGCCCTGGAGAGGGTCCCTTGTCCTCAGGGCTGGAAGGTGTGCAGATGACCTCTCCCCGGGGATTATGGCCGGAGCGGGGGGCTCTCGCAGGGAGCACGAGGCAGGCAGTGATCAGGGGCTTACCAGGGATTAAGGTATTTTCTGTGCATTTAAAACTAGTTGTCATGAACCCAGAGCTATCTAGGAATGAGTGACCCGGAGCACAGTGCCCAGGGGACAGGGGAGAAGTGTGGGGAGAAGCTAATACCCACCCTACTCCCCACCCCAGGGCTTGCAGGGAGCAGGGGGAAGATGCTCACAGAGGCTTGGAAGCCCCCAAAGCCCGAGGGATGGCCCGTGGGCCCCAATTTGGGGAGAGACAAACACGTGCCACGCAACTTCAGTCAGATGCATGCTGGTGGAGGCGAGGTTGGAGGGCTTGGGGGGGACAGCAGCAAGTCCCAGGGGAACAGCAGGGCACCGTGCCCTCTCTGGGGCCAGGACAGAGTGGTCCATCCCGGGAGGCATGAGGGCTGGGTGGCTCCAGGAGCTTGTTAACCTTAATCCTCCCTTGGATTAATGCTCAGGGGAGCTGGGGACAGTGGTTAAACCTGCAGGAGTGAGCCCTCGCGTTGAGCATGGCACTGCAGCGGGGTCAGGGCGGGACAGAGGGCACAGGTTGAGGGCAAGGAGAGAGGCAGGCAGTCCTGTGGCCTAATCTGACATGTGGCCTCGGATTTTGTGGGCATGTTTCTGGGCCCTGCCCTCCCTGGGAGCAAAGGGATGGGCAGCGTGATGGCCAGCTCCATGCAGGGGTCACGTCCAGCAGCACTGCCTGGCTCTGAGAGGCTGCTGCTGGGTATGGCTCTGCAGGGCCACTGTGGGCTGAACCCCTTGGGATCGGAGCAGCCTGGAGGTGCTAGCCCAAGGTGGAAACTGTCTGCTCTTGGAAGGATGCTCTTCTGGGGGAATGCCTGCCTGGGATGAAGTCTCTGGGACGAAATCCCTCTCTCGGGCTGAGCTGGCTTCCCTGGGGCTGAGCTTTCAGCCCGGCTCAGAGGAGTGGTGTGAGGATGCTCAGGGATGCTCAGACAGCCCACACTCCTACCTATGCAGACCCCAGGCTGACCCCAGACCCCAGCAGAGGACCCCCAAGCTCGTGGCATTAGGAGCCATCCCCCTATGCAGCCACCAGCCATGCTGTGGGGCTTGCAAGCCCTTGCAGGGGCAGAGCAGCCGGGCTGGCACCCCTGTAGATGGGGCCACCCATCCTCAGAGCAGCCCTAGCCCTAGCTCCCCCCTCAAAGCAGGTGCCAAGAGCCCCATGCAACCCCCTGTGACACCCCGTCCCAGCCTGCCAGGGACCCTACGCTGGGTCCCCAGCCCCGGTAGAGCGGCAAATGCCACATGGATGGCCTTAGAGGAGGTTCCCATCCCTTCGCAGTGTGGGTGCAGCTCCCTCCTGGGCATGCTCTGGTCTGAGCTGCTTTGCCGGGCAGCTGGCTTTGGCACGAAGGTGCCACTGAGTTACACCAGTGTCCCCTGGGCCCCGAGCACCAGTTACAGCTCCTTCACCCCTCCGCAGGCTTGGCCCCTCATGCGAATCCCCTGCCGTGTGCCTAATCCAGCCTGTGGCTCCATGCCCTGGGGCTGGCACCACCCAAACCTGCCACCTGTCCCAGGGAGATGCCACAGGACATTGTCACCCATCCCAATGCAGCCAGTGTCACCTTGGGTGCCTCCCCGGCAGGGTGGGGGTGGCTTTGCAGGGTCTGTGGGTGCCATGTGCCTGTCCCCTGGGGCAGCGAGGAAGGATGGGATGTGCTGTCCTAAGTGGCATCTTAACTAGATCTGATCCAGCCTTGCAAAGCCACAGCGCCTTCAATTCCCTTAGCACTCCAAATCTGCTACTGTGCATCTAAGCGGATTATTTTAAATACCCCATGATGGACTGCTCCTTTGTAATATAATCCAGCCTCGTGTGTCCCATTCCCCTCCTATTTGCTGTGATTTAGCTGCAGCTGTGACAGCTAGAAACTTCCCCAGCTCCCCCTGCTCCCTAGGAAACGTCCCTCATACCAGCCCCTTCCCCAAACCCTGCTCTGCCCTGTGCAGCCAGATCCTGGGGATGCTCCCGCTGCCTTCCACGTACCCTTAGCATGCAGCCTTTCACATCTTGGGGGCCGTGGGATATGCTGCCCCAGAGCTGCTTCATCTGCACCCAGAGCTGAGCCCCTGCTCCCACTGTGGGGCACCAGCATCGCCCCCACCCGCACCTCGGGGCCAGATCCTGCCTTGATGGCTTTCACCCAGAGAGGGGCCATGCAGGAGCCCTTTTGGGTGGGTTTTACCAGTTTTCAGGCCTCTTGCTTGAGCTGACTGGCTCTGACACCTCAGCCCTGCCACGAAGTCAGCTGAGCGAGAAAGCATCCTGCTTCCCGCTCCTGCTGGAGAGCGGGGTTTGGGGAGGGAGTGGGACGGGGGGGGGCGGCACGGAGCCCATCCAGCCCAGCTCCCGGCAACAGCAAAGAAGCTGCCACTTTTCTAAGTGCTTCCCTTTGGGGCTTGTCTGATTAATGAGGGCTTGTTATTTCCAAACTGTTTGAAATCGTGTTTATTTTATCTGCCGCCGGATTCCTCTGACTCAGGGCTCATCGTTAACTGCCAAAGATGAGTGACAGATCCCGCTAATTACAGCTAATGATGGCCTTAAAGGATCTCTGCGCGTGCATGTGTGTTTGTGTGCACACATGCCAAGGGCCATTTATAATTTAAAGTGGGGAGAGTCGTTAGCATAAACCGTGCCCGTATTAATTGCAGAGAGCGGCCTCTCTGGGGAGGATGCTTACCAAGAGGTTGTGGTTTCCAGCACTGGATGCTCAGGTCAGTACAGGCTGCTCGGGCAGCAGCAGTGTGACCCCAAACCAGGTGTCAGCAACAGGGACACCAAATCAAAGCCACCATGTAGGAACTGTTTGGCATGGAGCCACCAAGCAGCCGGCGGGGACCAGGGGGCCCCAACACGTGGCACAGGCATGACCAGCTCAGAGCTGTGTGGGGCCATGGGAGCTGACATCCATCCCCTGGCAGAGCTCTGCAGGGTGTTTTCCAGCTGGGAGGAGTGCCATGCCCAAGGGACCCAGTGCTCTCCCAGCTTCCATGGGAACAGGCAACAGGAGCACTGGGAGATGCTTTTTAAGGGCTCCCTGAGAACAAAGTAGCTGCAGGAGCACAACCGCTTACTAGACACCGGAGACCTCACCTTGGGGGGCTGGGGTTAGCAGTGCCCCTGCCCTGAGGAGAGCTCTCCCCCTCTTTAGACCCTGGGCAATCCAGCCCTGGCATTGACTTCTTTGCTTTTACCTTTCTTCCCAGGAGGGAAAGAGGGAGGATGGAGAAGACAAGGCTTTCCCCACCGCTGGGCTGAAGGACATGGCATGAGAAGCAGCAGCTGCGGGAGCTCACAGCCACCACCCCAGCAAAGGGACGGGCAGGCGGCAGCTCAGGCAGAGGGGGCACGACCCACAGAAGGGTTGACCGGGGGACTTCCATGACCGGCACAGCAGGGTTTGTTCCAAGCCCTTCCCTAAACCAGCTCACCACTTGCCCGGCCTGACTTTCCCCACCCCTGCAAAGAGGGTGCACAGGGACAGACCCATGTGTCCCCCGGCTCCATCTCCTCGCCCTTCCCCTCCTCGGGGGTCTGAGCGATGCCCTCGCCCCTCTCCCAGCCCTGCCGACGCAGGCCGTGGAAGAGGCATGCAGAAGGAAACCAAAAGCTGTTCCAGATGGCAAAAGGCTCAGCAGAGCAGAACAACTGCTCCCCAGCCCTTATCTTTCTGCAAACCAAATCCACCCTTCTTGGAAAAAAGTAATTCAAGCTCCTCGGTCTTCCTCGGAGCTGGCAAGTAGGAAGAGCGAAGCGCTGGCACCGGCTTCCTGGGGAGGGGAAGCGCCATCCTGCAAAGTGCTTCTATATCGGTCTCTGCCACGAGAAGGTCTAAATTGGAAGTGATGGCAGCAGCAAGCGTCGGAATGCCGAGATGGACTCTGGGGCCAGCGCGAAGGGATTTCAGGGTCTGGATGTGCTCAGCATGGGGGGACGCCTGCCAGCGCAGGACACTGCAGTTCTAATCCCACTAAAAGCTGGGAGGAAACGACTTGGACGAGGGCTTTTGGCTTCCTCGCTGAAAAGACCAGATTCAGGTCAAGCCTGATGGCTCGTGAATTTGTCTTGGATCTTTTGAATTGTTCTGGACCCCAAAACACTCAGGTTTCTCTTTCTGAAACACTCCAGATGTTTCAATTTAAGGGTCTTGCAGAAACAGCTGTTGGAGGCTGCAGAGCAGAGCTCCCCGCAGAAATGTGTAGCCACTCAAGGGTTATGACTGCTCCCGAAACAGCCTAGCGAGGCTGTTCGGGCAGGGCCAGCTTGAGCTGGTGCTTTTTGCATTACCAAAACCCTGTCACTGGGGGTTTCAGTCAGTTCACACAGGGGTCCTGGGGGCTCGTGCTCTCCTGACCCCACTCTTTCCCCTGGGTTGGCTTCCTTTGCTGTCGTTCCCTGCCGGCACCTTGCAAAGCCTTCTCCAGGCCACCTTCCCCATAGCTTTAAATCCTAGTGTAGCTGGGTCGGGAGGCGACAGGAGAGATGCTCTGGAGAAGCCACGGGCTGGGAGCGGGAGGCACCAGCATTGGAGCGAGAGCAGTGCCAGTGATGCTGGGTGCCTGCTTCAGCGGGCTCGGCACCATCTCGCTGCAGACCAAGAGCTCCGGCGGCATTGGTGACCTTGGGGACATCAGTCTGGGTGGTCCATGTCTGTGGTACATGGAGCCGCACAGCCTGTGGGAAGTGGGTGGCTTTGAGGCCCCAGGGCAACTTTGGGGTGTGCAGAGCCGAATGGTCTCTCCCAAGCCCAGGTAAGATGTTTTTCCCCCTGTGCCACGGCCAGGGAGGGTCGGAACCATCCGAGATGTGGGGTGCGCGACAGGAGCACACCACAAGGTGCTGGGTCTGGGCACCACTCTGCAAGCTGCTTGCTCAGCGGCACTCTGAGCCCTCCCCAAATAACCTCCGTAATCGCCGTCACCCAGCGAAAGAGCCCGATTGCAAAGAAAACAGGGAAGCAGCTGAAAAAATAAAGGCGCTACCATGGCACTGTGCACACCAGGTTGGAAATTTGGGATAGTGCCGAAGCACAGCCCCGGATGCTCCTCCCGCCCCAGGGCATGAAGGACCAACGCAGGACAGAGAAATTAGGGATGCCAGAGGCCAGCAGGAGGGCACTCTGCCAACAGCACCGGGGACGAGCAGCCAGGACTCGTGGGTCCTCCAGGTACTTGGGAAGAGCCAAGGAGACTCAGCAAGGATGCTGCAGCCATGTCTGCATGGCGTGAGGTCGAATGGTCTAGCCCCAGCCCCGTGCCTCCTGGGGACAACGTGGTGCCAGGCTGCTCGGTGAGATGCCAGCCTCTGTGGGTACCCCAGCTCCTTCACCACCTGCACCCCACCCCAAATGCCAGAAGTATCCAAAAGATGGAGAAATCTGCTCAGCGACCCCAAAACATGGCCACAAGCTCCCAGAGACTTGGTGTAGTCCCTGAGCCCTGGTCATGGGGCAGTAACTCTTTCAGCTGAAGGAAAGGATGAATGGAGATGAACTGGGCAGACGCAGCTTTGCTGGGACAACTGGAAGGTCACCAAGCCTTAAGGTCAGGATAAGAGGCAATGCCGGTGCCTGCCTCCCAACCCTGCGCATACCACTGCCTGAGACTGAGAACGCCAAACTCATTGCACCTTTGCCCTGGGCCTCTGATTATCTCCAGCATCAGCCGGCCTGGGGGGCAGGAGCAGGTCATGGCACACCTCCATGCCCCTGGCCCTGCCAGCACAGGCAGGGTGTGGGTGGAGGTGTGGGTGGAGGCAGCGGTCCCTGCCCTATCTGGCAGCCTCTGCAATTAGCTGTGTGACATCGGGAGCAGCTCTAGCAATGGCTGGGTAGGAACAGATACATACAGATAAGGCAACCTGAACCCAGGGGACAGCGAGCCAGCTTTGTTAATCCCTGCGCATCCAGGTGCTGACGAAGATGCTATTGTCCCCTTTCTTTCCCTGGCAGCTCGTGTGTGGCCGTCAGTCCTGGCTCACACAAGGACAAAACCCGCCACTTGCATGGGTGTCCCCTCTCTCCTGGAGCTGCTAAGTGGCTCCCATGTCCCCCTGGGGACACTGCTGGTACAGGGACCCAGCCGGTGCAGGGATGCACAGCCTGCACGGGGACAGAGCTGGTACATCTGTCCACAGCCAATGTGGGGCCCCACAGCCAGTACAGAGAGCTAAGGATGGTGCAGGGACATGCAGCCAGGACGGAGACAGCCGACAGTATTGGGACAGGCAGCCAGGGTGGGGACCCAGGTGGTAAACGGACATGCAGCCAGGATGGGGACCCTGCCAGTCCAGGGTCACAACGCAAGGGATGGAGACCCATGGACAGTGTGGGGACACGCAGCCAGGACGGGGACCCAGCTGGCATGGGGACATACGTGGGGGGACCCTGTAGAGCCCTGGGGCACAGTGATGTTGCAGGGCAGAGGATGACCAGCAGTATTGCCCACCTCTCTGATGGCCTGGGCCCCGTCCCCACATCCCTCCCCAGACTCCAGCTCTCTGGCTGCGGCGGGCTGGAGGGTCTGGCACCGTGCGGGCATATTGAGGGAGAGAACCACCACCAGGCCCCTGCCCGCATCCCCATCGCTGGCATGGTGTGGGCTACTCGGGGATGGGTGCAGCGCAGCACTCCCCATCCCGTTAGCTCTGGCATGAAAGTGCCTGCCGTGGCGGCAGCTGGGCCTGGCCACGATCTCTGCTTCCAGGTAAACAGATGAGGCAAGCGGCTTGCCTTCCCTCCCTGCCCGGCAGCCCCGGCCGCACAGACCCGTCATTCAGCCCCGCCGCCCTGCACAAACCCCCAGTGTTCGGGAGAGGGCTTGCGCTCCCTGGGGGGCACTGGGGGGGGACACACCGCAGCCGGGCCGTTGACACCCGGCCAGGCTGGAGCAGGGCCAGTGGGCACAGAAAGAGCCGCTGTGTTTTGGCTGGCTCCCACCGTGCCGGGGCCGGGGCAGAAAGGGCCCCTTGTGCACAGGGGACCCAGGGGGTGCCCCCGCAGCTCGGCTGCATCCAGGGTCTCACAGGGCCATGGCGGTCATCACCGGTGGGTCCGTGGGGTGGCGGTGAGGAGCCGGGGGTGGGAGGCCAAAGGTGTGAGGGGGTTGGAGGTGGCAGGCAGGGGAGCTCAGCCAGCGCACTGGCGTGCACGGCACTGCTGCTGCCCTGCTGCCATCCAAAAGATTTGCAACCCCAGCCTACGGGAGACAAAAGCAGTGAGAGGGTTTGACCAGGGACACATTCAAGCGGTGGCAGAGGCAGGATCAGGAGGTAGCTTTCCCTGGGCAGACCCCTGCGAGCATCCTTCCCAGCCAGTGGGAAGGGTGGGCATGCTCCCGGCATGTTCGCCCCGCACTCCCACACAACCTCCGCCAGCACAGACAGCAGGTCACCCACTGGAAGCATGCCTGTGGCACTTCTCAACAGGACCAAGTCAGGCACTTGCAAGGATGAGAGAGGAGGGTGCCAGCTCCTGCCCCCCGGGGCTCTTCTCCCCGTCCAACCCCCTGACCCTCTCCCCAGGCTTTCCTTGGCACTGACTGGGGTGTCTGTCCTTGGCCTGGGGTGTTCTGGCCATGGAGGGGCTCAGAGGGCTGCCCATCCCTCTGGGGAACCTGGCACTGAGCTGAGTGCATCCCTGCTTCAGCCATGAGCATCCCTGCGGGGCCGGGCTGAAGGGGAGAGGGGAAAGCAGGAGGCAGAGCCACAATGCTCCAGCATCCCAGCTGTTCCTCCTGCTGCCTCCATCATCCACAAGCAGCCATCAGTGCCTTCGCTGGGGACAATGTCCCTTCTTCCACGCCTGGCACATTCCTCCCTTGCTGCTCCCCTGAGAAGGTGGCTTTCTTCCCCAAGGAGAGCAGGGAAAGTATTTTCCACCACGGCAGATGAAAATGGATTCACAATCCAATTTTACCTTAGTACCAGTTCAGTGATTTTGATGGAGCTGCTCTGGATGGGTGCTGGTTTGAGCCAGAGGACAGCTGTTGCAGCTTCATAGACCAGGGGTTTCCTATCTGTGTCACCTTTGATTACTGTAATTGAAATCCTGCTCTGATCTGAGCCATGCCCGAATGTGTCTGCTGCCTGTGTGGCGCTCGGCTCGAACGGCAAAATGATGTTAATAGATTTTAAAGCCAGGCAAGGTCTGTGAGAGCATTTCTGCCTGACCTCCCGGCTAGCAGCTGACAGTCACCGCTTACCCTGGTCCCGCACTCAGCCACTGGCATGGCCCTGCCATCCCCCTGTGACTCATTTTCCCTCTTGGAAGCACAAATCCTGCCTGTCCCCAGAGCCGCTCATGTGTGTGAGTGCCGGGCAGCCTGCCTCCTTCCACCCCTTCAGAGCAGAGCCGGGATGCTCTCGGGGAGGCAGGGTCCAGGGGTGCCGATGGGATCATGGAGAGATCAGCTGCCCTTTAGCCCTCCTGCTCCAGCATGAAATTCCCTGTGGGCAGCATTGTCCTTTTCTGGCATGTCCTGACCAAAAGGGCAGTGGGGTGACATGTTGCTGCCCGTCTGCTGCCAGGCAGGCTGCAGGGGACAGAAATGCCACCACGCAGGAGAGGATGCTCCTGGTTTTGGTGCCAAGCTGGAAAACCGTCTGTGGCTGGCAGTGTGACTGACGTTTTGTCACCCTCCCCATCTTCTTTTGTGAAGCCGCCGGTGGTGTTTAGCCAGAGTCACTGCAGCAGAAAGAGTGACTCCAGCTCAGACAGTGTCTGAGGGCAGGAGCCGTGAGGACACATGTGCTGGCACGCACACTCCTGCAGTTTGGCTCGGTGAGCAGCCGGCACGAGGAGCGAGCCAGCCCTGGCTGGGCTGTGACAGCAAAGCCGGTGGCTTCATCTGGGATGGTTGCTTGGCCAGCTTGGCCTCCAGGGGCTGCCCTCCACAGCAGGCAGGGGCATCCCAGGTGCAAAGCCCCATCCAGAGAGCCCTGCAAACCCCGAGGGCCAAACCCTGGCTGCGCCCAGACAACCTCCCTGAACCCCCGGGTTTTCTGGGCCAGCAGCTTTCGTGGCCGTACAGCTGAGAGCTGGCCGGCACGTGCTGGCACAGCGGCCTGGGCTTGCACCAGTGAGGATCTGATGGAGCCATCCCAAAACTTCATATGCCGGCAAAAAGAAAGGAAGGCTGCCCAGATGGCAGGGCAGCCCCAGCGCCCCGCCGCCGGCACGCACAGAGGCTCCCTCTAAATCCCGGCTGGCCAAGCGGCAGCGTTTCCTCTCTGGCAGTGAAACCCCTGGCGGGTCATGGGCCGGCGGCACACACAATGCTTGGGGTTATCCAGCCCGTTATCAGCTCCGGCCATGCGGTGCAGGGAGGAAAAGGGTTTCAATCCCAGCCGAGCCGCGTTTCCGTCGGGAGCTGTTCCCCCTGTCATGGGGGAGGGCTGGACCATGCCATGCTTTCAACACCGGGACCAGTGGAACAGGGCCATGGCTGTCATGGGGAGGGAGGGACCATGGGGCTGTCACCCCGTATCCCCACGGCATTGCCAGGGTCCCTCCTCATGCCAGGGAAGCTGCCGGTCTCCGAGCAATGCAGTTGCTCCTGCCCCAGCTTTGCCTGTCGGCGCTGTGCCATGGCCTGGGCATGGCCACCTGCAGAGCTTGGGGATGGGAAGGGGACAGAGATGGTGACCCCCAGGAAAGGGGGTGCCACTGGGGTGTGCGGCAGAGGTCTGGGCTGGCTGAAACATCCCTTGCTGGTTGTCACTGCTCCCCACCCCAGGGGAGCCCTGGCATGCTGGGAAAACACCTGCCCGGAGCAGTACAGGCAACCTGAGAAACCCCACTGGCAAAGGCCACCTCTGCCAGCCAGGAGGGGAAACTGAGGCACGAGGAGATGCCAAGGGAGACCTCCTGCCCCCTTGTCCCTAGGCTGCCGTGGGACTTCCTTCCAGGGGCTGCCCCAGCCGCTTAAAGCCGGCTGGAGGAAGGGGACTGCGGCACAGTGTCACTCCTAGTTCCTCAGCCCAAAATCACGGGGTGGGGGTATGCCCCAGCCCCTGCTCCTCAAAGCCCTCCCAGCAGTGAGCATGGGGCAGGCAGGGGAGCTGGCAGAGGCACTGGCAAAGGCTGGGCTTGCCGCGATGCCGCGATTCCCTCCCGCTCCATGATTAATTGAACACTGGTTAAAATTAGCTGCGGAGGCAGCACTCCTGGGGTCTCCCAGCAGCATCCCACTGCCCGCCGGCTGTCTGCAAGTGGGTCAGGCAGCAGCTGTCTCCCAGCTGGGCACCCTCGGTGCTTGGGGGACCCCCATCCTCTGCTGCAGGTGGGAGCATCGCTCCCAGCTCCACGGCACAGCTCTGCACCTCTTGCCTCCCCACTGCTGCCTGTCTCGGAGGCTTTTCCCTCTCCGGATTCACCGGGCTGGGCTGCATTACGGCCAGAGCAGCTGGGGAGGTGCGAGGCCGCCTTCTGGGATGGCAGGAGTGCAGATCCCTGTCATGTTCCTCCCCGTGCCTTTGGGGATCTGTTATTTTTAGCCGCTCTCCCTATCTCGCATCGCTAGCTAGGCTCTGGCTCTCTTTTCTTTTCCTCCCCTTTCCCCAGTGTTAATTTGTTTTCTCTGTATTATTTGCAGATTAGGGGAGGCAGAACCAGGTGTCTCGGCACAGGGGACTACTCAGCCACAGCCTCCCCATGCTGCCCTCCACCCAGGGGTATTCGGTTGGCTTTTTTCCTGGCTACTTTCAACCCCCATCGACTCCCCATTGGCAGCCCCAAGGGGATGAAACACCAAGGGGTAACGCAAACTGGAGGCACCCTGCAGCCGATGTGCTAGGCCAAGCGGCGGGATGCTCACAGCCGTGCAGGGATGCTCCCATGCAGGCAGGGCAGCGCCTGGACACAGCCCCCAGCATCCCAGGCAGGCGGGGGGCTGCACTCCTGGGCTGGCCCCTCCTGGCAAGTCCTCTGCTCCCTCCTGACCCCCTGCACATCCCAGTCTGCAACCTTCCTTGTGACTCGCTGACAGGCGAGCTGGGGAGAGCGAGAGGATGGGCTTTTCCCTTGCATTCAGAAGAAAGCAAACAGGAAAAATGTTAATTAAAAACTTCAAAGCCAGCTACTTCTAATTTGGTTTAATGCGGCAGTCCTGCTTGGTGGCGATGCTGTCACAGAGGTGCCTCCATGGGGCTCAGGCTGGGAAATGCCCAGCGTGTCACATCACGAGATGTCACAGGATGTGGCCCACCACCAGCACCACCGCAGCCCTGTGGCCTCCATCCCTGCTGAGCACTGGGGTGTGGGGTGCCATGGTGCTGGGCTGAGGGCTGGGCATCTGGGGACTGACCCCCCCAGGGACCGGATTTTGGAGCTGCTGGGAGAGTGACTCCATGGGGAGGCCGTGCCTCAGTTTCCCCATAGCACGGGGCTGCCAATCCTGCTCTTTGGGAAGGTGTTTTCAAGGCGCTTGGGGTGGGTGCTAGAGCCTGATCCCCACCTGCTGGCATTATACCACTGCCCCACGTAAAGCGGGGCAGGGCTGGGGGTCCTGGGGGAGCAGGGGGTGCCTGCCTCAGCAGGGTCCAGCAAAACAGCGGCCCCGTCCTGGGGTGATGAGGGGACCCTGGCACTGCTGGTCCTGTCCCCTCCAGCCACTGCTCTGAAGGAGGACGGGAACATCTCCCTTGCCTGATTCTCACTCTTTTCCCCAAAAGGAGCCCAAATCCTCTCATTTTCTCCAGAAACATACGCCACAGGACAGTGATGCTCCTGCCCCCAGCGCTCTGCCGCCTTTCCCTGCCTCCTGCCCCCGCTTTTGGGGGTTTTTTTGGTGGTGTTTTTTTTGTGGTGTTTTTTTTTTTTTTTCAGAATTCTGTGCTGCATGGTGAGTAAAGGCATCCTGCTGTCTGAGGGCTAACGGCTTGCTGGAGAGATAATAAAGCAAAGGGGAGTAAATTAAAGTGGCTATAAATAGCACCAGGAGAGGAAAAGGAGATGAAGTCATCTTGCTTCAGCTGAGCTGGTATTTGCATCACTTCTTCCCTTCGCCTTCCCCTGCCCCCTCACCCCACTCGGGAAACGCCCCCCCCCAGGCTCTGGGGACCTGCTGTGGGCTCTGTGTGCCCTCCTGGGTCCCCATGGGGCTGGGGGATGTCTCCATAGCCCTGGGCTGGGCTGGGGCTGGCTGCCCAGCAGCGGGGGCTTGCTGGAGGGCATGGTGAGGTGGCCTGGATGTGGCTGCCCGGCTCCAGGGTCCGTCCCAGCTTTGCCACTGACCCATAGGATTGCTCTATGCAAACCAGTGCCTCCAGCATGACCCCACTGCTGCGTCCCCCAGTCACTGGGAAGAGCTTTCAGGAGCCATCATGGACCCATCCTGTGCCGTTCCCCTTTGCAGCCTGCCCACAGGCGGCTGCAGAGACCCCCCAGGAGCAGTGCCTGCGGGAAGAGATGCAGCAAACTCAGTGACAGCGAATCCGCCCCAGTAAGCCCCTCCAAGAACCAGATTTCATAATTTATATTTTTATTCTTGATGATTTTCGCATCCAAGCGTCCTCCATCAGCCCCAGGACCCATGGGAGAGGAGGGACCTCAACCCCACAAGAGCCTCCCCAGGGTTAGCAGCCAGCTTCGGACCTCACCCAAAACATGAGCCTTGCTGCCAAGACAGCCACTGTCCCTGCAGCCCCCAAGCAGCCCCAACCCCCCCCAGCTGCCTCAAAACCCCCCAGCCGCCTGCTCACACGAGGTATATTTATGCCTGAGTCAGAATGAGGTCACACCACGGTTTCCTTCGTGTCAGCTACCGACTCCTATTCCTGTGCTATGCGCACACACCCGCTATGTTATTGCAGGGTATTTATAGCTATTTTACATGTATAATTATAAAACCACAACTCCACACACGCACGAAAATAATCACGGTGCCGGGACGCGGGGGCAGCAGGGCCAGGGCAGTGGGAGCGGGGCTGGGGCGCGGACCCCACCGCTAATAATAATTCTTTGCACTTTATATATAGCACCTTTCATCCGCAGCTCTCAAAAACGCTTTGCAGGCATTTAATTAAGCTTCCCAACATCCTAATGTGATGACAGCCAAGTAATAATATCCTCGCTTTTAGGTACGAAGAGAGGGGAGGTGGCAGGACTTGTCTGAAGTCCTGCAGCAAGGCAGTCCCTGGGGTGGTGAGCACAGGTGCCCTGTGCCCTGCCCCACACTTGTGGGGTGCCCATGTCAGGATGTGCCCATAGAGGAGATTTTGACCCAGAAAGGGGATGAGGACCCCAGAGTCCTGCCCAATCCCTCCGCTCAGTTTGGGGTGGGGGCGACAGGTGACAGCGCGTGGTCCAGGGACAGCAATGGGGACCCTGGGGACCGCCAGGCTGCAGCTGCCCAACATCTGCATCAGTGGGTGGAAGAGCCGTACGGATCTCAACAAACTCGTGGGCAAGAGCTCGGGTTTAATAAGATGACAGGTCTGAAAGGGCTGATTTACGAGGAATATTAAGAGTCGTAATCCTGCCTGGCCCTGCCACCTCCCAGGGAGGCAGGGTGATGACAAGGACCCAGATACATCACAAGGAGACAGGATTCACTGGGGCCAACGCCGACATATCTCCAAGCAGGAGGGCTGGAAGCAGTTGTGCCTCCTGCGGGTCTGGGTAGCTCAGTGCGGGGACACAGCCGGATCTCGGCAGCTGCCTGGAGATGGGATCCCACAGGGATGGACCTCTGTAGTCCTCAGGGTCTGCGGTTTGTGCTCCACTCCCTCCCTACCACATACATCCCTGCCTGGATGGACCACTTGCCTCCCATCCTTGGAGTGCTGCAGAGGGCACAAGGGGCATGCGCTTCGGTTTTGGACACTGATGGGACATGAGATGCCACCAAGCTAGAGGGACACAGCAGGAGAAGGTGGCCAGCCGAGGGCTGGGACTTCAACCACCAGGACAGAAGTAAAGAGCAAAGAGGTGCTGGAGGCAGACGCTGGTGTTGGTAATAAAAAGGGCAGAACTGCAGTCCTGAGGGGTGAAGGCTGGGTGGGGTCATCAACACCTGCAGAAGAACACATGCTCCCGGCTCCTTTCCCACGCATGGAGAGGTGGGGGACAAGTGCCCATCCCTGTCCCTATCCTGGGGATGCCCCACGGGGGAAGCGGCACTGTGTCGATGGTCACAGTGCAATTCTGCACACATGAAAACTAAATGCAAGTCAAAAATCATAAACCCAGATTTGATCCTGTAGCAAGCACCATCCTGCCATTTTATGGTTGTGTTGGTATTTTTTTCCTCCCAGACTGCAGCCAGACCCCTGCTCACCGAAACAAGCTGCGCAGCAGCCTCTGAGTGAGACCACCCACACCTACCAAGCCCCCAAAATGGGGGAGTGGGGCCCGCTTGCACCACACCAGGACCAAAGAGCAGCGACACGGACATTAAGCAAGAAAACAGCGGCAAACCTTCCGAGGGGCTGCAAAGAAATGCCCCAAAACCAGTCTCTCCGAGGAGAAAGGAGGGAGGGAAATGGGAACAGCGTGCCTGGCCAGGGAGCCAGCGCAGCCTGGGCACCGCCACAGGGACGTGGGCACCTTCCCGCCACCGCACCAGCCACCGAAACCACCCAGCAACCTGCTGCTATCGCCTCCCCGAATTTCACTCCCGCTGCCCCGCCTCCACCACCAGCCGGGCATCTCTTACCAGGGGCTGCCAGCACCTCTGCCACCTCGCTGGCCACGATGAGGGACTCGAGGATCCTTGCATGGAGCTCGGGGCTCGCCTCGGTACTGCGGGGAGAAGGGGGGGGTCCGTGAGGGTGCCAGCAGCGCAGCCCCCCTGGAGACCCCCACGCCCCTGGGACAGGAGCCAGGCCCCCCGGTGGATCTCTTGTGGGACTGGGGCGATGCTGTGTATCCCAGTCCCGTGTGTGACATCATGCCTGGTCACTGTGGGAACAGTTATGATGTCAGAGCATCACAGTTGGGATGGGGGCTTCCAGCTCTGGCCTCCCCCTTCGGAAAACCCTGGGGCTGAGCTGCTGGTGGGCTGTCAGCCAGCAAAACCAGCTTGGTTGGGGGCCAGTGTGCCCGTGCCTGGCTGCGGGCACCCTTCTCCCGCCCGCCTTGTCCCGTGCATGGTAGGAGTACCTCACCTGGCTGCCGCGGGGCAGAGAAGCAGATCCCCGAAAAGCTCGCCGAGGAGCCGGGGCGAGAGGCGGCTCCTGCGGGTGCCCTGGCAGAGGCGGCAGAAGTGGCGGGCGAGCTGGCGCAGGAGCAGTGCCTGGGGCTGCGGCAGGGCCGGGGGGGCCAGCAGGGCTCTGGCTCGCTGGCCGCACTCCTCCAAGCCCGGGGTCTCTGCAGTGGAGGGGAAAAAGGAGAAGAAAGATCAATTCGGGAGGCCGGGGCATCCCCTTGCCTCTCATGGGAGCCCGGCACCTGCCAGCACATATGGCATGAGCTGTGGCAGGTCTCTACTCCCCACAGAGCCCCAAAAAAACCTGACCTCAACCTCTCCCCCCAAAAACCATGACTGTTTCTTTGCAGCCCATCCCTTCCCACAGACAGGCTGTGGGACACGTGGGTACCCCAGGGAGCACAGGGCACGCAGAGGTGATGCCCTGGGGGTCTCAGCCACCTCTTGCTGGAGGCTGCCAGCCCCATTTGCCCACTCACACCACCCCAGATCAGATTGTAGGGTGACTTTAACACATTCCCCCTCTCAGGACAGCCAGGGAGGGAGCATCGGGGGCTGAGCTGCTGACCTGCCAGGGGCTGCACCTAAACACCCCTCGCTGCTGCTCCAATGGATGAGAACTGCAAGAACCCTGCCCTGGTACACAGAGCAAGCAGAGGTGGGAAAATGGGCACCAGCTGGAAGATCTGCTGAATTTAAAGGCTCGGCCCTCCCCTGCAGAAAAAGCAAGCTGGGAGGGAAAAGGTTTTTTAGAAGAAAAAAAGCTGCATGTGGGCTGAGAGCTACAGGCATGGCTGTAGAAAGGCCCCTGCGGCCCTCCCAGCGTGGTCTCTCTCGCTCCCTGAAATGCAGCAGCAGGGAGGGCTGACTCGGGGACAACTACTTCCAGCGATACTTGAATTGCCCACGTGAATAAAAGCAAGCACCTAATGGTGTTGCACATCATGGAGGTGCCGCCAGAACCCCTGTCACGGGTGCCCCGAGCAGCCCACAGCCCTGTGGTGTTCCCACCAGCATTCCCCTGTGTCTCGGGTGCCCTCTGGCAGCCTTTGGCCAGGGCTCCCTGGTCTTGTGAGCTGTGAGCTCAGCGGCCTGGGACTGCGGTCCTGCCCCGGGCACGGGAAACAGCTGCTCTCCAGCCATCCTCCATCCCAGCCTTGGCCCGGCCCTTTCATCTGCGGCGGACAGGGAGGTCCCCAGGACTGTGTTGCTCTCAGCCAGCTTCAAAGCCCGGCTCGGCAGGGGGCTGACTCAGCTCTCTGCGGCTCTTTGCATCAGGGCTGAGGCTTGGCTGATGCCCAGCCAGCTCCCGCCATCCGTCCTTGGGGCCGGGGTGCACCAGATCCGGAGGGGTAGGGGGTCTGGGATCCCCTCCAAAGCAGGTCCGCAACCCAGCTGGGTTGGCGATGGGGTGTTTGTGTGCTCCCGTACCCAACAAGCTGCTCCCACGGGATGTTTGGCTTTGCTCCAGGCCTCCCCTACCCCAATTAGCTGCTTTTTGCACCTTTTTGTACACAGGGGATGCCGCAGGGGAAAGGTCCACAGCTGAAGGGGGAATTTGGGAAGGTTTTTGACCTCCTTTTGCAGGTGGTCAGCTTGCCACTTTTCTAGCCCACAGCCTTGAGCGGGGCAGAAGGAGCCTGCTTGCAGGGCAGACTGCCAAAAACCAGCACCGTCTCCTGAAAGACTTGTGTTTTTATTTTTTTTTTTTACAGCCCCAGAGAAATCCCCATCGGTTTCGCCTCCGTTCCTGCCCCCCCCCCCCTCCTCCTGCACCTGTTGTGCCAGGAGCAGAGCCGGCTCCAGCGCAGGCTGTGGGGAAAGGCGCTTCCCTTTGAAGTTGCTTAACGAGGCAACCCAGCTAATTGCTTCCTAATTGCATTTTTATCCTTGGAAGGGAGGCAGCCTTTGATTTCTCCTCTCTCCGATGGGTGAGGGGAAGGCAGCATCTTGGTGCCACCGGCCCCACGGGTATTTCTCCTGGCTCTGTGTCTCTGCACAGGACAGGGAGGACGGGGTGTGAGTCATCCCTCATCTTCTCTGTGTGTCCCTCCTGCCTGCTGGAGGCCACGAAGAGCCCGTTGCCTTTTCTCGCGGGGACATGGTAGGAAAAGGCCACACTGGCCTGGCCATGGGTGATCTTTTAGTGCCTCTTAAGGCAGCCAAGAGCATGATCTGCCCAAGCACTAATCTGGCTTAGGACAAGGAGGTGATGCACAGGGATGGAGGATACTGCAGCGACAGGCAGCGAGACGAGCTGCTGCGAAAGGGGAAATCCTGGTTTCGAAGGTGGCAAGGGGTTCAGGTCCTATCTAACACAGTGGGCAAGGGCTTCGTGTGTGTCTGGTGATGCCCGCGGGGCCTCGGGCTGGGAGGGGCTGAGCGGCTCTGCGAGGACTCATTTGAAATGGGTTTTGGTCCAGGCTCCCTGTTGGGATGGACTGTGAACTCTGCTGACCTGGGTACAAGCTCTGCTCTGTTTATTTGAAAAAAATTCAAATAAAACCAAAACCTTGACGGTCTCGTACATTTGCACAGAGGCTGGAAAGCTTGCAGGGACCTAAAGGCACTTCCTAACGGCACTAAGCTGAAAAAGCAGAGAATTTTCTATGCCCATATAAAGCCAAGAGTTAACGAGATTACAGTAAAAAATTCCCAGGCAGCAGAGCCAAAATATTATAATGCTTTCTTCTGGGGCCAGCATCACCCAGCCTTGGCAGCCGCCTGTCCCTGGGCACTGCAGCAGGAGAGGGCCATGCTGTGGCCGGGGCAAAACTGCCCACTGGCTCTCTCCTCGCTTTCCCGGACCATATCCCAAAAGCTGCTGCACCGTTCCAGCACAGGGGATGTTCCCAGTGGTCCTTCTTGGGATCTGCCCTTAGTGCAGCATCGGGCAGGGGATGGGGTCAGGAGCTGCCCTGGAGATGCTAGGGAGCCTTTCTAGGGGCTTCCCAAAGCACCTCCAGCCCCACAAAGGTCCCGGGTGCGGGGGGAGCCCGGCCATGCTTACCTTGAGCCATGTGGACCAAGTCGCTGTAGAGAGCTGGAGGGATCAGGGGTGACGGGAGCTCCTGGAGGTACCACTTCAGGGCCTCCGCCAGCGTCTGGGCATCGTACAGGTCCATGTCCACGGCTGAGGCGTCTGCAGGGAGAGACCCAGCGGGAGCCCTTAGCCCGTGGTGCTGCCCCTCCAGCATGGAGCTCGGAGCTCTTCCATCCCTGCGGGCCTTCCTCTGGACATGGGTGCCGATTTCTTTGCCCATGCCCCATCCCCCAGGTGTGGGAGCCCATGATTTCACTGCCCCCCCCCCAGCAGCAAATATTCCTGTCCCAGTTTCCACTGACCCTGAGTTCCATGTGCCCATGGAGAGCATGAGGCAGCGTCTCTGCCTCATGTGCACTATACATCCAGTGCGTGGGGCAGGGGCTCTCGCCATCCCACTGGGGTCCCACTGCAGGGTAGCACCCATGGGACGGGCTGAGTGGCTGCCCCAGGCACCCTTGGGCCATTAAGGGCCAGGTACCATGTGCCAAGCCCAGCCCTGGAAGAACTGCTTGGAAAAATGCATCCATGGAATGGGGTTATGGTCCGCAGACGACACACATTGCTGAAGGCCCACGTCACCCCCAGTGAGCCCGAAACGCTGCGAATGCGCCCCAGAAGGCAGCTGCCTCAGGGGAGGTGGTGAAACATGCTCCAGGCATGGGGTAAAGTGTCCGGGGGAGGCTGAGCCCACCCAGCCTGGGCTCGGGACGGGGGCAGCACTCTGAACAGAAATGTCCCATGGTCCAGCAGGAGCCAAAGGGTGGGACACGTCCATCCGAACCCCGCGGATGGGCCAGCGCGGGGATATTGCTTCACCGGGGTCCAGGGCGAAGAGCCCTTTCAGCATCCTTTGGTATTGCCTCATGCGTTTTTCTTGGAGGTCTCTCAGCCCAGCCGGGCCGGGAGGTGGCTGCCTGGAGGGTAATGGTCCCTTTTGCAAAGATCTGGAGGTTTCAAAATCCGCCTTTGAGTCGAACTGGAGCCAAACGCAATGTTTTGAAATTCTCCTCGTAGGAGAAATTTGGGGGGGGGGGGAATAATAAAAAAGCCCAAGATATTTGGGATCGTTTGAAATGGTTCTTTTGTAGAAACTGAATTTCTCACTCCTAAATGAGAATATTGAAAAAAGAGCAAATTTTGCACTTTCTTAAAGATGACATGTCAGGCCCCAAATGGCCTGGTGTGTTGTGATTGAGAAGAAGATGGTGGGCTTGCCCTGCTCTGAGCCCCTTCCCCTCCCCTCTCTGGTCTTTACCCCCAAATGTGGCTTTACTGAAATCAGTGCCATTTTGGGAGGTGCTCCATCTCCCAGCCCAGCATTTTCCAGCAGAAAATGCCTCAAGTTTCCAACCATTTCAGCTGACCACGTGTAGCCGTGCTCCCTTCCAGGGCAGTAAGCCCAAAAGAGTGGAGAAAAGCTGTTTCCTAGGGCAAGGCTTCAGAGGCACCTGACCAGCGGGGCTGCGACGGGGAGCAGCTTGTTTTGGGCACCTTCATCTTGATCTCGTCTCCTTGGGGCATCCCCACCATGGGCTAGGCAGCCTGGGAGGCTGCCCACCTCCCCCTCCGCCTGCTTGGGGACAAGAAGCCGTGGTGGGTCCCTTATGGACAGTGCCTGCCATTTGGCTCGGAGACCAGAGAGAAAACAGATTGACCAATGCCCGAAGCAAAGCCTTTAACCCAGCCGTTGGAGACACTACCTCATTTTCAGGAGCAAGCACCCGGCCAGCCGGGAACAGTGCCCAGGGGCAGCACAGGGATGGCTGGGAGAGATGCCACCGTGCTGGGGCAGGCAGCTCTCCAGCGTGGCCAAACACAACCCAGGGCAAAGGCGGGTGCTGCCTTTCTGGCACCCCCCAATGTCACAGCATCACCCCATGGGCCACTCTGCCCTCAGCATCTTCGAGGTGGGCAGGGCTGTGCCAGCTCTCGCCTGCTGCACCCCGGCCCTGCTCTGATCTGTGCTGATGCTTCTGTCTCCCAGCCACACTTCTGGACCTTCCCAGCTGTCCAAAAAGGTTATTTCTACTGGGGTTTGCAGGCGGATGACAGCCAGTTCCCCATTTTTGCTAGCACTTGCCCTGGAGAAGTAAGCTGGCAGGTTGGCTCCAGCTGGGCAGGGGGAAGAGAGTGGGGTCAGGGATCCCACAGATGCTCCAACCCCCATTTTGGGCTGAACCCCCCCAGTGCATGGCTAAACCTGAGAGATGCTGCTGGGGGGTCTCGGGGTCTTGTTGCTTGGACTGCATTGCAGAGAGCTGCTCCTATCAGCGGGATGCACCGGGCAAACCCCAAACCCCTTCTTACCCAGAGGGAGCCCGGTTGCTCTCCCCTGCACACGGCAGAGGTTTCTGCAGGGACCTGTCACTTGCCTTAAGGATGCTGGCGTGGACTGGGGAGAGCAGCCGCAAGCTGTTTCTGCACAGGGAAGGGGCCACTGCCGGGCACTGGCCCCAGGCGATCAGCCCCGGGCTCCACTGCGGCCTAATTAGTTCGTTTGCATCATTAGGCATGGGCTTGGGAGGGGGGTGTTCAAAGGGAAGGCTCAGCCAGTTTCAAAGCAAGACTCAAAAACATCTTTACACCCAGAGAGAGGCATGATGGGGAGACCGGGAGGATTTACACCCCGCTAACAGGGACTGATTGCTGATGGCACTGTTTTCCTTGGCACGTTGGCTAGACATAGCCATTAGCCTGTTGCCCCCATCCTCCTGGACATGCAGTGGCATCCTCCTGCCCCAGTTCCCCTCCTTCCCTTGGAGCTGCCATGGTGAGCTGGGCTCCCCACTGGGCTGAGAGCACGACTGGGGAGTGCTCCGACGTGCTCCTCGGCACCAGCTGCACCCCAGCAGCTTGGGGATGCTCGGCCAGCAGCTGGGGAAGGGTTAACCCTGGAGCCTTCCCAGCCAATTACCGCCAGCCTGACCCCACGGATGCTGTTCTCTCCTTATCAGAGGGAGATGATAACCAGCTATAAGAAGTTAATGATGCTGCAGGATGAGTCACGGCTCTCCCGCTGCTCTCCAGATGTTCCCGTCCCTTCCCCAGGGGAATGACGGAGGGATTCCATCCGCCTGCCACAAATAGAAGGAAAACACCCCAAAACCCCAACCTCAACCCCATACCAACCCCCTCCAGCACACAACCTGCTTGCTGACCTGCCGGCAGACCAAGCAAGCAGCCGGGGACCAGTGGAGAGCATCCCTTGCCCATGGGCGATGAAAAACAGGAATAAATTTGGGGCTGGAGAAGGGGTGTGTGGGATGACCACCGGCCCAGAGGGAAAAGCGATGGGTGCTCCCAGCCTCCTCCCATTGGGATGCCAGACCCTGCATCCCAGCGGAGGCAGAGGGGTGCTGGGGCTTTGGGCTGAGTCATGCTGGGCAGGAAATGCCAGGACCTCTCCCAGCAGCTGCAGCCAGCCGGGGAGGTGTGAGTAAGCCCGGAGTTTCGGTAAAGGCGGAGAATGTTTAGCCAAGAGGTGGCAGGGAGGAGGTGGGGAGGTTTGTTTTGAAGGAGAAGCTTGAGTGGGTCCTGGTGTCCGGCTGTCCTCTGCACGTGGACACAGGTGACGGCTGCACCCACATCCCTGGCCAGCGCGTGGGTGATAGGGTGCAGACCCTGCCCAGCACCCACGGCCCCTCTCGCAGCAGGGCGCGGCAGGGAGTCCTACAGGCTAAGCTGGAGCTTGGCCGCCAAGTGCTGCCGCAGTGTGATGCTCTTGGGTGCATGATCCCCGTGGCAGAGGGACACCCAAACCACCCATACCTGGGGCTGACTTAAATACTGACTTGGGATTTTCCCTAACCCTTCCAGACCTTTTAGGTTTAATCATCAGCTGGTGCTGCAGGGATGTCCTTGTTGTCCAGTCCTGGGGGCTATACCTTCCCATCCACAGGGATGCTGCCTGCACAAGGACCTGTACATCCCCTGGACCTGACCAGGCATTTGAAGCTTCTGGGCATCCCACAGTGGGGGTTTACGGGGGAACTGTGCACCGAATCAGGGAATATTTCCCCAGCTTTGATTCATCATCATTGTAACATCTCTCAGCCAGCCTGCTGGTACCTTGTGCTGGGGACTTGGCAGCTGCCAGGACACCCCCTGCCCATGCACGGGAGCTCCTGGCAGCCCCAAACACCCTCTCAGCTGGCTTTCACCTCGGCATAGCCCCAGCTTGCACTCAGCCAGGGCAGGGGCGCTGGGACCCCCTTTCAAGGTGCCCAGTGAGGCTGCCTTTCCCTGCCTCGGCTTCCCGAGGGCAGTTCCCTTCCTCAGTTTCCCCAGCAGCTACGGGAGGGGATGGCAAAAGCTCACCCCCAATTCAGCCCGATGGGTCTGGCAGGGATGTCTGTACCGCTGCCATTTATTTACCCTTCTTTTGTCACCACCATATATAAGAGATGAGCTCATGCCTCTTGCCAGGCTCTGACGACGCAGGGTTTATTTCCACTGCAGGTATAAATAAAAAGCAGTGCGGCAGGCACCAGGGCACCTCGGGTTTGGGAGTAAAGTCATTGTGGGGGGGTTAATAGCTTGGCCAGGGGAAACCAGAGCCCTTGGGGGCCTCCAACCCCCTCTGGCATCCCAGGGATGGGGATGCGCTCCCTCCCTGGGCATCTGTGCCTCAATGATGGGGGGAGCGGTGTGAGGCCCCCCAGGCTGCTCTGCCCTCCAGCCCAGCCCTTTCTGCCCAGCAGCAGCTCCCGACAGCCCCAGCAAAGCCCCGGCACCCACCACCGCTCGCTAATCCCCACCGAGCCCTGACCTAATTCCCAGGCACGTGAGCATGTCTCCAGGCAGACTGCTCTGCGCCGGAGCCCGAGATCAAAGCGTGCAGGATGGCAGCGCAGACACAGCACGCCTGGAGACACTGGCTCCAATCTGCCTCGCGCTGCCACCGGATTCGCCCCGGCACCTTGGGGTGCAGGCAGCTCCTGCCTGGCTCTGCCAGCAGCAGAGGCTTTTCTCAGTGCTACCTGGGGAAGGCTCATGGCATTTGCATCTGCCAATGGACCCCAGAGCCCAACTGGGGCATAGGGTATCCAAAATCTGCGAGGTTTCAGTGCTGGATGGGTTCAGCCCCATCCGAGCCATATGGGGCACCCAGGGAGCCCCTGCAGGGCCCCCCCCCCCATCCCCCACCAGGGAGGAGGAATGAGGATTCAGACCATCCCTCACCAGTGGTGGCAAAGTGCTGCCCGGCCACTCCACACAGGACTTTGCAGCCATCCCCACACCAAGCCTGCTCCAGCTTGGGTCCCTCAGCTCCGAGGGGCTCCACCACCCACCAGCCCAGCCACGGCTCCGCTGCCACCAGCCAGAGAAGGTCCCATGTTTCCAGGTTCAGTGGTAGCCATGAGGAGAAGGCTGCCTGGCACATCTCAGGGGGAGAGGGGTGTGGGCAGGACCCCGAGCAAGCATGGTGTGAGAGGACATCACCCCTGGGTGCCAGAGGGGCTTGTACACCTCATGTCTGCAGGCACCAGGGACTTTGCAGGTGATTTGCCCCGTCCCCTGTGCTCAAAACAGCCCCTGAGCTGCACACAGGGGACGGCAGGAATGCTGGGGGCTGGAAACCCTCCGGGTCAGTGTGTGGTCCCTGGCACGACAGGCACAGAGATGCCCCCAGGCCATGAAGCAGCCCCGCAGACAGGCACTGCAGGGAGCATTGAGGGCAGCTGGGGTGAGTGCTGCACCCTGCCACCGCCGTTTAAAGCTCTACTTTCTTCTACTTTTTCTGCCCATAACTCTTTCCCTGTGACTGCAGCAGGGCTCCTGGCTGCCTGATCACCTGCAACCCTTTGGTGAGTCTCCCCGGTCCCCTGTGGGGCTGCGGCTTTTTGTTAAGTCCCTTTTTGGTGCCGCCACGTGACTCCGACTCCCGTGTTCAGTGATGTTGCATGGCCTCGCTCACCTCTCGGGGCATAAGGGTCTGAATTGAGCACTGAGTGTCCTAAAACAATTAATTCTCCTCTGGAGCCAGCACAAGCCATCTGTGAGCCCAACCACCCTTTGGTCCATGCTCCACCCACTGGCCCCAGTGGCATCTCAGCCGGGTGGCAGTGGAGACGCTCAGTTCACTGACCCCCCTTTATCGATGAGCTCTGTCTTTGCTTACTTTTTTTTTTTTCCCACCTATAAATATTTTTTCTTGCATCATCCAACATGGAAATACCAAGTTTGGTGCACAGGCTCTAGCCAGTGGTCAGATGCCACTGTCCCGCTGGACATCACCAGCACCAGGATGGGGACAGGCGCAGCCCAGGCTGTAGAGCCACGTGGAGCCGTGCTGCATCCAAGTCCGCTGTGCCCAATGCTCCCGCAGCCCCACGAGGATGGGAAACCTTCATCCCAAAGCCTGGGTGATGTTCGGCTTGGGGGCTGTGCCATCAGGCTAGGTCCCCCACAGGTAAGGGCTCCAAAAAGGCCAGGGATGGGGAAAGGGATCAATCAGCGCAACTCAGATGGCTGCCTGCACTGCCCGGCCCCAGAGGCACAATGCCCATGGGCTCCCCGGGACAGCCAGGGCCGCTCTGACTGAGTGGCTCCTTGTCCCCAGAGAAACCTCCTCCTCCTCCCCACCGGAAATTCAGATGCTCTTTCAGTGTAGAAAACACCCCGTTTTCTCCAATGTATTAAGATTTGGGGGTTAGAAAACCAACACCCGAACTTTTCCAGCCCCCGCTCCTTTTTCCTTGCACTCTCTAGCAGTTTTCCTGCCACCACTGCCAAACACCAGCGTGATTTGGGTATTCGCAGGGAAGCTGAAACCCCCAATGGGAACCTAGTTTTCCCCCCAGCCGAGACGCGGTTCGGTTCCAGCCGCCACCAGCCCCAGCTCCGATGTCTCCCCATTCCCCAAGATGGAGCTTGACTTTTGCAGGTGGGCTGCTGGCAGAAATAGGGTGCTGGAGGGATGGACCATCAGGAGGCGTGGGAGGAAGAGAAAGGCGACCCTCACCTCTGCTGTCTTGTGCATGGGGCACGCAAACTCCCATTTTTTGGCAGGGATATTTTACTCCACCAAATGCAATGAAAGGGCCGGCATGGGAACCAAAGCAGAGGTGCTCTCCTGCCCTCCCCAGCCTGGTTTGGGCTCCAGCAGGGCCCTGGGGAAGCACTGCTGGGTGTCTGGACTGCAGGAGGCTGTGAGGGGAGCAGGCTGCCAAGCCTGGGCTCTGCCGGGACGCTTGGTCCTGGCAGGAACACCATCCCTACCCTGTTTGCAGAGCATCCCTCTGGCAGGGCTGAGCATCAGCCCCTTCAGCTGAGAGCTAGCAAACACATGACATGTCCTCCCCCCTCCAGGCAGCACCAGGGAGCTCCAGCTTTGCCCAGCTCAGTGTTGCCGAGCACACGGGGCAGCCCCCTGAGTTGCCAAAGAGCTTATTTAGATCCTAGAGGAGATGGGGGGCTTGGGAGGATCAAGTCACTCAGGGCTGTTGGGGATTTTTCAGGGCTTTCAAATGGTTTGAAAACCATGATGGCATTTCCCTGCCCGGTGCTAGATCCTGCAGTGGGAGATGAAAACCCGGATGGACCCAGCAGCTGCTCAGAGCTCCAGCCCAGGATCCGGCAAAGCCAGTAGATTTTGCCCCTGGGCTGGGGGAGTCTCCCAAGGCTGAGCAGGATTTCAGTAGTGACCACTGCGGTGCTGTTGGGGAGCCCTGTGCCTGCCGGGGATGCTGCACCAGCTGCGCGGGGAGGATGGAGGACCCGTAAATCCTGCGTGCTTGGAAAGCAAAGCATCCTTCTCATGCTGTTGTCACTGCCCCTGCCCAGCCTGGGCATCAATGTCTGGGGCAGCCGGTGCCACGGGGATCGAGCTCCGGATGCCTTCACCTCCTTCGGAGGTCAGCTGGGAAATCTGGGCCGGGGGACAAGGCCGTATGAAAGGGCACCCCACTGCTCCTGCCTTCCTCAGACCGCAGCAGGGGCTTCTGCAAGGAGAGGAGAGCAGGGTGGTTGGGTGCACTGTGCCCCCCATCATCCCCGGGGGAGCGGAGCCCTCCTCGGGCAGCGGGGACGGAGCAGCCCCGGGACCCCCAGCATCTCCTCTCCTGCGTCCCTTCTTTCTCCGCAGCCCGGTCCCCCGCCCGGCGGGGACTCGGCTCCCGGTGCGCGGGGGAAGCGATGAGGTCATGTTGCTTAATATAGCGATTTCATCACAGCCCTTCTCCCCAGCAACACGGCCCGGCTGCCGCCGGCTCCCGGCGCTGGCAGAGCCTCCGCCGCCGCCGCCGCCGCCCCCCCCCGCCGCGCCGCAGGCCCCGGCCGGCAGCTCCCGGGATGCTCGGCCCAAGGGCAGGCGGGGGGGGGGGACGCGGTGCCAGAACCGGACTGTGCGGGGCTGGACCGTGCCTGGTGCCACACTGCCGCCCTCTGGGCACCGCGGCCGGGAGGATGGAGGTGCTCGACGCAGCCCCCCCCGCCCCCGATTTGAGCGGCACACCGGATCCATCACGTCCCCAACGCCCCCGTGCCATCCCAGCCGTGAATTTAGGAGCAGAGGTGGGGAGATGGTTTTTCCCTCCTCCCCACCCTGCTCATGTCCCCCCAGTCCTGCAAAACGCTTCCTGTTCTCCTAAAAAATGAGCTTTTTCTTCCCCCTTTCTTTTTCCCTATCGCACCCACAAGAGGATTTCTCCCTGCCCCGCTTCTCGAACAGAAACCCTAAAGGTTTTCAAAACAAAATATTTTTCTCCCTAAAAAAAATAGAGTTTCTAATGAAGAGCCCAGCCCCGTGCCCGCATCCCTCTCAGCAGCATCGCACCAGGCTATTGGGGGAGCCGAGATGGGCTCACATGCAGGCAGGGCCTTACAGAGCTGTAATTAGGGCCATAACAAGGTCGGAGCCAGTAACCCATCCCTGCTGTGCCTGGGTAGTGCCACCTCCACAGCCTCCTTCCCGACCGGGGACATGGGGAGGAACGCGGCTCTGGGACTTACCTGCCAGAAGAGCCTGCTTCAGCTCAGCATCCCCCAGTGCCCCAGGGGCAGATCTGTAGAGCACCTCGCTGTCGAGACCTGGGGAGCAGCCAGGAGAGAGGAGTCAGTCCTGAGCCCCAAATCCTCCCTCCAATGCGATAGCAGCAGGCAGGGACTGAGACCACCACGCTCCCTCTCCCTCCCCATGCTGCACAGATAACCGGGATGCGTGGGGGGAGGTTTGGCTCTAGCGATGCTCTCGGGGCATCTCTGAACACGGGCAGAGTGGGTGATCATGCACGTGCACCGATGGATGCCCTGCGGATGGACGCCACGGCTGCCCGTACCTTGTTTTTCCAGCGCCTCGATGAGCCTGGCCACGGTTGCCAGCGCCTGCTCGGGGAGGGTGGGGTGCTCGGTGAGCTCTGCCTGCCCGGGGAGCCCTGTGATGGAAAGACGGGGAGAAGGGGCTTAGAAATTCCTGCCTGCGGGAATTCCAGCCTCTTTCCTCAGCTGCCCCAGGACAGGATCAAGCTGCTGCTTTGGCACAGCCACAACCAACACTTCAGCTCACGTGTGTCCAATTTTGGAAAATTTCTCCCTTATTTTATCCTCTTTTTGCAGTAAGAGTCACTGTCAGGGGCTCAGCCACTTGCTGAGATGCAAAGACCTGCTCGGGCACATGCTCTGCCTGCGGGCAGCATCCTGCCCTGAGCATGGAGCTCCTTCAGGCCGAAAACCCTTCCCCACCTCTCCTCCCATGGCACTGAGAACTGCTCCCTCTCATCACCCACAGCCCTTCGTGGCACCAGGCAGGAGCTGGGGGGCCAGATCTGTACCCGGCACGGACATGGCTCCCTGCAGCTCTCACCCACTTGGATTCTCTGGTGTCTACAGCTGGTTGAGCACAAGCCCGGGGAGGACTCAGCTGCCCACATGGGCTGGTGCAGACCTCCACCGGCCCTTGAGGAGCCCTTCAGCCAAACATGGGCCAGGCTTCCCATGGCACAAATCCCCAGGTGCTGCTGGCACCTGGATTTTATACCAAGGACGCCTCACTCCAGACCCTGCCAGGGAGGAGCAAACCACCTAGAAGCAGTGAGAGCAGCTCTCCTTACCTCAGGGCACACAAGCTCGCTCGCTCGCTCCGCCCCTCCCTTCTTATCATCCTGGCTGATAAACCCCTCCACCTGTGTGGGTTATACCTGACAGAGACCCTGACAGTGTTGGGATTTCCCCCCACGCTCTCTCGTTAGTGGCCTTGAACCCCCCAGGAAGGCAGCGGGCAGGGCCAGGGGGCAGGCAGGGGCAGGGGACAGTCAGGGGCTGCCACCAGCCACAGCACATCAGAGCCGTGTGCCACTGCCGGGGTGTGGATGGCATCTGGAAAGGCTGATGTGTCAAGAGCTCTTCTGTCTGTTTTATGTGGAGTGGATCTGTTCTGGTGGAAAGATATTTAAAAAAATTATAGCAAATTAAATAAAGCCTGAGTGTGACTTTTCCCCCAGCGAGGCGTGCTCCAGCCCGGCCAACTCCAGCATTAGGTTCATTCTGCCTTTGGTTTTTGCTGCCTGGCAGAAGGCAGGGAGCTTACATGTGAAGCCAATAAACCCATAATGGTTTTAAGGAATGAAAAAGAAAAAAAAAAAAGGGGGCTGTGGACAGGGCCATGCTGCCTTTGACCTTTTGCAAAAACACAAGCTGGCTGCAACGGGTGGATCCGGGCTCTCATCTTTGCCACGGTGATGCCCTGGTGCTCCCTGGAGAGTGGGGAGGGATGCAAACCTCCCACTCATAGGTGGCTGATCCGGTCCCCAGGCATGGCTGTGACCTCCGAGCCTGGCAACAGGGTCCCCTCCACTGCCCGATGGGGATGTGTGGGTGCGTTGGGTGGGAACGGGGAAGATCTCGGGTTTAAAGCAAAGCAGATGGTTGGGGGCCCATGGAAAATATCCCCACCCCACGGGTGGTTTTTTAATTAGGGAAAACTGGGTTTTGGCCTCCAAGGCAATGGCTTAGGGAAAGGCCACAATGGCAAAAAATAACCGTCTGTTTCTCCTTGCTGGAAACAGCAGGAATAGCCCCAAGCTCAGGTTGGAGCTTTAGCCCATCATCTCCCCTCAGGGTGGCAGGCTGAACCCCAGCATCCTGACGCACCGCTTGGCTTCGACCCCAGGTGAGGCGGAGGTGATGCCTTGCAGCAGTGATGCCGCCCAGGACAACCAGGCAGGGGCAAAACAGCCACCAAGCTCCTGGTAAGTCCCCCGGGGACTCAGATCCACTGCAGAACCATTTTTACGATATTATTTAATTAAAAAAAGACCATTCCTCCCCGCAGAGCCAGCCCTGGCTCTGGAACATGGCTGGGAAATGCAGTGTCTCTCTCCCATTCAGGGGTCCCCCCAGGGCTTCACCCTACTCGGGGTCCCCAGGGCCCCCAGCCAGCACCGGGGCTCAGTAGGCACCAAGGGCACGCAGGGCAGTACGCCGCTGTCGCAGAAAAATAAGCATTTGGGCCAGCCAAAACAAATGTCCCTCAAAAACCTCCATCTGGGAATGGAAACAGTATGGGAAGAATTTTCCAAAAAAAGAAAAAAAATGTCCCTTCTCTTCCAAGAGCACATTGGAGTTTTTTACTCTAAACGAAATCCCGCCAGCCGGGAGGTTTGGGTTTAAACCGACATAAAATGGTACATGCTGCTCTGCTACTGCAGAAAGACGTGGTCGTGGGCCACGAGTGTCCCCTGCCAAGGTGCCCACACACCCTGGCATTGCCCCAGGAAATGCGCCCCACGAAGGGGCACCCCACAGCACAGCACCGGGGAGGCAGCACCCAACGTCCCCCTGGACAGTGGGGCTGGACACAAGGCCATGGCCAGAGCATGTCCTGCAGATGGCAGCACCCTCCTCAATCTACCTCCCAAACCTGGTTTTAGTGGGTTTTTCCCTATTAAAAAAAAAAAGTAAATTTTACATTTTTTTAATTTTAAGTTGTTATCCTCTTGCCCAAGTGCACACAGGGCTGGGGCTCCTGCGCCGAGACCTTCCGTACCAGCCAGGGTCTCCAGCCAGGCTGCGCTTGCTGCTGGGGACATGCCTGGATCTCTGGGGCATCACCATGTCCCCGGCACCTGTGGGCACATCTCCCAGCCCCTCGGAGAGGAGCCCAAACCACCCCCTGTGCGGGGCAGGCACGAGGCAACAGTGATGGACAGCAGGGGCAGAAGAAAGAGGGTGGCTCCACACTCTCGCATCTCTAAAAATCCTGGTGAATGGGGCTGGAGAGTCCTTGGGTCCACTCCTGGCTGACCTGAGTTGTCCACACTACAGCACTGAGTTTGCTAGGGCTCTGCCTGCCAAACAGCCAGGGGCAGAGGGCTCCTCACGTGTCAGTGAGCTTGTCTGGGAAGGGGGCTCACCCCCAAAAAGTGGCCTCCCACCCGCTGTGATGGCAGCACATAGCTGCTTGCCGACGCAGGACTGCGGCTGCCTCGGTGCACTTGGGGCATTGGCAGGGAGGAGCATCCCTGTTTCGGTGAGAGAAGGCAGAGCGGGTTCCCAGCATCCTTGCCTCCCTGTTTGGGGGGGCTGAGTGGCAGGATCCGCATGGCAAACCCCATATGTGGTGGTGTATGGTGTCGGGGGAAGGAGTTGCCCCACACCAGCTGAGTCCTGCCGTGCTCAGCTCAGGGCCAGGCGGTCCCCACCCTTTTAATTCACTGTGGCAAGGGGGCCTTGAACCATACCTTGGAGGGGTATAGACTCCTTGTCAGCGGGTGCCCCTCTAAACCCGGGGCCAAGGTACCCCCCCATGCCCAGCCAGACCAGGAGGGAAATAACCTCTCCGGTTACCACATCTGCGCCTTGCTCCAAAACCAGTCGAGGAGGGTGCCCAAGGCACCCGGCCAGCAGCTGGGCAGGTTTTGGGCAGCCTCAACTAAAGGTGGTGCCGTTGTCACCCCAGCGATGTCTCCTCCATCGCATACCGGAGAAGGAGAGCACCACGGCTTTGGCTGGGGTCACCAGGTCGTGCCTGGCTGGAAGTGGGGGTTCTTACTTTGATTTTTTTTTTTTTTCAGCTTGGGTACATTATGCAACTGCTGTGAAATCCCTCCCAGCCCCAACGCACTAGGCCACTGTAAGTGGTGAGTGCAGAGCTGCTCCACAAGCTCAGCAGATCCTGGCAGAGAAATGGCCGGGGTCCCCATGACAGTAAGGGCCCTGCCAAATATTCCTCCCAGCACCATGCTGCAGCGCCCAGGGACGGGAGAGCCCCCCGGGGACTGACCCCACCGTGTGCCCAGACTGTCCCCTGTCCCAGCTTGCACAAAGTGACTGCGAGGCCGGGAGCTGGCTGGGTGCCAGCACTCGCCCGGGCACCAAGAGCAGCCCAAATCGGGTGCCGCAGTGGCGGGGAGAAGAGCAGTTGGAAGAAAAGGTCCCCAGGGACTGCCATGGGGCTTTCTGCTCCTCCCTGGGGAGCCAAAGGTCTCCTGCATCTTCCCCTGTGCTCTCACAGACGTGGACCCCCTTGGCCATCCCACGCTGGCACAGCAGCCAGCCCGGGATGTTGGAAAGGAGCAATCCCTGCAGTGTGTTTGCCTTGGGGGAGCGATACCACAGGCACCCCCTGCCCCTCCTGCGGCTGCTTCAATGCACTGGGGCGAATAATTCCCAGGGCAGCTCCTCCTTCTGTGGCTGGATCCCCATCCCGAGGGTGGATCCCTGCTGAGCCATCCCAAAAGCAAGCATCCACCCGGGCTCCACGCCACCCTCACCATCTTGCAGGGGACACCCACCCATGGGGTCCCACCTTCCTGCTCCCCCAGCACTCACCCCAGGGTGCGGGGGTCCCAGCGGGCGGCGGGGGCAAGGGTCGTGGCCTGGCCTTGGCGGCAGAAGCAACAACACGTGCGGGACCCAGGTACTCCACGTAGGTGCCGGGGAAGTCACCACGCTCCTTGGTGCGCTCGTTGAGGCCGTGGAGCCAACCCTGGGGGCTGCGCTCGTCCCCGTCCTTGTAGTCGGGGCCACTGAGCAGCCCGGCCCTGCTGACTGTCAGCACATCCCCGGGGCACAGCGCCAGGTCCTCCTCCCGGTCCTTCTGGTACTCGTAGAGAGCCCGGTACTGCAGCCCGTCTGAGGAGGCCATGGTGATGGTGTGGTGCAGGTCACGCTGCCCAAATCCAGCGGGGCATCCGGGGTCCGGGGTGCCCGCACAGGACAGGTATGGCTGTGCTGGGGCAACGCAGCGGGGATGGGAGCTCTCCCTTCCCTGTGCACACAGAATAAAATCTCAGTGTCGGAAAATCTCCACGTTGGAGAGTGGCTCCTGACCCCTCCAGCCCCAAAATCGCTGCGGAGCCACGCTGGTGCCCAGGGCTCGGCAGGGTTGGCTCAGGTGTGGGTAGGGAGCCTGGGGCAAACAGAGGGGAGCAAATGAGGCTAATTGGGGTGCTGGGTACAAACACGCTGTCCTCTTCTCAGCCTGGTCTCATCCGCACGGCGCTGGGGACCTCCCTCTCTGCCGGAGAGAAAGGCAGCGCGTTAGCGACCAAACCGCTGTCTCGACTCCAATCCCACGGCCCCGTCCCCCATCCCAGCCACCCAACACCGGGGAGAGCCCAGCACCTCCTCAGCTCCCGCTTCCCGGGGAGCTCCCGCCAGCAGGGCTCGGCCACTGCGTGCAAGGAAAGTACCGGCAAGAGTCTGGAAAGTAGGGCAAGAGATCACGCCATGGGCTTTTAAAATAGACATATGTGCTGAGAAACCTCCTGCCGCACGCAGCTCCCCTCCGGCAGCTCCAGCCCAGCATCGCTGCATGGAGCCAGTGGATGAAGACATAGGATTTTTGGGTGGTTTTGGGTGGTTTTTTTTTTCTTTCTTCCTTTTTTTTTTTTGGTACATTTAAAAATATTCCTCCGAGAGCGACAGCTGCCCGGGGGAAAGGCTGTGCTGCTGCCCACCCGCTGTCCCCCGTCCCCCCCCCCGGCTTCCCACAGGACCCCGCGGAGGAGGAATAGAGGGATGGAGGGAGGGATGGATGGACGATGAGCAGCAGCCGCGGGGTCGTCCGTCTGTCCGTCCGTCCGTCCATCCATCCATCCACCCGCAGCCCTCCCGCTGCGCACCCCCCCCCCCTCCCGCCCCAGCCTTACCGGGAGCGGCGGCTCCCCCGGCGGGAGCGGAGAACGGGAGCGGAGCGGAGCCGGCCCGGCCGCCCCGGCCCCGCCGAGCCGCGCTCCGGCGGTGATGTCAGTATCCCTCCTCCCCCTCCCCGGTAGCCGGGCTCCCCCCCCCGCCGCAGCGCGGCGGGGGGGGGAGCCCGGCTACCGGGGAGGGGGGGAAACTGTAGGAGTAGGTGGATGATTTCATCCCCAGATGCAGCATCTCTGCTCCCAAATTGCCTCCTCTGTGGGATGGAGATCCCCCCCCATCTGTTGGTCTCCATCCACCCTTAGGGATGCTAAAGGACAGGGGAGGACCAGCACCCCATAGATCCCCCTCCCCATACCAGCCAGCTCTCCCTGCCCCAGCACCCAGCCCCCCCCCCCCCCCCCCAGAGGACCCCATCCTTTAGCCGGGATCAAAAACATGCACAGGACAGGCAGGAGCTGCCGCGGAGAATCCCAGCCCAGGGATGCTCCGGTTCCTAGCTCTCCTCCTGAGCATTTGCCCAGAAATGTTCCCCAGACCTGGGGTAAGGGCTGGGCACCCCATAAAACAGTGCAGGGCGATGCTGCGAGAGCTCCTGCATGCAGCAAGGCTTCTTAAAAATTAACGAGGCAACAGTTAAAACATAACAGGGCCGAGAACTTGGAGGGGGCTGGCAGGGCTCACATGGAAAGGGCCAAGCTCGGCCACAGCAGGGACACGCACATCGCTAGCCCGTGGCCACAGCAGTGCCGTCGCATGCAACAAGAGCATCAGTTCTCAGCTCACTTCCAGCTGGGGGACCACCCATGCTGGGGGTGCCTCTGCAGAGCCAGTTATACTGGGGCATGGACAAGCTGTCCCAATATTTGATCGTTCGTGAGGCACGGTGAGGTTGATGTGATGTTCCCAGAGGTGCAAAGGCTTGGGGGTTTGGTTTTTTTTTTAATCCTTGCTTCTCACGCCGACTTCTCCAAACTGGCAGTTGCTCCTTGTCTTTGCCACAGGTTGGGCACCCTAAAAATAGATGGTACCTAAAACACGGGCTCTGGGAAATGCACGCTGGCTGAATCCAGGCCAGCGCTGGAGCAGTGCAGGGGTGGCACGAGGTCCAAGGGGGCACCCCAGGTGCTGTGGAAGGGCTGGGAAAACTGAGGAAACTGAGGCACAGAGGCCAGCAGAGCAACACAGGAGATGTACACCCCTTCTCACCCATAATTTCAGCAAACTCCCTCCTCCTTTCCCTGCAGCGCATGGCCTGACCATGCAGGGCAGCGACATCTTGGGGGATTTGACACCAGCTGCATTTCCCTGGGCAGCACACAGTCCCCGCTGCCCCGCTTCCCAGCCTGGATTCAGCCCAGCTGCTGGCCTTCGTGGACTAAAAGGGCTTTTTCTCTCTCTCGTCCTGTTTCTGCTGGCACCGTGCTGCTGCCACAGCTGCCAGGACAGAGTCAGAGTCAGCTGCAAACAGCCAGACGCTGCCCTCCCGTGAGTCGTGCTTCCCTGCCTGGGGCTGCCCCCGTCGCGTCCCCTGTGCCCCACTGGTTATGAAGGGGTTTTGCCGAGTGCCTAAAGCCCTGCTTGGTCTCCCCAGCCTGTCCCACGGGGGCTGTCAAGCCAAACAGGGCTGGGCACTGCGTCAGCGCTCTAGGGGCTGCCTGGGGAAAAGCGAGGAGGTGTTTTCCTCCTGAGAGAGCATTAGAGCTGGGGAGGCTGGTGGGTACACCACCATCTGATGTTACCACCCATCCTATCCTAGGATCAATCCTATATACAGGCCAGGAATTAACACAGTCCCAGGGCTCTGGGGCAGGGGAACACCCTGGCATGACACCCTCCATCTCCCCTTCCCAGGCTGCTGAGTAGGATCCCTCCTTCCCAGTAGTAGACATCTTCCCCTCCTGACATACCTCAGCGTACCCAAACCCAAAGGCACTGTACCATTGCCCCCTGCCCCAGATGGGTCTGAGCATCACCCCAGCCCTCCCCAGCATGGCGAGCTCCTGTCCCAGGGCTCCTCCTCGTTGCCTGCCTCCAGATATCCCCCAGCCCTCAGAGCACCCCTTACCCCCCACTCCAGCTGCACTGCAGCAGGATCATTCCCAAAACTCCCGCACCCTGGGCTGCCCCTCACCCTGTGTCACCCCTACACTGTTAATTTAAACCCACCCCCCCCCCCTCACTCCAGCCCAGAGCTGGGTGCATCCCCCAGGGTGGGCAGAGAGCCCTCAGGGAGCACCCTAATGAAGAAGTAAAAGATGCTTCAGGCCTTCACTGCTATTTATTGAGCAAGCCAAGGAGCTGCCTGTCAGGCCCTGATTAGCTACAGATCCTTCATCGTTTGCTTAATGAGTAGCACTCATTGCAACGAGAGATTTGCCTTTGACTTGACTGGCCTTTGCTTTTCTGTGGGGTGTGCAGGAGGTGGCATCCTTGCACCTTACACCCCACGTTCCCCTTCAAGCCCCCCTTTGCTCACCGTCCGTACAGCCCAGGATGGGGCTGTGGTGGGGAGAGCAACATGTGTCCTTGCTGGGGTCCCTGTGCCCTGCTGCAGGCCCCTCTCCCCTCCTGGCTGGAGGGACAGCCCTTGGTGGGAGCATCTCAAGGGGATGCTCGGCAGGCACCCACCTCAGCTGCCCATCCTGGCCTTCCCAAAGCAACAGGGGTGGCCCCGCTGTTCCCCTCTTTGCTTTGGGGGCTGCCCAGCGCCATCCCGCCCAGCCCCGAGAGCTGTCCGTGCTCACCTCACGCTTCCCGGCAGCGGCCAGGGGAAGTTAGCCACACGGCTGTGAATAAATAGAGCATAAATAGAGTTGTTAATGTGCCCGGCTGGAGTAAGTGAGGCTGTGAAACCGGGCTGAGCCTTTCCCAGCTGGAGAAATCAGAGAGAAATGATGTTTGATTTCCGCTGACATTTTGGAGTTGGCTTGGTTTCATCTCTGTTTCCCCCCTTTGGAGGGGGCCATGCTTTGCTTTCTCTTCTCTTTAGGAGCAGGAAGACTTGCTCTCTCTTGGTTTTCTCCCAGGCTGCCCAGGAGTGAGCTCTGGCCTCTGTGGGTTTTGTTTTAGGAAGAGCCAAGTGCTTCTTCAAACAACCTCCCAGTGCGGTGCCTGCGGGCAGCCGGGAGCCACTCGCTCCTACAGCCACGCTCTGCCACTGCCACCAAGCTGCCTGGCTGGGCTGGGGGTACCCCCGACCTGGGGAAGGAGATGCTGGAAAAAACCCGAGGAACATAAGGAAAGGCTCGGGGCATTGCCCGAGGCTGGCACTGGGGCTCTTTCCTGAGCCTCTCTACAGGGTTGGAGCTTCACAGCATGGCAGATGCCAGGAGCTGCCAGAGCGGGTGCCAGGAGAGAGACCGCCGTGCCAGGCAGGGCATCCCGGCACGGCACCAGGGACCAACGGCCCCTCAATGCTGCCTCCCTGGGCAGTGGGCACCAGCGTACTCCAGCACCGAGCCCCGAGCTGGGCCAGGTCCCGCACCCCAACCTGTGGCAGGAGAAAGCTCCATCATCCAGGCGGCCCTGGCCATCCTCACTGGCAAGACAACGGTGAAGGCTTCGCAGCCCGGCCTCACCTGCAGCAGCCCCCAGAGCATCAGTGCTCAGGCACGGGGTTGTCCTGATGCGACCCCACGGCGCAGCCCTCAGCATCCCTGAACCCACCAGGCTTGGCGTTACAGCAGCTGGCGCCTTGGCATGGCCCTTGTTAATTAATTTGGGAGGGATTTGCTGGCCTGGACACATGTGAGAAACAAGAAAATGTTATCTGGAGGGGCGTGGGCAGGCAGCCAGCGGCAGGGCAGGCACGGGGGGGACTCGCTGCAGGGAGTTAATGCATGGAAAGAAGCTCAGCCCAATACACAGGCAGGGAGATGTCATCAAGCCCCTCTTTAATTGCATTATTAACACACAGCTAGAAACAGCATCATGATTAAAATCAGCTACACAAGGCGCAGGGCCGGATCCTTTACCCTGAGGGACTCACGCCTGGGGATGCCCTGCTGGGACATGCTTGCAGCCCCTGCTCATCACCCCCGTATTTACACCCTGGGCCCCGCATGGCACAGATCGTGGCACCGTGATGGGGCAGCTCCCATTTTTTGGACTCAAGCTGTGGTTTTGTATATGGCCACGGAAATGGGGAGGATTCCCCTGAAGCGGAAGCTGCAGCCACGGCAAAATCGGTGTGGTCCTACTGCCCGGTCCCTCCCAGAGTGGGGGAATCATTCCCCAGTTCTCTGGCCAAAATGCTTTGAGTCCTTCTGAAGCTGAGAACTGAAATATTTCATTTTCAAGATGTCAAAAGCTTTTGGCTCCTGTAGATTTTTATTTCTCCCCAGCAGGAGGTGGGAAGTGTTGAATTCAGAACAAATTTGCAACATTCATTAAGTTCCATCTGCAAATCCAAAGCCAGGCGACTGGATGTCGGACAGACAGCTGGACAGATGCTGCCAGCCCAAAACACACAGGTGAAAGCCCTTTGCAAGGGGCTTACTTGGCTGGGGCTACCCCGAAATCCCATCAGTCCTGGTCTGGTCTGGTCTCCATGGCTGGCCCTGCTCGGGGCTTGTTACCCGATGCTTTACCAGGAGGGAAACTGAGGCACGGGGACACACACACACGTCCCCTGTGCCCAGCTGAGTCCCTGTGGATGGCATTAAGCCAAGCGAGCCCCGCTCAGCACCCACCTGGCCTCCTCGCTAGCAGATTGCTCAGGCTCGTTAGCATTTGCTAATTCATGCAGGGGGCTGAGCAGGCTTCAGCAAGCCCTGCTGGCCGAAGGGCTGCTGGGGCACCCCGTGCCCCACTGGGTGTGAGATGCCGGTTTAGGTCCCCCCCACCTATTCCTAAGCAGATGCTTTATTAGCATCACAGGCTAATTTGCCTGTAGAGATGAATGGATGGCTGCTCTGAAATGCCTCCTCGGAGCACGCGGCAGCTGCCTGCACTGCCTTGCTGGAGCCCTGGGTAGAAGGGTCCCGACGCAGGGGAGGCCATGCCGGCAGTGAGCCCGGCCATTAGCCAGAGGATGCCAAGGCCCAGGATCATCAGCAGGGTGGAAATTCAGCACTTGAACGCTCAAAATGTGAACGTGAGCTAGAAGAAGCATGAGGCTGGGAGCAGAGCTTGCAGCTTTTCCTTGAAGAAAAGCCCAGCGAGGGGTGCTCGGTGCAGACACCATGGCCGGATCCTGACACCAGACATGTGCCTGGCTCCTGCGCTCCCCCAGGCACGGGCTAGCAGCCAGGCTGGGGACAGAGGACCTCGGGGGTGACCGCTTATGGCCACTTTCCTGCTCTCAGCTCCCCAGGGCCAGGTCACTGGGGAGGAGCTGTGCTACCCACGCCCCAGTGAGAGGCATCCCCGCGCTCCAGGGAAGGGGATGTTTGGGGTCCAGCCGGGCTGCGTGCGGGATGGGGACAGCGAGGAGGTGGCAGGGCCCTGCCAGGCAGGAGGGATGCGGGAATGTCACCGGGCTCGTCCTGCCATGGTCAGGCCAGGCCTTCCTGGAGAGCCAGAAAATCCAGCCCTGGCTCCCTAATGGGGCTTGGGTGGGTGACGCTGGGGAGCAGCCAAACCCCAGGCTGCAGCGCCAGGCGCTGGGCAGGCGAGTGGAGCAGCCCATAGCTTGTCCTTTGGTTTTCCCCGTGGCTGGGAACGACTGGGAATGAGAGCGAGTATTTACGTGTTTACCAAAAATTATTTTTGGGGTGGGGGGGATTGAGTGCAGCTAATAGGGTCAGGCTGGAATGGGGCAACTTTTGGGAGAGGGGCAATATAATGGGGTCTTCATTCACATTTAGGGGGCAGTGGTCCCCCTTCTGGAGAGGGATGAAGGCTCAGCCCCTCACTCTGAGTGGCTTCGTGGCAGCAGTGCATGGGCAGGGAAGGGCTGGGGATGCAGCGAGGCAGAAAGGGTTAAAGCTGCTGGCTCCAGCACAGGTTGCATTAATACCCAGGGTGCCTGGGAGGGTTGAAGGCTTCCTCCAAATACCACTGGGCTTTGGCTGGAGCCCAAGGGGGCTGACTTCATCCTGCTGAAATGTATCATTATGGCCGGGCAGGGAATTTGCTGTGGGGTTTTGGGGGAGCCAGGCGCAGGGTGGAGCGTGCTGAGCACCCAGAGCCTGTGTTTGCTGCCTGTTGTTGCAGGACAGGGGCTCCCCGGCCTCCTGCATCGCTCCTCGGTTTGATGACAAGCTGAAGGGACACACTGTGGATGCTGGGGAGGGGACCAACACAAGCCCCTGCCCAAAGGCGCATTGGATGGGCAAGGACAACCTCCACGGTCAGGCCTGGGGACACAGCATTCCCCCCGTGCGCTGTTTGGCTCTCTGTTGCAGCCCCCCTCCATGGGAAACCAGCCCTGTTTTCAAAGCGTCTTTCCAAAGAAAATCACTTTTGGCAGCCCTTAGGCAACGGCAGGTCTCCGCTGACCTGCTCCAGCGCTGGCATATGTTACGGCTATCACTGTCCCCTCCTGCCGTCACCCTGCTGTGTCCCCGCCAGCGAAAATCTGCCTCCCTGCGCAACAGTTAGGGATGGCCTGTACAGCTTTGGCTTTTCCTTTGCAAACTGGCTTGCACAGCCGTTCCCCCATGTCCTCCTCTGCCTGCTTCTGTTTCGGCCCAGGAGGTTGGAGATTAGGGTTTTGGAGAGATCCCTGCCCGAGCGGTCCTGAGCAGTGGGGCCAGCAGCGCACCTGCCGCATCAGCCCGGGAAGATGGGGTGACTCAACCATGGTTGTGCTGGGAGTGGGTGGCAGCGGGGGGCTGTGACCTGCGGGGCTGTCCATGGCCACGAAATCCCAAGCACAGTGCCCAGCACCGCTGCTGAGCACCTGCGGAGGAGGGCAGTGGGGTGGTACCCCCAACACAGCTGCAGCATCCGCCATGGGGTGAAGCCCCCCCGGGACTGATACCGTTGCCCCCTAAACCCTCCATCCTGGGGGTCCCAGCCTCCTGCTCCACGGGGCTCTGTCGGGTGGGGACTCAGCGGGGACAGAGGCAGGGGCACTCACCTGGGCCTCGCGAGGGCTGTCAGCTCGCAGCAGCAGTAGGACGGGGACATCGTGCGTCCCACCCCGCGCCAAGAGGCGGCGGCGATGGGCGCGGGCAGCAGCCGGCCGGGGCTGCGCGGGTCCCCCGGGGCGGGCGGCTCCGGCGGCAGAGGGCAGCAAGCCGCCAGGCACCCAGTGACACGCGTGGCTTCGCCACCCCCAGGGGGTGGCCCCGGCGGAGGCCGGGCGGCGCGGGGGGGCTCCAGCGGCGGAGGCGGCCCCGGGGCCGCGCCCGCTTAAAGGGCGGCGGCGGCGGGGCGGGGAGGGCAGTGCGGTCGGGGCGGGCTGGGTCGGGGCTTTGGGACCTGCTCTCCACTCAGGTAGGCCGGGCTCGGCGTTTCGGGTAGTGCAACAGGTGGATTCCCCCTCTCTGCCCGTAGGGAGCCCCCAGACTCTCCTGGAAGCGGGGGCTAAGCCCTGCTCGCAGGAGGGCAGTGGCTGTGCCGGGTTGGGGGCTCCCCCTGATAACCTCTGTCTGCTCTCCCCAGGTGAAAAGATGGGGTGCTTCACCTTTATCAAAGTCATGATGATCCTCTTCAACATGGCCATATTCGTAAGTGCACTCCCATCGTTGTCTCTGCCCGGAGGGCCCGAGCCTGGCAGCCCCCTCCTCTGCCCGGGGAAACTGGGATGAAGGGCCGGGGTCTGCGGGAGCAGCTCCTGGGGAGCACCCTGAGCTGGGCATGGGGTGTGCGAAGCCTGCCTGTGTGGGCTCTCCTCTCGCTCCACACCCCCTTCTGCGGGGGGTGGAGAGGGTGTCATGGGCAGTTGGGTGTTGGTGGGACTCGTGCTCCTGGGACCCTGGTAGGGTGTGAGATGTGGTCTCTGGCCCCAAGCTGAGGACTAAAGCCCTGGGCTTGCACGGGTCTCTCGCTCTCCAGCTCTGGTCAAAGCCCAGGGGACTGTGCTGGGCTCTGGGGATGGTGGCTATTGCATCAGCCACCCATGTCTCTACCTGTGCTGACGCTCTGGCGAGGGGTGCTGTGTGCCCCAGAGCAGGGGGGTTTGCTGGGTCTCTGCCTGAGGGGCTCCATCTCTGTAGGGGAGCAGCCCATGTGTGTGACAGCGACCTGTGGTGTCGGTGGTCTTGGATGTTGGGGATCTCTGGAGCACACACAGCTCCCACTTGGGGCCCAGGGTAGTGGAGCTCCTGCGAGCTACCCTGGCTCTGCAGGAGCAATAGAGCCACCTGGAAGGGGGTGCGGTGGGGTATAGCCTTGGAAAGGGGGGGGTGCAGAGCCCCCAGGCTCGCCTTGGTGAAGCACTCCCTCCTTAAAGCTCCTGCCAGGACTTGGGGCTGGTGGGGAAGGTCGAGCGGGTGGAGGGCAGGCTGGAGGCAGCCCTGAGCTGCCCTTGCCAGGAGTGTGTGAGCGTCTGGGGCTGGGGGCTGCTCCCTTGGGCAAGTAGGCAGCTTCCCCGGCTGGAGGAACTCGCAGCAGCATGATGGTGGCCATAATCTGAGCTGGCTGTGTGGGCCCCTCTGGGGTCAGGGGGTGGCTGGTGGCACCGCTGGCTCGGCTGCCCTGCATGGGGGTTGCTGCCCCGCTGCTGGCACCGAAACCCCTTGGGCTGGGGAAGGGGGCAGCTGCAATGCTGCAGCTGGGGATGTGCTGGTGGTGAGGTATGTTTTGGGGTAGTGACCCACCCAGACACCCCAAGCCTGTGGCGGCAACACCCTGAGCTGCTCTCAGTGGCCACAAAGTTTTGCTTTGGCACGCTGAAAATTTGCAGAAGGGAGAAATACCTGTACCAGGACTTTCCCCAAGTCCCTGGGGTGAAGAGGTGCTGCTGCCTGGCTCCTGGGGTGGAGATGGTGCTCCCTTACCAGCAACCTGCCCCAAGCGGGGGCACCCGCAGCACTGAGGCTGCCCCCTCCGTGACTTAGTGAGCGGCTCTTCTTCCACCCAGGTGTGGTCTGCTGGCAGGAGGTCGCTGGTTTCCTCCTCCTCCCATCCTTCCTCTCGTACTCGTGATGATGAAGAGGCTGGGGACAATGGGGGTGGGGGTGGTCTCCATCCACCACCCCTCACCCCTGCCAAGATCTCTGCCTGCCCGGGAGCTAACGTGTCTCTCTCCTCCCAGCTCGGTGGCGGGACCCTCCTGGGAGTTGGCATCTGGGTCACAGTGGATGGACAGTCATTCCTGGATATATTTGGGACGCTATCCTCTAGCGTCCTGCAGGTTGTGAATGTGAGCTACTTCCTCATTGTCATTGGTGCCATCCTGCTGGTGATCGGCTTCCTCGGGTGCTGCAGTGCCCAGAAGGAGAGCCAGTGTCTCCTGATGATGGTATGGACCTGACTTATCTCCTTATCAAGCCTCATTTGAGCTGGGTCTCTGGTAGGGGAGGTCTGAGGGATAGACTTCTCCATGGAGATGTCCTCCTTGGATGTTCCCATGTGGTGGAAGGCTGGGTGGACCTTGGAAAGGCAGTGCTGGACCCAAAGTCTGCCCTGGGCAAGGGTGAAGGGAAGCAGAAGCTGGTGCTGAGAAGAGGTCTCTCTTGGAGCATGTCCGGAGAGGTCAGCCCCATGCAGATGGAGGGTTGGAGGACCCCAAGGATGTGCTGCTTCTGCCTTGGAGCAGAGCTGAAGGCAATGAGACAGGGCTTGAGCCCTGAGGGAGGGTCCTGCTGGTCCTTGGGAAGCAGATGTGTTCCTGGGGGCCCTGTGGACTCTGGCTGTTGCTTTGATCTCCTTCCCCTTGCTGTGTCCTAGTTCTTCTCGGTGGTGCTGATCATCTTCATTGCCGAAATTGCTGCTGCCGTGGTGGCTCTGGTCTACACAGGTCTTGTGAGTGGCATATCTAAGTCTCGGGTTGGGCTAATCTGGGACCTGCCCTACCCCTTGGGAAAACAGGAGACACTGGGGCTGGCAGTGCTGCCCATGGATGGGGAAGCTGAGAGGTGGGCACTGCTGCAGGAAGAAGGGATGCCAGTCCCTGCTGGCACCAGCTATGTGGGCAGGCTGGGGCGGCCTGGCTGGGGTGAGGGTGGTGGGAACAGGGATTCCCATTGCCCTAAAGAAATGAGGGTTATGGTACAAGTTTCACCCACTTCTTTCTTTCAAACCCCTTAGCCCAGTACCAGCTGAGGCTTGACACCTCTCCACCTCTGATGGTAGGAGCCACATGGGAGAGGAAGTCCTTAATGCTTCATGCTGAGCAAACTCAACCCCTTATTAGGCACCTGAGAAACCACCTGGGAGAAAGGTGACTTTGCCTCATTAGGCACTGGAGAAGTCAACCACAGGGCAAATGTCATTCCTGGCTCCCTCAGTTAAGCTGCTTATCAGATGACTCACTGGTCATAAGTGGCCTTGGTGCCATAAAGCATTGGTTAGTGGGGAAGGGGTCAAACTGTCCTCGGGCCAAAGGGACGTGGTGTGACGTGTTCCTGGCCATGCTGGGTCTGGTTGGTCTCCTCCCCGTGGGCTGAGACCAGTATGGGGGTGCTCGGCTCTGTGGTGCTCCCCAGGACCTTCTCTGATGGTGTTTCTCTGCCTCTTTTTCCAGGCAGAGACGCTGCTGACGGCTGTGGTGACCCCTCTCCTGAGGGAGAAGTATGGGGCGGATAAGAGTTTCACAGACATCTGGAATGTCACCATGATGGAGGTGCGCTGAGCCCTGGGGCCCCCACCTGTGGATCAGCATGCTCCCAGCACAGGCTTGGTGGTGCACAGCCGGGTGGGCTAGCAGGATGGGAATGGGGACACCATCACAATCCTGGATGTGCTGAGCTGTCACCACTCCATCAGCTTCCCAGGTGCCTGGGACCTACCCGCTTGGGATCTAGCGGTCCCGTGGCTGGGGTGAGAGCTGTACGTGTTGGAGTGTGGGGCAAAATCCTGGTCCCAAGAAGGCCATTGAGCACCCCCTCCCAGAGCTGGATTGAGCTGGGTGACCCCCTCCATGGTGGGGTGGGGTCTAGACAGTGTCTGACCCAGGAGGGAGACCTGCAGGATGCTCTCCCCATCCCTTCCTCTCTCTCCCTCTTAGGTCCATTGCTGTGGCCTGAATAACTACACAGACTTCACCGACTCCCCCTGGCATAAGGAACACAAAACCTACCCAGAGTCCTGCTGTAATGATAAACAGCCCTGCAACGACACACTCGCCGCAAACAGTGAAGTCACGGTACGGATGTGCCAGTGGCTCTTGCCTTCTGGCAGAGCCTGGTTTGGGGTGTGCCCTGGCACAGGGAGGGAGACCTGTCCTGTAGCTCCAGCCCCAGCTCTGGACACGGTGGTCCCATGGGCTTTAAGTCCTGGGGGATGCTGTGGTGGCCTTGGCTTGTCCCTGGTGGAGATAAGCAAAGCTGCTATCATTGCTCTGGTCCTAAAGGGAGCTCTGCAGCAGGGTGGCATGCCTGGAGCTGAGCATGAATCCAGGCACTGCTCTGCCTTTTTGGGTGATTTCCCTGCCTCTTCCCCTCCTCCCCCTGGCCCAATACTGCGCTTTGGCCTGAAAAGTGGCTGAGATGAGTTGCCTCCTGAAGCCCTCAGACCTTCTCCGTGGCTGTGCAGCTCTGGGCTGGAGAACCGTACCTCCCTTTCTGGGGATGCTGTGCCCCAGCAGTTAGGGGATCACTACCCCTTGCTTGTCCCCATGTGTGTGGTTGCCTCCTGCAGGGTTGTTTCGCTCAGATCTTGAAAGAAATCAAGACTAATGCAGGTGTGGTGGGTGGCGTGGCAGCCGGCATCGCTGCCTTGGAGGTGAGTGCCTGAGCATTGCTGTGCTGCTGCCTCCTCCTTGTACCTGGAGGTGGGCGGTGGGGCTGGGACCAGCCTGGGTGGCCGAGGGGCTGCAGGGGGCTGGTGCAGCCCCATGGACCACCATCTGCCCCAGGGTGGCTACTGAGCCTTCTTCCCTGGGCACATGCAGCTCTTCCTCCTTGCGTGTGCTGGGGATGTATGCTACAGGCTGTGACCCAAACCCTTGCTGGGGGGGGACACTTAGGGGGGCTGACTTGCCTTTTGTCACCCCCAGATCGCGGCCATGGTGGTTGCCATGTACCTGTACTGCCATCTGGATCAGAAATGACCCCACGAGGCAGGAGGATGATCTGCCCCCCCACCATGCCGGGGTGCGCCCATGGCGTGCCATGCTTTCAGGGGGACCTCATCGCTCCCTGGGCCTGATGCTGTCCTGTGCACTGTGATTTATAGCTGTGTTTTGATCTACTGAGCTGGGATCCATGGAGTTTGTGTATATTTTTGTACTGATATGGCACACTGAGTCTGTACATAGAGATTTGAAGTGTTTTTTGAAGGAGGGGGCGGGGGGGAAGCTGCTTGGTCTTTTTGGGAGATAAAGCGGCACAGGGGCTGATCAGGGCTGCTGATTTGGCAGTGGCACAGCAATGCCTTGATAAACCCTTGCAGGAGTGTACTGTGCCTCTCCCATGCTGTCCCATGGTGTCCCTGTGCGGGGGCTGGTGGGGCAGGGGGCTGGCACGGGGGCTGGTCTGTGCCCTACTGCATCACTCCATTGAACTGGGGCTGGTGCCCAGCCAAGGTGTTGTAGGTGGTAACAACACCCTCACATGGGGACATCGCTACCCCTACACCCATTTTCTGCCAGCCCTGACTTTGTCACCGTATTGTCCCCTAAAAGAGGTGCTGGCTGGTCTCTGTCCCTGCCCTGGCAGGGAAGCACATGAAGCAGGTGCATGAAGCATAGCCCTGTCGGTCCCTGGCTCTGTGGGGGCCGGGGCTGCCCTGTACCCCCTGTCATTTCATGGCTGAGCCCCTCTCCATGCTGTAAAGAAAAACAAATAAATTTTTCATCTTAGATACAAATTATGTTCTGGAATCAATCTCAGTGCTGCCTTCAATAAATAGCCTCTGCCTAGGGGAGCGCAGGAGGGGAGGGGGCTGCCTTGCCTTCGCCCCCACCCCATGAGCCCCATGCAGGCAGCGCAGCCCTGCCTGCAGCCTGCCTGCCCTCCTTCTGCTGCAGCTCCTCACCGCTCGGGTGCTTGGAAACAAGCAGCCTGGTGTTTTCACAACAGCCAGGGAGTGGTGGGGGCTACCATTAGCCGTCCAAACCTGCCCTGCCCTCCACGCCAGCCGCTGCTCGCTCAGCAATGCCGGTTCACCGACCGAGCAATGGCTTGGCTTGAAAGGTAGGGCTGGCTCTGAGGGGGTTGCACTGGTATCCCCATCAGCCCCGGGAACCCCAAATGGAGTGGTTGGGGCGGTGAGGGGGAGGGGGTCCTGCCAGCCCCATCTCCGAGCATCTCCATCCCCTAGTACGGTCTCACACCACCCATGTGGGGATGTGGGGGGGTCGCACCCATGGTCCCTCAATGTGTGGGGATGGTGGGGGGCCGTGGGCGGGCTGGGAGGGTTTCCAGCCACCTCCTTTCCCCAGCATCACTCCCTCCCTGGTTTCAGTGCCCACCAGTTATCTCACCTTGAGCATCCACTCACTGTGCCTCAGTTTCCCCATTTCAAAAGCGAGGCCAAGGGGGGTGGTTTGGGGGGTGGGTGTTGTGGAGGGCTGCTTCACCCCATTTTTGACATTTTTACCTCCCTGTTTGTGGGGCAGAGCACGAGGGCTGTGGGGTGGCGGTGGTGAAGGACAGGGCAATCAGCAGCGGGGCAGGAGGCCGGTGTGCAAACAGCCTCTCCGCGCGCTGCCTTGCTCCGTGCCCGCCATGGCACTCCCTTATCAGCTCCTGCACTGGGTACGGGGCTGCACCGGGGCACCGCCGTGGCCCCTCAGGGTCTGGCAATTCCCCGGCACTATCCAGCACCCAGAAGGCTGGCGGGAGCAGCTGGGTGGCAGTGGGATGGGCATAGGGACCTGCTCCTCACCCCGGGTGACTCAGCCCCGGGGACGTGGGTTCTGGCACTGCCCCACGGCGAGGCGTGGGGGGAAGCTGCCAGAAAATGGCCGCCTCTTCCTCTTCCTTGCTGGATGGGTGAAGGTCCCAGTTCTACCACAAACCAGTTGTGCTGGTTTTGGCTGGGGTAGTTAATTTTCTTCACAGTAGCTGGTATGGGGCTGTGTTTTGGATTTGTGCTGGAAACAGTGTTGATAATACAGGGATGTTTTGGTTACTGCTGAGCAGTGCTGACACAGAGTCAAGGCCTTTTCTGCTTCTCACACCACCCCACCAGCAAGTAGGCTGGGGGGGGCACAAGAAGTTGGGAGGGGACACAGCCGGGACAGCTGACCCCAGCTGACCAAAGGGATATTCCACACCGTATGACGTCATGCTCAGCATAGAAAGCTGGGGGAAGAAGGAGGAAGGGGGGATGTTCGGAGTGATGGCGTTTTGTGTTCCCAAGTAACCATTATGCGTGATGGAGCCCTGCTTTCCTGGAGATGGCTGAACACCTGCCTGCCCGTGGGAAGTAGCGAATGAATTCCTTGTTTTGCTTTGCTTGCACATGCGGCCTTTGCTTTACCTATTAAACTGTCTTTATCTCAACCCATGGGTTTTCTCATTTTTATTCTTCTGATCCTCTCCCCCATCCCACCCAGGGGGAGTGAGCGAGTGGCTGTGTGGTGCTTAGTTGCCGGCTGGGGTTAAACCACGATACCAATGATCTCATGGGTGAGGTCAGGGCTTTTATTCCTCTTTTCCCTCTCCAAGCACACAGAAGCAGCCTGGACCCCGGCGCTGCCCAGATCCCTTCCCAGAGGTGTCGTGGTGCCCAGGAGCCACACCGGTGCCAAATGGCACCAAGCATTGCCAGTTGGCACTGAGCCGGGCACCGCTGGGCACGCCTGGCCTGGCCATGTCCCCCTCTGCTCCCTCTTTTTGGGGCTGCCTTGCAAAGCCAGCTCCTTTTGCTATCACCCCCGCGGGGTGGAGCAGGCTCGGGGGCGACGCCTGGACAGCCAGAGGCTGCCAGCTTCACACCTCTTCCCTGCTGCAGGGTTTGTCTGGGACAGGGCAGGCAGTTTCCGTGGTGCTGAGTTTTTGCAATAACTGCAACCACTGGCTTCGTTCCTCCCCTGCGCCTGCTGGGGAAACTGGAAGGACCAGTTTCTCCTCCCGGATGCGATTCCTCCCCATTGACCTTTCCGGCTCTCGGCTCCCCTGGCAGCCAAAGGGCAGCAGTGGGGCAGCAGGGGGTAAGCCAGGCTGGTGCAGCCTCCCCTGTGCTCCTGCTGTGCCCCTGCCCTCCACTTCCCACTGCCCAGGCACTGCTGAAGCTCCTGGGCTCCCCAGAGGAGATCCCATCCCAGCAGCCCCAGGACGCACCCAGCCCACTGCCCTGTCCCCACCAACCCATGTGGGTGCCACCAGGCATTTCTGCACCTTGTAACCCTTAGACTTGCCTGATTCCCCCAGACTGGGACCCCGGGGTGCCTGGTGGCACCCCAAAAGCTGACAGTTGTGCTGTCAGTGCGTGAGGCCAAAAAGTCCCCAGGGGCACGTGGTAGCAAACAGAAACTTCCTTATTGCCCCTGAGAAGGCATCCTTGGGCTCGAGGTGCCCGAGCAGATGGCATGACAGGGTGTGTGTGCCAGGGTGTGGGTTCCCCTTTTCCACCCCTGGCACAGGGTGGGGGAGATCAGGAGTGTAAAGTCTCCCTGGCAGGGACTGCAGGCAAGCTGGCAGCGCCCTGCCGCTTCCCAGAGCCCACGTCACTGCTGTCTCTGGCCACGCACTCTCTGGTGCTCCCCGGTCCATGCGTTGTGCCCTGCTCCACTCCACCATGGGCAATGACCCCCTGTGTGGGTGCCGACCAGCCTGGCCAGCTGGCGTGGGCAGAAACCCTCTGGGATGGGCAGGCCTGGCGGGAGCGAAGGGAAGGGTGGCTGAGCCCAGGGGCAGACTTTGCTTTTCTCCTGAGTCGGGTTTGCCCCTCCCCCGTCTGAGGAGGTGAGGAGGGTGGTGGGGAGAGACCCGGCTGTGCGGGGGAACGCTGGGCAGCAGAGCCGGGGTCACTGGCAGGGCCGGGCTCAGCAAACAGGTGGTGTTTGATCCCTGTGCTCTGGGTTTTGCTCTGTACAGGGAAACAGGGGTGCACGCAAACCCCCGCCCACTCAGAGCCCCTGGGAGTGGTGTGGCATCTCCGGCCTCATCCCATCTGCTGAGGCCCTGCAAGCCCCCATGCGATGGGGACCAGCCCAAGGTCACTGTATTTCCCCCTCCTGCAGCAGCCTTGGACCTTCTCCCTGTGGGAATCAGCCACTTTTGGAGCCCATGTGGGAAATTTCCCCCTGCTTGGGGAGCGGGGTGGCTCAAGGCTGAGCTGCTCCCTCGGCGGCAGTAAGGAAGAGGCTGGTGCGTGGGCTGGAGGCTGGGCTGGGTGGGGTGGATCCGGGACCCCAGCAGCCTCCTGCCGGGTGGTGTGTTTAGCATCCCCGTGGGCACAGGGTGGGGAAAATGAGGGGCTGGAGCCCCTGGCCATATGGGGAAGGCAGATACCTGAAGAGCTGCCTTTCACCCCTGGCAGTCCCATGGGGTGCTGGCTCACGTGTTGCCCCGCCATGATGGGTGCCACGCACGGGCTGAAGTCCCAGGAGATTTGCAGGGCGCGTTCGCCACCAGCACCACCTGCCGCAGGGCACAATGGGCAAAACCCTGCATGGCAGAGGGGTGTGCTGGCAGGGAACGGGCAGCACTCAGCACTTTAGGAAACGAGCTGCCCCCTCCCTCCTGGGAATTAGCTTTGGTGGGGGACAGGGTCATCGTGAGCAGGAGGAGGAATCGCAGCTCTTCAGGTTTGTGCTGATAAAGGGAGTGAATAGGAAGCAAAAGCAAACTCATCTGGCATCAGCTGCCCAAGGAGTGCCTGCTGCAGGGTATTTCCCCCCGCGTGCCATAATAGCCTGGCCAGGACGTTCCTGGATTTGGGAGGACAGGACGTCCTTGAAGGGCACGGGCTGGCCTGGAGGAAGAAGCGAGGTGATACACCCTTTCCCCAGCACAGCCTTCCTCCTCCTCCTCCTCCATGACCCAGAGATAAACCATTCTGTGTGCCCACCCAGCCCCAAGGGTGCTTTCTAGGCAGCTCCGTGCTCCGGTTATTTGTCAGGATATCAGAGGAGGCGATGGAAGGGCTATTCAAAAGGCAGCAGGCAGGAGCTGACATTGAACCTGGGGTGTTAATCATTAACGCCGTGCTGGGCAGGACACGGCATAATAACCATCACAGCAACAATCCTGGGTACCGAGTTGAAGATTAATTCACCGCTGGGCTTTGCTAGGTTCGGGCAGAGGAGGTGGCAGCCCTGCGCTGGGAGGCGCAGCAGGGGATGGGGACAGGGATGGGCTGAGCGCAGGGGAGGTACCCCCCACAGCTGGGACCAAGGGGAGAAGCCAAGGAGAGCACCTTCCTGGGAGCAGTTTGGGCACCTCGGCATTGCAGGGCTCTTTATAAAGCAGAGGGTGCTGAAAATTTGGGATCAGCTCCCTGAGCTGGGATGCAGGTGGCTTGGGCACAGCATCAGTGCCTCCCTCCCATGCAGGGATGGGGCCAGCACGCCCTACGCACTGGCATCCCTCCAGTGCTGGGATTCCTCCATTCGAGAGGACCACATCTGTTATCCTGGAGGACGCCGGCTGGAGGGTGCTTCCCTCCATCTGTGGGGCACAGAGGGACCGACGTGCCATGGGAAGGGTCAGCCTGGATCTTGTCTTCTACATCCCAGCCCATCATCGGAGCATGGGGACTCCCCAGAGATCCCCGCCAAACAAGCATAATGCATAAAAATAACCACCAGCAGAAATGGTGCAGGATTCCCCTCCCCCCCCCCCCCAGCTCCGGAAAGGTCAAGTTTCATGCCAAGGCTATTTTGTTTTTGTTTAACTATCAACCAGCTCCTGGGACATGGAGCAGCCTGGACAGGTTCTCCTTTGTACTGCTGCACAAAGCCAGGGAGGCTGGGCTGCAGGGGGGCTGGGCGGGGCTGGGCGAGACCTGGGAACCAGCAACTTGGGCAGCACGTGATAAAGCTGGTGCCGTGTGGGGCCAAGCCATGGGAGCAGGCGTGTCGGGCTTCCCACAGAGGGCAGGCGATGGGCCAGTCGCCCGGCCGGCTCCTGGACACCCAAGGATGCTCCAGCACCTCTGGGCTGAGCCAGGGGGTGAGCGGGATGGGGAGTGAGCCGGCTGCCCTAACAAGCTCCCTGGGACTGAGCACCTTCAGGCAATGAACCTCCACATCACCATCACCCGGGGTTGATGAGCTGCTCTCCAGCAGCCTGGCATAGGCACTCCCCTTTGAGGGGGTTAACCTGCTTTTAGCATCACCCCTCTGTTTCGGGAGGGAACGCTCCTATAAAAGCAGCAGCTTGCAAATACCGGCTCCTTGAGGTGGGCAAGATGTGGTGGGTCTCAAACCTGAGCCCACATCACCCTGCAGAGCTCTGCCCATGGGCATCAGCCCCAGCAGCTGGATCCTCCTCTCGCCCACGGCACCCTGGCAGGGACTCCGTGCCGCAGGGTTTGGCCTCGGCAGGAGGCGGATGTGGACGGGAAGGCTGCCAGGAGGCGACAGCCTGCTCTAGCACCGCCAAGCAAAGCTCCTGGGACTGGGGGAAAAGCCTCTGGCAAGGGGGTCCCCCCACGAAAGCTGTGCCTGGCCCCAGGGAGGGGATAGCAGCCGCCTAGGAAGAAGCCCAGCCTGGCTGCAGGGAGCAGGCAGGGGAGCAGGAGGCAGCCAGTACGGGATGCAGGTTGTGGCTGGTCCATGCCGGTGGCCAACATTCTTCTGTTGCAGTTTCGTTTGGGTCCTGTGGTCTCTGCCCCAGAAATGGGTGCACCCCCCCCACCTTCCCAGGGCTCCCTGCACCATGGGGGCAGAAATTTGGAGGTCTCTTGGGCATCCTGCAAAAGTCACCCACACAGGGCTGACCCAGAGGCTCTGCGGCTATTTTTTCTCACTGCAGAACCAAGCCGGCCCCTCGCTTGGCTTCGCTTCACCCCTGCCTGCACCCACCCCCGCGGGGAGGAGCGAAGGCTGCTGTGCTGCAGAGGTGGTTTTGCTGGAGGTCCCTCCTGCAGCCCCTGCTTTTGCTTTGCCATGCCCGGCCACTACCAGGCAGGGGCTGAACAGCTCAGAGGCAGTGGGGTGGTGGGGCTGGCCCTGCTGTGGCACGACATGAATTGTCAGGTCTCAGCTCCATCTGGTTGACAGCAGGGGCCTGGTCCCCTCCAGCTATGACGTCCCTTCCTTCTGCTGTGACCTTGGGCAGGGGGTCCTTATTCTAGGACCCTATTTCCCTCAAAGGAAAGAAACCCAAATCCCCCAGAGAGGCCCGAATACAGCCCCAGCCCTGTGGGGCTCAGACTGCTGGATGGTGGGGTGCAAGCGCTGGGGCTGGCTGCTCGCTGCCCCCCACCCCAGGACGAGCAGCCGCTTTACCCTGCTGTCCCCCAAGGGGACACCAAGCCGGGAGCCGAGGGCCATGGATCTGTATTTCTCAGGGGATGGCAGCTGGAGGTGCCGGGGGGAGCACAGGGGCTGGTCACGCCAAGCTGGTCAGAGTTTCCGTCAGTTGCTGAACTGAAGATTAAAAAGTTATAAAGCTTGAGGAGGAAACAGCTCGCAAACCTGTGCCAGCTGCTCCAGCACTGCATGGAGGACCTCTGCTGGCCCAGGAGCCACAGGGCAGGGGCCCAGGGCCACTGTTAGCCCACAGCTAACCCTGCAGCGCACAGGGCAGAGACACCACAGAGGACAGGGTTCTGTCCTTTCCAGGCAGGTGGCCAGAGCTGGGGACCCCAGCCCTGGGCCATGCATGAGGCCAGCCATGAAACACACGAGGCTCAACAGCTTTGCAACATTTACTCTTGAAAAAAATAATCCGATTCAGAAAGCGGCAAGCCCTAGGGATGCCCATGCACCCAGCCCTGCCACAGCCACTACACCGGAGCCTTGCTGGAGGAAGGAGGAGGGATGGAGAACAGCATTCAGCGGGCCCATCGTGGCAAATGGAGAGGGGGGAGCTTGAAGCCCACCAGTCAAGTCCTGCTGCCGCTGAGAACAGGGAGCCACAGCCCCCTGGTTGCTGCAGGGCAGGCAGCAGAGAGGGGAACTCATGTTTAGCTATTCCCTAGCCGTAGGACCACCTTCCCCAGCCCCAGCAGGAACGAGGAAGAAGCCAAGCCTGAGCCCCACCAGAGAAGAAGGGAAAGGGGGTACATTTAGTTTCAGGAAGAAGGGAAATGGGGCCTTGGGAACAGAGATGCCAAGGAAAGGGCACCACAGTGGAGACTTGTGGAAGTTTTTCCAAAGCAGGGTATGGGGAGGGAGCTGCTTTCCCTGGGAAGAAGCCCAGTCCCTTTCCCATCATGCTGAAAGGACTTGCTTTACCCCGAGGACCAGCAGAGAGAGGCCACCTACCCACTGGCTGCCAGAGCAGAGCCCCAGTGAAGGGCAGCACTGGGTGTGGCAGAGGAGGGCAGGGTTGAACCCAAGCCCAGTACTGCACCCTCTTGTTCCCCTCCTGCATCCGTTCCATCCCTGCTGCTGGGACAGGTGTGCAAGGGACAGGGAGGGTCAGAGTCTCTACGGTCATGCTAGAGCTGCGCTGTGTCCACACAGGGCTCGTCTTGGCCAAAGAGGAGCAGATTTCCCAGGTTCACAACTATTAATTCCTATGCTGGGCAAGGGAGGAAGGAGGGGAACATGGAGCCAGGGGGACAAGACACAAACCTCCCACAACTGCTCCCACGCAGGCTGGGGGCTGCTAGCTCTCCACGCTGCTTTCCTGCTATCCTCCCCTTCCCACAAGCAATAAATAAATAAGTTAGTGTAGTGTAGACCCTGACACTCATTTCACAGTGAGAAAATGAAGGGGAAGAGCCCCTGTGACCACAGGGAAAGGGCTGAGCAGCAAATCTTCCTCCCAAAGGCAAGCCAGAGCATAGCGTCCCTGCTCAAGGCTGGGGGACCTGGGCAGAGAACAGCTCTCTCACTGCATGGATGAGACAGGGAGGTGCACTGAGCAAGGGGACCAGGACTGGCCCCAGTCAGGGGGCAACATTAGTACCGAGTGGCTGGTGGTGGGAGGGGGCCCTGGGGTCCTTCCTAAGGCATGGGAGGGGGGATAGCAACCCCCTCCCTCTCATTCTGCATGAGGGGTGTACCACAGCAGGAGAGCCAGGCTGCCCATCCCGGCTCAGCTCAGCTTCCCTGCTAGTAACGTACCATGGTAAAGGTGGAGGATTCAGGAGAACAAACTCCCTCTGCCTTCAGCAAGAGCTTGGGGTACCTGGCCAGGGAGGAGGGAGAGACAGGATACAGTACCACAGGCAAGGACCACGCCAGAGCACAGCATCTCTCGCTCCAGAGGACCCCAGTCCATCCTGCCCCTGCAGCTGGGGGGATGCTTACTGGCTGCTCCCATCTCGCTCTGCAAGGCACTTTCCCCCCTCTCCCACAACTTGAGGGGCAGGGCTGCTCCCCACAGAGAAGGTAGGTGAGGACGGTCTGAGTCACAGCACACAGCCCGGTCCACTTCCATCTACAGTCATCGCCAGCTCCCAGAACTGCAGAGAAAGGAAAGACCTGACTGCCCTCATGCTGGGTATGGGGTGTCTCCTACATGTCCACAGCAAGTTCAGCTCCTCTTCAGTATTCCCTTTTGCCTATGAGCTGGACTGCACCAGTCGCTGCAGCCCAAGAAGCAAAGCCAGTGTGTGGGGAGATGTCCAACCCAGCATACAGTCTTCAAGGTGCATCCATTGTGCAGGAGATAGAAGAGATACTGGAAGATCCCCTCTTCACCACCACATTCACCACTGGGCACGGAGCCAGCCAAGCCAGAGCTAATAAATAACACCCAGCTGGTAGACTGCAGGACTTGCACATGAGCATGCTGCCTTCTCAGGACTCGGGGGCCAAAATGGGAAGCAAAGGTGTTTCTGAAGGCCCCCTTCTAGGCCCCAGCTGAGCATCTCCTTCCTCCAGCCTTGCCCAGCCAGGGGGCAACGGGAGCAGCGTTAGTAAAGAGTCTGTTAAAAAAAAGAGTTCCTGGGATGGGGGGTGGCATATCTACAGGGAAGGACCCTGTCCTGTGCGAGGGAGAGGGAGACCACAATAGGGGGCTGGAGGGAGCCCGAGGTCTCATTTTGCAGCCTGAAATGGGAGTCCGTGTCCGGTCACCAGCCTCTGAGAGCTGCTGCCAACTCTGCCTCTGCACTGTGGAGGTCTCCATCTTCTCCCAGTCCCCCTTGTTTCCCAGCTGCCAGTCTCATGTCTGCTCTGCTGCAGCAACCGCTGGCACTGCCACCGCCCCCTCCTCCTTGGCGGGGGGCTCTATGTAGATCGGTGTCACCGATGAGGGCTTCTTGGACCTGCAGGTGAGGAGGCTGGATGGGAGCAGGCAGGGGTGGTGGTCCCCCTCAGGACCCCAACTCCCAGCAGCCCTGCCTGCCTCCCTGGCATGATCTCCTTCCCACTGGGACATCCTCCAGCCCTGGGCATATATCCTGTCCCCCCTCCCACCACAATGACTCAGAAGGGGGGTGGTATGCCCCAGGATTGGGCTGGGACAGAAGCGGATGATGCAGTGCCCTGGGCAGGGGACAGTGCCATGAGGATGCGGGGGGTGGGGTGGGGATTACCCAGGTTGCTGTGCCCCCGATACTCACGAGTAGGGGGAGGCAGGGACCCCCACCACGAGGAAGTGGTTCTTCTTGCGGAAGAGCCGCCACAGCCCCTTGTGGTTCCCGCGGACGTCCAGGTCCCAGATGTGGAGGCACTAGGATGGTGGGGAGGAAGGAATAGGCATCAGAGTCTGGGGAAAGACACCAGAGCTGGGCGTCCCCCGGCAAGGGAAAAGCCACCATCCCTGCCCCTCACCAAGACACAGCAGAGAGGGGGCAGCACCTTGATTGGGGCAGCGCAGGGCAGCACCCCTCCAGCCACCATCAGTGAGAGAAGAGGGGGAACCCACTCCCACCCCTGCCTCAGGACAGGGGGTTTGACCATCACCTCCACGCAAGTGATGGAATCATCCAGACAAGCTCAGACCCTGGGGTCCCACACAGGGAGATCATAAGACTTATCTCCACTGAGCCAAGCATCTGCCCTGGATGACCCAGTGCCTTCTGTAAACATCAAAAACTTAAATACCACCCAAGGGCACCAAGAATCTATTTGCTGAGCTGCGTCCAAGGCCACGGACAAACCCAAGAACAACAACCAGATGTTTCCCAGCGATGCAGAGATCAGTGCAGGGGTGAGGACGGGCCATGTCAGGGGCCTCACCTTGGCAAGCTGAGTCCAGGTGGTGAAATCTGCTTCCTGCTCCATCCTGATGAACATGACGTAGACCCTGCCCTCAGTGTCAGGCACAAAGGAATCCTCACAGGGGTTCTTGCTGTGGTCCAAGACCTCAGCCTCACTGTGGAAACAGAACAGAGAGTGAAAGGGGACCTCACTGCCTTCTTGTTCCCACTGCAGGGTATTTCAGACAGGCAAGTGGTGGCTGGGTCTGCCAGGGCCACCTCCACCCTTTCTTCTGTCCTGGTTGGTTCACCCAGCATGCCCTGTGGTCTCCCAACCTCCCTGCAGGCACTTACCCCAGGAGCCGATGGATTTCAGCCTCGTAGGCATCCTTCCTCAAGCTGTTAGAGGAGGAGAGAGCACAGAGATCAGGGCAGAGCCAGACAGTTTGATAAGCAGGGATCATCCCAAGATGATCCAAACTTAAGACTGCCCCAGCGTAATACAAAAAGGTAGGTTGGAGCCAATGAATGGGGAGCAGGGACTGCCACATATCCTGGAGGATGTGGCAGCAAAAATGTGATCTTTCAACATGTCCACCAAGAGCACAGGGTAGCTGAACCCAACCTCACAAAAACCACCGCAAGGATTCCCCAGCGGAGGCCAGTGCGCTGGGGCTGGAGGTTATGGCTGTTGTTCCAGAAAGAAGGGAGACGTCCCCAGCACAAGGGGACAAGGGTCAGGTCAAGCAACTGTTTCATCCAGATCTCATTCTGACCAGCACTCACCTCTCCACATTTTTAAGCTGGACATTCGGAACTGTGTTGAACTTGTGCTTCTTGAAATAGGCTTCCTGGGGGGAAGAGAGAGAGGAGGGAAGGAAAATGGGGTTCAGTCAGGAGTCAGCAGTACTTGGAGGTCACCTCAAGCATCCCTGCTACCTGGAGAGGTGGCTGAGTCAGAGCTCAGCACCAGAACGGGGCTTGGGGGCTGAGGCAGGTCACTCACGTGAAAGTAGCCGTTCATGTTGAGCCCCACGATGCCGAAGTGGTAGGAGCGCGAGATGTCAGGGATGATGCACTCCCGCCCCTTCCGCTGCTCAGGCATCCGCATCCACATGTCCCAGTCCCAGAGCTGGGGAGGGGAAACTGCCACTCATACTCAAGTTTAGGGACATGATTTGGTAGCGTGGCCATCCAGGGACCTTTCTGGCTGCCCACACCAGCTCTAGCCCCTTTGGCCCCAGCCTGCCTGGGCTGTTCCAGCCAGCTCTATGGCTGGTTATGTGGTCCTCAAGTTACCATCTGTCCCAAATGCATTCTGCTTGGGCATCCTTCCCAGTGGAAGCTCAGGGAGAGCCAGGGCCCCTCCAAGGCTGTACCCACAGGGACTGGGTGATGATCAGGGACTGCTGATGGGCAGAGATGGGGATGCAGAAGACAGGGTCCCTCTAGGGTACTCACCTTCTCAGGGGTTGGCCACTTTGGCTCCAGTTCGTCCTTGTACAGGCTCTTCCGGAGCACCCAGCCCAGGCCTGGCATGGTCTCCACGCGGTACAGGAGCGAGGGGTCCTCAGCCGTGTGCTCATAGCCCTGTGATATTAATGGGAGCATTCAGCATCCTGAATGCACCCCTACCCTGCCAAAATAGGAGGCATTTTGCTCCATGGAGACTCCCAGCACGGGGAGCAGGGGACAGCCGCTGGGAAGCACACAGCAGGGACAGGATGGTGGTTTGCAGGGGCACTTCTGAACAGTTCAGGGCTGGGGAGACAGACCCACCCAGGATGATGGTGGGGGGACATCCCGCTTTACAGACAGAACTTGGACCCCAGCCTGACATGGGAACAACACAGGGCAGAGGTGTCCCTACTCCACCATCCTCCCTGACCCACCTGGTCATTCCAAGCCGAGACGCAGTACAGGCTCTCATCCTCCTCCAAAAGGTGTATTGACTGGCTCAGAAAGCTGAGGAAAGAGTTGTCCCGGCCCTGGTCAAACATCCTTTGCCCAGGCAAACCAAGGCAAATTCTCCACAAAGGGACAAGCCACCCTCAACTGCTGGGACTGTCTAACCCATCTCTTGGGCTGAGATGGCTGATGTTGGCGTCAGATCAGGGGAGGAGCACCCAAATAAGCTAAGCTGCATCTCACCATGGGGAGAGGACAATATTGTCTCCTGCTCCATCAGAGTCCCTCCTCCTTATGAAAGAAGTGGAGCCCTGTTAGATGCTGTCCCTGTCCTCTTGCCATGGGGCAGTTCTAACCATGTGTGTACAGAACTGATCAGTGTCCCCAAAAAGCAAACCAGAAAGAGATCCCAGACCTCAAAGTCACCCTGCACTGAGAGCCAGTACAGTGGACTCAAGACCCTCCGCAGAGCTCAGTTATGGCTGCTGCCTGGGGACTGTTCAGCCTTGGATAGGTGAGCTACAGCATGGCAGGGATCTGGCCTCTCCTGAGCAGCCAGAGAGCTTCTCAGAAATGCCCCACTCAAACAGGAGCTCAGGCACCCACAGCTTTACCTGAAGAAGTCAACAGAAATGTCAAGGTCTTCCTCCAGAACCACAGCAAATTTAGCATCCTGTAGGACAAGGAGAAATGTCATGATAGGACCAGGACAGAGCAGAGACACAGAGCAGGCGTCTCCTGCCTGTGCTGTTCCCTGCCCTGCCCGACCAATTCCAGCTCCCATGAGATGGGGGTCACAGATGCCACTCTCCCAGGAAAACCCTGTGCTGTCTTGCTCCCACGGGTGAGCAGCTAGACAGGGCGCAGGCAGAGGTCTCACTCACTGGGAACAGGTTGAAGGTTGCAGTCAGGCTGGCTTTGTAGTGCTACAAGGAAAGATAGATCATTACCTGTGTTAGCATCAACCTCTGGACCACAGGGAGGGGTAGCCTGGCACAGATGCAGGGCTAAGCCTGCCTCCCTCAAATGCTATCCCAGGACCCAGGAAATAACTCTCCCAGGATTTGGGAAAGGTCTCTCACCTGGGAAACTCTGGCATTTTTAATGCTGATAGGAGTGTGCTGGATTCCTGAGAGGCCAAACAGCTCCACGACATCCATTGGCTCCTGCAATGAAAAGGTACAAAGGTCATCAAATGTGTGGGTCTGGATACATTCTCCCCACTCTCTGACAGTGTCAGGTCCCTGGGACAACAAGAATATGACTATGGGATCCCCTGCATGTGGCTGTCCTCTTGGGGGCAAGCAAGGCTCAAAATGATGCTGTGCTGTTGATGCTGCAGCAAGGAACTCGCCAAACCCTCTTGGCCCTTCAGCCTTTAGGTATCACCATAAGTTTCTCAGCCCTGCTACTTTGCAGACCCGAAGTTGTATCCAAGAATATCTCAGAAGCCCAAATCCCCAGTCCCCCATGGACAGTGCAGAAAGAAAACAGGTATAGCCAGGAACACCTACTAGCTGCTTAATGTCAAGACCACAATCAACTTCATTTTCTCTCACAGTTGCCAAGAAAGAGACCTCTCTGACCAAGCACGTCCGCACTGGGGTCAGAAGTAATCCATCTTTGGGCTGACATACCTCTGCCCCAAGAAGGCCCCACCAAGGCCTTCTCCATTCCCTTACTGGCCATCCCACCTCCTAGCCACAAAAGAGAGAAGGAGCTCCCATTGCACCAACTGTTCCCCCTTTCCCTGGTATCCACCATGGCAGCACGAGCATCCAGGCTGCCCCCTCATAGCTGAGGGATGCTGCTCCAGTTGCCATGGCAATAGATGCTGCTATCTTTAACCACTCTGATGTGCTGCAGTAAGAGCCTGCATAAATACACCAGCTCCCCCAGCCCCACAACCTGGCAGTGATGGGGGAGGCCTGCAAGGGAATGAGCCTATTCCCTTCCCCACCTCCATCACAAGGCAACCAGACAATACCTCATGGGCTCCTGCAGAGATGAGGGCTAGAAAGCTCCTGAGACCTACTAGGATGCCAAAGGCCTGTCCCAAAGCGCATCCCACTGCCAGAGAGCCAGGGCTTGCAGTGGGATCCTCTAGGGCTTCATAAGGTTTTGCTGACGGGAAGGTCTTTGCCCTTTAAAGGACCAGCTCTCCTCTTACTTGGCCACAGCTTTCATGAGCCTTGCGAAAACAGATCGTTTTGGGTCTCTTCACCTCTTACTGAGAGTGGATCTGCCAGGCACAGCTGGACTGGTTAGTTCCGCTTCATGCAAGGGAGCTGGACAGACAGTGTTACACCCAGGCTGGCGATACTCAAACAAGAAAGGGGGATGGGAAGAGCCCAGCATGACCACCTCATACCTGCACACCAGCCTCTTTCTGACATAGGGATGTAAAATCTGGGCTTTGGGAAAGGCCAAGGCAGCTTTATCCACACCCATGGCTTGGCTAAGCTGACTGACTTTGCATAGGAGCGGGTGAGGAGCAGTGTGACCCACAGCAGGAGGAAGGGTGAAGGGGCTCGTAGCCTGCCACCCACCAAGGATGGCCAGCACCACATACTCTCATCTGGGGGACCGAGGACCTGGCTACAGGGACCTCTGGGAGTGCTCTCACCTCATAGTACCCATCGATGAAGACTATGATCATCTGCGGATTGACACCCTGAGCCGACAGCAAGGAGCGCAGCATCCTGAGGAGAGATTGAGGGGCCTGAGTGCACAGCCCCAGTGGGCCCAGGCCGCTCAGCAGAGGGGTATGGATCCCTTGGGGTGGGGGAAAGGGTGCATGGCGAGGGAACAGGACCTACTGCCCTTGGGCTCTTCCCTTTCCCATGGCCAAGGACCCTGGAATCTGTCCAAGCGGGTCTGTCCACCTGCAACCCCAGGAGGCGGCTGGATCCTGCCAGCAGGACGAAGGGGAGGGCTTGGGCCACGTCTGGTCTTGTGGCACAGAGCACAGAAGCCCTGTCCCCTGGAAGTGCTTACCTGTACAGGTAGTTGGGGCGGTTCCCTGCAATAACAGCTACAGGCACATCGAAGACTTTATTGTCCTTGAGCTGGAAGAGAAAAATGTGTGAGTGGGGCTGGGGGAGGCCATGCCAACCTAAACGATTCTATGCCACTGAGAGCAGGATCCAAGGGGTAGGGATGGGCCCTGCTGTTAAACAGCGGAGCTGCATAGTCCTACCCCTTGGCTCAGGACCACACCAACCAACTAGGACGCCACTCAGCACTGCTGGAGACCCTGCCAGCCTTCCCCTTCCGCCCCACCTCAGACCCAGCTCCCAAATCCCAACTTGCATCCACCTGGAGGCCTTTGTCCAAACCCTTCAGCACTGTGCCAGGGACAGCCCAAAGGCCATGATAGCTGCTCCATCTCCAAATGTACAGGCTCCGCTGCTTATACCAATGTCCCTAGAGCCATGGTAACCTGGCAGCTCAGGGCAGACATAGGGCAAGGGAACTCCCCTTTCCTAGCATGACCTGACCACATGTATTCACCTTACCTTTGCTGGGGTTAAGAGCTTGCCCAGGGGCAGTTTTCACCACTCAGCTGGAGCTTAAGGACAGGGCTCTGCATCTAAACTGCAAACACACCCGGTCCAGCCCAGCCCTCCCTCTTGGAGCCTTCCCTGAATACTCTGCCCCTGCACTCACAGGATCAGGGTTGAACTCAATGGGTGTGGGATCTTTGCAGCTGCAGACGCTGCCGTAACCTTCTACTTTGCTGCAGAACCTTTTCCGGCGGCGATTCAGCTCTGTGTCGGGCCAACGGCACTCAGCATCTGGAGGCACCAAGGAGAATAAAGACCGCTCATCCCCATGGCCTCACCTTGTGTGCTCCAGGCTGCACTGCCACATGGACGGCTCTCCCTGGGCTCAGCCATCACCAAGCCAGTCCTTATTACTATGAACAAGCAACACTTCCGGATGCCAGATACAACCACAGGAGCCATTCAGAAGCCGTCCCCACCATACGGCCTCTCTGAGCAGCAATGGGCCATCAGTCAGAAGAGACTGGACCAGGCCTGGTTTGGAGGTGACAAATGGCCAGACCATGTCCCCACTTCCCCATCCTCACCTTTCTCAACAACCATGCCTGGAATTGCCATGGAAGCAGGAAGAAGGGAAGCTGGCCCCTTTTTAAAATTACCATCCCCATCTCAAACAGCCTTAAATCCATCCTGGGATGTTGCTAACGGACCCACGGCTTTTGACTCAAAAACACGAAGAGCAGCAGGCAGACATGTCTCAGAGATACCTCGCACCGCAGAACGGATCTTACTTCCTACCTTCCACGGATGTCAGATGAACTTCTGTCTTCAGCAGTACAGGGTCACCCCATGTCGAGAGGGCAGGTGACTTGGCGTGCTTCTCCCCGTATACTTCCCCTGGAGCAGGGACACAGGGTCAGGACTGTCTGGAAGGGCCCGTCCCCGCTGTGTCAAGGCATGACCAGGGGCTGTAGCTAAGGGTGGCAGCTTGGCACCTTTTCCCCATTGGCCTCTGGCAAGCTGCTGAAAGGACATGCTCTGCCTCCATCCCCTCCCTCACCCCCAGGAATGGAGTTGCCTGCTCTCCGACTTGTTCCCTGCTCATAGAATCATAGAATCATAGAATCATTGAGGTTGGAAAAGACCTCTAAGATCACCGAGTCCAACCGTCAACCCAACACCACCATGCCCACTAAACCATGTCCCTAAGCGCCTCATCTACACGTCTTTTAAATACCTCCAGGGATGGGGACTCCACCACTTCCCTGGGCAGCCTGTTCCAATGTTTAACCACTCTTTCAGTAAAGAAATTTTTCCTTACATCCAATCTAAACCTCCCCTGGCGCAACTTGAGGCCATACAGCATGTTGGGAATGGGCTGGGTTTGTCTTCACCTGGCTTCTCCCCAAAAAAGGGGCCATGAACCCTCTCCCAGCCTGTGCTAGACTCACCTCCCTTCTTCCCCACAAATGTCCACATGTCTCTCCAGCTCAGGAATGGTGCAACTTGGCTCCCCAGGCTTTTCAGGACATTCTTGGCTGTGTCCTTGAGGTGAAAGGAGCCTTCATCCTGGAACAAAACACAACCCTGCAGCTGAGATCTGGCTCCCGATGTAGACAAGGAAAGCCTCCTGTCAATACCAAAGTAGTACAGGGCCCACTCCTACCTTTGAACCAGCTGAGCCAGACACCTTCAAGAGCAGGTTCCTAGAGTCTCTGTGCCACTAAACCTGCTGGTGGCTTCACCATGACCCACAGGGAGGTCAGAGGAGTCACAGACTCCTGTTTCCTCGAGACCAAATTGTTCTCAAGCAGAGCTGTGTGTTCAGCAACACTTCACACAGCTAAACCCGAAACCTTGAAGAAGGACGGTGCTGCTCGCACAGCAGCCCAGAACCAACACAGTCCACAGTGCCCCCCCCAAAGCCTGGAACTGGGACCCAGAAGGGTCCCACCACATCCTGATATTTCCTCACGTCCATTCTCCACCTAACCTCTTGTTTATTGCTGCAGGCTCTGACACATCTGCTTTTTGCTCTCCTGACCTTGCTGGGCACACAGCAGTATCTGTAGTAACAATGGGGAGCGAGAGGACAAGGGAGGTGATTCAGCCAGGGAGGCATAGCCCAGTGGGGTTGTGACATTTCGCCCTGAGAATGCCTGATGACATTTAGGAGGCAACTGCCCAGATGAGCCTTAGGGCGTCCTGACTCAAGGTGACTTTTTCTTTTGACGCTAAGGTCACATACCTTAATGGTGAAGATCAGGATCCGGCCCCGGGCAACCATGTTGAGGAAAAGTACCATGGCTTCATCTTCATGGGGAGAATAGGTGTCAAAGACCCTCTTGGCCATCACATGACCCTGTTGGTATTCAAATGTCAGATGCATCTTAAATGCTATATGGCCAGGACATGCAGAATTATGGAAGTCTGTCCTGGAGGCCTCAGTCCGTGAACAACATGAGTTACTTTTCTGGTATGCCACGGAGTTAGTCCCCAGGCAAATTCAGCCCTTGGGCCTTCACACATGACATGAACTGCACCGAGGTCCATGCGACAGCATTACCCGACCTCACAACTCCTCTCCTGCCTGCTCCCCAAGGACAGCTAGGCAAACACAAGAGAAACACTGCAGGGACCCTCTGGGTGACCATGTCATGCTCTGGAAACTACAGGCAAACAAGCATTCGGGGTCTTCTCTCCTGGCTGCCCTTTGCCTCATACACCCAACAGTTAAAGAACAAGGACAAACACTGCCCAGCAAGAAAGACAAATGCAAACATGCAGGGATGCTTTACCGTCGCCTGATTTAAGACGATGACATGGATCCCTCTTCCCTGCTCCCGAGCCTCATCTTCCAGGACCTGCAAGGGGAGAACTGATGAGAACCATAAGCCAAGACCTCTTATTCCCTGCCCATTCAGCAGAGCAGAGCCCCCAAACAAGCGGCAAATCTCTCTCCTGCGACATTTTGGCTTTGCTCATGGCAGTGATGGATGCCAGAGTAGAAGACAATGCGGGACCACACCTCCACAGTCCTGTAGGCAGAAGGGGGATGAACTCCTGACCTTGCCAGCCACCGAAGTGCTCTCACCACCCGCTGCTTGAGGCTTCACCCATTCAGCTCCATCCATCCTCTGCTCACAGGGACAGCCAGCACCCATCACTTACCGTTGTCCCATCCACAGCCACGTAGACCTTCGACCGGCTGGAGTACACCTCGACATCCAAGACCTTCTTGTTGCTCACAGGGTGCCTTGGAACCTCCACATTCAGCATTTCATCATCTACAGGGGAGAAATGCCCAGTCTCAACCAGCCAAGACACCTCTGGCTTGTCCCTGCTCAGTGCTAGCCCAGCCAAGCCTCCAGAAGATCATGCCCATCACGTATCACAGAATCATAGAATCGTTCAGGTTGGAAAAGACCTTTAAGATCATCCAGTCCAACCGTTAACCTAGCACTGCCAAGTCCACCACTAAACCATGTCCCTAAGCACCACATCTACACCTCTTTTAAACACCTCCAGGGATGGTGACTCAACCACTTCCCTGGGCAGCCTGTTCCAATGCTTGACAACCCTTTCGGTGAAGACAGTTTTCCTAATATCCAAACTAATCCTCCCCGGCGCTACTTGAGGCCATTTCCTCTCGTCCTATCGCTTGTTACTTGGGAGAAGAGACCAACACCCCCCTCGCTACAACCTCCTTTCAGGTAGTTGTAGAGAGTGATGAGGCCTCCCCTCAGCCTCCTTTTCTCCAGGCTAAACAACCCCAGTGCCCTCAGCAGCTCCTCATAAGACTGGTGCTCTAGACCCTTCTCCAGCTTCGTCGCCCTTCTTTGGACACACTCCAGCACCTCAATGTCTTTCTTGTAGTGAGGGGCCCAAAACTGAACACAGTATTTGAGGTGCGGCCTCACCAGGGCCGAGTACAGGGGCACGATCACTTCCCTACTCCTGCTGGCCACACTATTTCTCATACAGGCCAGGATGCCATTGGCCTTCTTGGCCACCTGGGCACACTGCTGGCTCATGTTCAGCCGGCTGTCGACCAACACCCCCAGGTCCTTTTCTGCCAGGCAGCTTTCCAGCCGCTCTTCCCCAAGCCTGTAGCATTGCGTGGGGTTGTTGTGACCCGAGTGCAGGACCCAGCACTTGGCCTTGTTGAACCTCATACAGTTGGCCTCGGCCCATCGATCCAGCCTGTCCAGGTCCCTCTGCAGAGTCTTCCTACCCTCAAGCAGATCAACACTCCCGCCCAACTTGGTGTCTTCTGCAACCTTACTGAGGGTGCACTCGATCCCCTCATCCAGATCATTGATAAAGATATTAAACAGAACTGGCCCCAAGACCGAGCCCTGGGGAACACCACTTGTGACCAGCCACCAACTGGATTTAACTCCATTCACCACAACTCTTTGGGCCCGGCCATCCAGCCAGTTTTTTACCCAGTGAGCCCAACAAGCCATGGGTCAGAATCTACAGGGATGGCAGGTAAGGGAAATCCAAAATGGCAACAGGTCTGGCCCCACACAGACCTCTGCAGCCAAACGTGCTGAAGCCTTGAATAGACAGACCAGGAATGGGAAGAGCCTTTTCTATTCATTTTTGTTAAACCCACATGCACAGACCTGTCTTTCATGCTATAGCTGGTCGCAAGTTTGCCCTGACTTAAAGAAATTACTTCTCTCCTCCGGTTTCCTTGCTTTCAAAGAAAAGCAAGATGCTGCTGCTCACCATAGTCCTGTGCAGACTCCTCTTCCTCCTCATAAGCAGCTCTCCTGGTGTCCAAGATCAGCTTGATGTTCACAATTACAGTCACAAGCAGGAAGAGGACAGCACCTGTCTGCAATGCAGGATGCTTTGCATTAGCAACTTGTAAGTAACAACCCCAAGATCAGGCCACCTCCTTGGCAGAGGCTGCAGGGCACCCCCAGTGAGATCTTGCAAGGGATCATAAGCATCTGTTATTTCCTCTGCTTTCTTCTGGGAGAAGGTAAAGAGAAAGAAATACAGACGACTGAGTTTTAGGGTGAAGTGCTTTCATCAGCTGGAGAGCACTGACTTCTTGATACATGAGAATTAACCCACTTCCAACGTATCCCTGCTTCCAGATCTGTGAGCAGATTCCTGCTAAAATATTGCATCAAGGTTGAAGGTCTCCGCTGGCAAAGAGTTTGGTAATTCAGAGTTACAGCTCCCACGGTAACCTTAACTTCTGCCTCAGAGAGCATCACTACTCTCGTCTCTCCCTCTGCAACCAGAGGATGTATTCAGGGTATTCAGAGGGAGAAGACATGCTGTGCAACTAAAGCAAGGCAAAGTGGAGAAGCTGAGGTCTGACTGCAGGAAACCGCACTGTGCCACAGGCTGCAGAGAACAGCCCACAGCCTTACTGTCTGCGGCAAACTTGAAGGCAACCCACGTGGATGCTGACAGAGAGGGCTATGGGAAGGTCCAGGGGCTATGGAGGAATCCATGGGAACCCCTGATGTTAGCATCACCATTGCCCATGGCCTTGTTGCTCCCAGACCAAGAGGAGGGAGGAAAGACTACAAGCACCTGTATTTACTTAAATGCATCTTGCTTCTCTCTTCCTCAATTTCAGTCTTTTTCCCGGTATTTGGACCGGTGTAAAGCAGAAAATACTCCACGCTAAAAGGGCCTTTTCTGAGACAGACCCACACAGGAAGACTTGGACCACAAACATCCCATGTTGGGAAATAATTCACCTGCAGGTGTAAGTTGTAACAGCATGTCTGGCCATGGCAAAGAGGATGGTCTTAGAGCTGCAATGCTGGCCTGGGATGCAGGATTGAAAGACAAGACCTCAGCTGAAGCAATTTGTCTTTACTTGACCCAGGGAGTTTTGTAACCCAGGGCCCAGGTGCTTCTTCATGGTGGAACAGTGACAGCAGCATGTGGTGGCCGTGGGGCTCTGCATGGGGACAAAGTCCCTGCCCAGCAGCTGCAGCCCTGCACCAGGGCTGAGGAACAGCTCTAGCAGGGAGCCCAAAAGCTGCCCTGAACAGTCACACAGCAAGGGAAGGCTTTGCCACTGGATTTAAGACACAAAGCCCTGAGCAGCCATTACCCCCAAAGCTAACACTGCTGCGGGGCTCCGCCACCAGCCTCCATGCCAGGAGGGTCCATCCAGCTCACAGCAGAGGCACCACAGAGGCCCAAATCTGACTGCTATGTGCTGCTGACAGATTCGTCCCATGGCCCAAAAGCTCTGGCCTCTTGGCCCAGCCATGCTTTGGACGTACTGGATGGTTTCCAGTTTCAGCCATGCAAGCTCAGGGTCCTGCTAACCTCCCCAGAGCATCCCAAGACTCAGCGTGGAGATGTCACAGCAACCAAGGGAGAGGAGGGGAGAGGTTGGTGGAGGCTGCTCATAGCCTGGTCCCCCCGCAAGGGGATATTGAGACAGGTCTTGGGTGGTTTTGAGACTCTTCCCTTGCCCTTCAACCCCCCAACAGCTTGCTTCCTAAAAATCTGTGCCTTTTTCAGCTCCAGGACCCTTGATTCTCTGAGGTCTGGTATGGGGTTGAGATCACACACAGACCTGCCCTTGGTGAAAGGCACTAAAAGGATCCCCGCCCTACCTGGCCAGCTACTGCCTCAAAGCTACATGTTGCTGCTATCTCTGCCAAGCAGCCAAACGGGTCCAAGAAGTAACCGAGGAAGAAGATGGAGAAACAGCAATAAGACAAGAGATGGACAGGTGGGCAACGTGATAACATAAACATCACTATGGCATTTTGGCTTGTTGATTTGCTGTTAACTCAGGAGTATGAGCACCTTTTGGGATCTGTGCACAGAAAGCTTTTAATTAGGCAAGAACGGAGCCTTGGGCTTGTGGCGAGGAGCAGGCTGTGCCTGGTGGCCAGCAGCAAGGCCACCTTACCAACCTGCCCAGGCCTTCCACCCTGGTCAGTACTGGAGATGCAGGGGAGCAGCCCTGCAGCCCAGGTGACCAAAGTGAACAAGGCAGCACCACGTAGGACCAGCAGCCGGATCTAGCAAGGCTGGCTCAGTCAGAGCTGCCCATAGAGACCCAGCTGCTGTAGACCTGGCTACTCCATAGCTGCAGCTCTAGTTTACATATTTTAAGCTCAATTTTAATCTGTGTTTTAAGCCCCAGCAGTACCATGAAGGAGAGAGGTGACAGCAGACAGGCTCTAACCTGTTGCCTGCAGCACGAAGAGCAATGCCTGCCTGACCGACCAGGCCTGTTCCCAAGCCCCGAGCACCTCAGCGAATGCAGGACCGAGCAGTCTCCTTCCCCAGGGAGCCCTCACGAGCCTTCATCCTCCCAGGCACATGCAAAACCCTCCCCAGCTCCCTCCCACAGCAACCAACTGCCAGATTTCATGAGCTCTGCTCATCTCAGGAATGGCCCCTTTTCTGCAGCTCGCTGCCATGGGGCGAAACCCTTCCTGTCCTTACGCCCCCAGACACCCCCCAGGATGCTGGCTCCGCTGAGGATTAGCCGTTTTACAGCACAAGGCCCACAGCTTTCCCAGATGCCAGCTGCCTCTGGGGCATGAGATCCTGTTGCCCAGCCCTGTTTTCTCTGTCCACCTGTTGTGCGTTATACCAGGCTTGGTCTGCAAACCAAATGGGGCAAGGATGGTTTCCCACTGCTGGCTGAGCCCTGCTGCACTTGGCATGGGTCCGGAACCAGGAGGGGAGGAATTGGTCAGGTTTCTACCTGAAAGCCTCCCAAGGACACCGGGATAATTGTATCTCCTGCCATAGCCACCCAACAGGTCCATTTGCAGCTGGAAGGAGCTGCTAGACATGGCAGACCCTTCCATGCATGAGCACAAACCCACTGGTGGTAGCTTTTTGGGGGACAAGTTATGCTTCCCCAGCATATTACGTCACCCATGACTGCCAGCAGACCCACTTCCATCCACGCAGCTGCTCCATAAGCTTGTAAATCCTGCAGATTATCCTCCCTAATCCACCGCAGGCCTGCGGGTGACTCACCTGGCACAGCTTCCGCAGCGCACGCTGGTTCATCAGCTTGTACTTCCAGGCAAGGTACCAGCTCCGCTTCTTGTGGGGCTTGATGGCGGGGTTGGGTTTCCACTCGTCCATAGTCACGGGGGCCAGCACAGAGGCAGCCGCATGGGGCAGGGGTCAGGATGCACTCTGCTCCGCTCTTGTGTCCATCAGGGCTCCCTGCCAGGACAGGATGAGGGCAGGATGAGGGAGGCGAGTGCCTTCAAACCCTCTCCCCAGCAAAGACAGGGCCTGGCACAAGCAGTGGCCATGAGTGGCACTCATGTACCACAAGCAGAAGCCCCACAGAGCCTCCCCGCTTGCCAGCGCCCCCAGCCCTGCAGGGAGCAATCCAGGAGGCCAGGCTTCGCAGGAGGACTGTAAGAAGGGTGACGGGAAGCCCTTGAACCCACAGGCCAGTGAGGACCTCTGCTCCCAGGCCAACACCTTAGCAAGGCCACTGCAGTGCGGTGGGCCCACTCCCACCCTCTGGAAAAGAAAAGTGGCCAAGAGGCACAAGCTGGCGATAGGCCCTGGACCTGCAGGCATTATGGAGGTGCCATCACTGGCTGTATTGGCCTGCGGGGTCCCTGGTGGGGAGACTAGTGGGGACACTGCTAGCCTAGACACAGAGACCAGAGCTGGGCCAGAGTCCTGCTGGAGATCCCGGCACCCCTGGGGGAGCGGGGCTGTGCCCAGGTGAGGCCAAGCTCCCCACGAAATCTGCGGGGCCTGGGGGGGGATGCGGGATGCAGAAGCCCGGCAGAGCCAGGGGCCTGGCTGGAGCATAGGCAGGATGGGGAGCACCAATTACAGGGCAGGGACCGCACAGCAGCCGCCCGGGTGGGGAGAGGAGGACTGGGGGACCCAGAGCCCTCAGGGGAAGGACCCTGGCGAGGCCGGAGGGAGCAGGGGGAGTATCGCAGATGGACCCAGGCACTCGCGGGATGTGGGGGCCCAGGACTCCGGGGAGGGGTCGCGAAGGGGACCCAGGCGCTCCGGGCGGGGGGAGAGGAGAGCCAGACGTCCAAGGACGGAGGCGGCAAGGAGCGGCGGCCCTCCCGGAGCCGCGGCGGGGGGGGGGGGAGGGGGAGAGCGGGTGGGGCCAGGCGTTTCGGGACCGCGGAGAGCCCGGCGGGGGTGCGGGCGCCGGGCGGTGCGGCCCGGACGATGAGCGCCGGCCGCGCTACTCACGGTCCGCGCGGGGAGGCTGAGGCGAGGCTGGGGCAGGCCGGGGCCGGGCCGGGCTGGGCAGGGCCCGGCTCGGCGGTGCCGCCGCCGCCCCGCGATCCCTCAGCGCCAGCGGGCCTGCGCCGCTTCCGGCGCCGCAGAGACGCCGCGGGGGCGGGGCCGGCGCCAGCCCTGGCCCCACCCTCCACGGCCGGCGCCGGCGCCGGCCCCGCCCCCCCAGCGCCGCTCTGCGCTCCCCGGCGGACCTCGCTGCTGCGCGGCCGTAACCCGGGAGCCGGGTGCGGGCAGGTGGAGGCGGGGGGCGGGACGAGGGGCGGGGCCGGCGGGCGGGGCGGGGCGGGGCCGGGGCTCGGGCCGGGGTGACAGCGCGGCCGCCGCCCCGCGCGGCGCCGCCGCCCCACCCGCATGGAGGGCGGCGGGGAGGCGCTGCCCGCCGACCTGCGGGAGCTGGCCGGCAAGGTGGGACGGCGGCCGCCCGCCGGGCTGCTGCGGGGGCTGCGGGCCGAGACCGGCCCCGCGCCGCCGGCACCGCCGGCGCCGCCGGCACCGGCCCGCGGCGCCCGCCCGCCGCTCGCCGACCGCCTCCGGGCGCTCCGCCTCGAGCTGGTGAGTCCCGCGGCACCGGGGGCACTGCCTGCCACCCCCCGGTAACTGCCTGCCCCCCCGCGGTAGCTGCGTCTCCCCGGGTAACTGCCTGCCGCCCCCCGGTAACGGCCCCCTAATAGTGCCCCGCGCTCTGCAAAAGGGGGGACCCCCCGTTTTGCTCTTTCCTGTATGGGTTAACAGCCCCCAGCTCATAGCCCCCTCCCCGGCCTTCCTCTGCCCCCCGGCCCACGCAGCATCCCCCCCCGCGGTGCCACGGACCTCTCTGCCCACCTCCGTCCTGCCCCGCTCACCCCACGCGCTCCCCTGGCGCTGGCTCCGGCGGGGACCGGGGTGTCCCGGGAATCAGGATTTAGGGCAGGGACCTTCGCCAAGGGCAGGGTGGCGGATCCGGCCCTGCGCGCCCGTCTCCCCCGCACGGTTGTCACCGGCTGGGTGACAAGGCACGAACATTGCCGGGAGCTTTCCCGGGGTTCGCTTCCTGCTGGGGCTTCTCCAGTGGCTAGTAAAGGGTTGGGCTCCGGTGGCAGCCTTTCCCGGCGATCGCGGGAGTGCCGGTGGCAGCTTTCTCGCCTCCTTCTCTTCGTGGAGGGAGCAAATACCGGTGATGCCTGCGCCTCCGGGAAGCGCGGTGAGATTGGGCAATGGGTTCAAGTGCTGCTGGGGGAAGGGACTCTCCCACGCACACACACGCGAGCGGTCGGGAATGAGTATCGTTTCCATAGGGAAACAGGCTAAATACACCCACATCCCTGCCTGCCACCCAGGGGGCTGGGGACCCACCCAGCCTGAGCCCTCCGCACCCGCGCTTTGGCCGGTTCAATATTCCCCATCGGTGTAAAAGCTTTCATCCTCCCTCCACTTTCATCCTCCCTCCGCACCGGCTTCCAGGCTGCACTCTGACCGGAGGAGAAAGGTCTGCGGGGCCTGGGTTGCTCAGAGGAGGAGGAGGAGGAGGAAGCAGCCGTGGTGTTTGCCCTGCCCAGGTGCAGGCAGGGTCAGCCCCCGGTTTGCAAGGCCTGGCTTCGGCTGCGTGTTACTAACCTGGGCTCAGAAAGGCTTTTCCTTTCTCTGCCCTGGCTCTTCTCGCCGGCCGGTGAAGAAGCGGGGTCACCTCGCACTCAGGTCAGCAGCCTGGGAACAGCACCTGGGTGCCCAAAACCCAGCGTGGGGCTCCCCCCGTCTCCCCATCCCCATGAACAGGAACCAAAATTCCCCTCCCAGCAGCAGAGACCGGCAAACCCAGTGCTCAGAGGAGAAGCTGGCCTGGGAGGGGGCGGTGGGAGGAGAAGACAGCAAATTCCCACTCTCCCCTCCTGGTCCGAGGAGGATGTTTCATCCCTGGGGCTAGACGTCTCTAAGGGAGATGGTGCCTGCGGGTTTCTCATGCGCTGGGGAGGGGAGTGGGACCGTATCCCCCCGGGGGGATGGTGTCCCCACCTCTGCCTGCCCCTAGAGAGCATGGGGAGGAATGCAGCAATCCCCCCAGCTCCACTGGCCCGTGGGGTCCCCTTTGAAAGAGGGGGGGACATTTGTGGATGTGGGGGAGGACAGCATTGCAGGATGCGCATGGGGAAACTGAGGCACGGAGCAGTGCAGGGTGTCACATCCCAGAGCAGGGATCCAGGCGGGTCTCCTCCGCCCCCTGCCACACACTCAGGACCGCTGTTGCCTTCCTCCTCTCCAGATGCTGCTGCTGCCCTGGGTCTGGATGCCAGCGGGTACCGTGTGGGGAGCACCGGGCGGGCTTTGGGATGGGTATGGGGTTGGTGCAGTGTACCTGTCACTGCATCTGCAGGAATATAGAGAGTATAGAGAGCAGCTGGACCTGTCTCCTCCCGTGCTAACCTTGCCTTGCTGGAGAGCAGGTTTCTCGGGGTGCGACGAGAGTGAGCAGGCTGGCCTGAAATAGCAGCAAATCGACGGCCAACTCTTTCCAGCAAACAATGTGGAAAGCAGAGAGTATTTTCCCACCCTCTGTTCTCGGGGTGGCTCCCCTTGCATCTTTGACAGCCACAGCCGCATGTGGCAGAGAAAAAAGGGGACACCCCCCCCCCCATCAGGGGTTCCCAGCCTTCCTCCTCCTGCGTCTTCTCCCTGCCAAGGCCAGATGCTTTAGCAGCGCATGCAGAAAAGTCCATTGTAGGCGGTTTTTGAAATAACTTGCCTAGAAAGGAAGTTTCTGCACTTCGAAGCTGGCTCCTGCCCCAATCCAGGCACATCGCTGCTATTTTTTATTTAAATCCAGCTTGAGGAGCATGGGGAGGGCATGGGGGGTTGGTGTTGGGTCTCTACAAATCTTTGCCCCTTTTTTTTTGTGTCTTCTGGACTGAGAGGCGTCATGTGCTGAAACCCTGGCTGGAATTTTCCCAGGCTCCTTCCTGGGATGCTTTTGTTGCTCTGCTTGCTGTGGACTGGAGACGGGGGTCTCGAGAGACCGGCAGGTCACCCGTGGGCGGGCGGGTGACTCTGAGGGCGCCGGATGCTGGGGACCGGGCGCTGTGCTTAGAAATGATCCTGGGGGACTGCGTGGATTTCCGTCACAGCTTGCTGGTGCTGGGGACAGGATGTGTTTGTGAATGAGTCTGTGGGCATCCGCAGCTCCCAGGCTGCCTGTACCTGTCCTGCAATGGGTTTTTCTCCCTCTCCCCCCACCGCTGCCTTATTCCCTTTCCTGGCAAAATATTTGTGTCCTGCACAGGGGAAATCCAGTGGCTTTCGGCGGCCAGTATCACACAGACAGGAATGTCTTGGCATGCGGGGCTTTCCGTTAGGAAAACAGATGTTTCTGCAGCAACTGAAGTTTTGCAAAGAGCTTTTCCCGGGCTTGGAGGGGCAGGAGTCGGTGAAGCGAGTGCTGTGATCTGCAGTCCCTGTCCCCCTCTGCCATCCTTCCCCATTTTGGGAGTGATTTGGGTCTCAGGCTCCAAATCCTGCTGTGTCATGTTGTCACCAGGCTTGGATCAGACCCTAGAAGGGGGAAGTAAATGCATGAAGGGGCCCAGCCAAAACAGCCCAGGGAGGTGCTGATGGTCCAGCCAGTCCCTTGCCCTGAGCAATGCCCCAGCACATTCCTGCCTGGTCCCAGCTGCCTCCCAGGGCTTGGGGGATGCTCTGGGCTCAGATCTGCACCCAGTGCCTCCAGTTCCTTGCTCACCCCATAGGAGACAGTGACATAAGTGCCCTGGATTTATTTCCCAGAGGGTGTTGGTGGCCAATGGGTGCCATAAGTCGTTGGGTTGTGTCCCCAGGTCTTGGACAGGGTCCCCTGGGATGGTTCCTTGCAGGGTATTCCCCCATGCCATTCTGTTCATCAAGCAGCTTGGGAGACCTGCGGCCACCGTGGTGGCACTTCTGCCAGGGTGGGCTGGGACTCGGGGCCCTCGGCCACTGGGGTCACCTTTGTCCCCTCAAAAACCCCGCACTTTCTGTCTCCCTGCCAGGCCTACCTACGAGCGGTTGACGTGAAGATCCTGCAGCAGCTGATGGTGGTGAACGAGGGCATCGAGGCGGTGAAGTGGCTGCTGGAGGAGAGGAGCACGCTGACCAGCCGCTGCAGCAGCCTGGCCAGCAGCCAGTACAGCCTGGTGGAGAGCCAGGCGGCCTCACGGCGGGGCAGCTGGGACAGCCTGCAGGACCCCAACGACAGGCTGGACAGCATCTCTGTTGGTAGCTACCTGGACACGTTGGCCGATGACATGGATGAGTATTCCCAAAACGCCACCGAAACCGCTGCTGCATCTGCACCAGGCAGAGCCCTGGTGAGGGCGGAGCAGGATTGGGTCAGGATCAACCCTGAGAGGGGTCTTGCAAAGCAAGAGAAGGGCAAAGCGGAGCACGAGTGGCCCCATGTGGACCTCTCCCCGCCCGGGCTGCCCCAGGATCACCGGTTTGCTAAGGAGCCTCAGGTGGCCAACGGGTATTTGGGCCAGCAGCCCTCCTCTCTGGAACCAGGCAGAGACACCAAATTGCCATTGGAGGCTGGGGAGAGGCTGGGGAAGGGGAACCTGGGTGGGAAGGCTCGGAAAGCCGAGGCTGACTTTGAGAACTGCAAACTCAACAGCAAACTGCACCTGGAGTACGATGCCCACTGGCGCTGGCTCCAGTCTCAGGATGATGTGACGTTCTTGTAGCCTGTGGCTTTGCCTTCCCAGTCCAGCTCTCCCAACTGCCCGCTCTGCTTCACTTGTCTCTGCTTGGGAGAGTTGGGGTGGCTGGAGAGGAGGGGACAGGCTGGCTTGGTGGTGTTGCACTGTTCCTCTGACCCCCCCGTCAGTGTTTGGTGATGCAGCCCTAAGGGATGGGGTGCCCACCCCACAGTGAATTTCTGGGAGAGGCAGGATGAGGTGGGTCCCCGTAAATTTAATCCTTTGCTCTGGGTCGGTGCTTTCAGGTGTCTGGTCACTCCTCTGTTGTCCTTGATGTTGGTGGCGGGGGAAGGTTGATGGGGAAACCTGGGACAGTGGGACTCCTGGGACCTCTCCCTGGCACCTCTCCCTGGCTCCACCTCTGCCCTCTAATCCTCAGCTTCCCATCTGCAAAAACTGGGGATCCTTCCCCCAGACTGGCTTCCCAGGGAGAACAGGAGATGCTCCCATGCATCCGCAGCTCGGTGGCACCAGCATGCTCGGTGCAAGGTGCGGGGCAGGACCGTCAGCAGGGCATCCTTGTTGGATGTCCTCATTTCCATCATCATCTTCAAGGCCAGTGTCCACCCAGGGTAGAGTTGACCTGGGGCACCTGGGGTTTGTCTGCAGCATGTGGTGGATGCTAAAACCCCCTTCCCAGCGGGTGAAGCCCTGCCTGGTTTAAACGCCTTTGTGAAGATGATCTGGAGCATGATCAGGATGGTCACTGTAGCTGCTCCTGTTGGGCTGGGGAGCCTTCGTCCGTGCCCTGTGGAGGAAGGATGATGGTGCAGACTTCCCTTCCCGATGTGGTTACACGAGAAGGGCAAAACACTGGGTGGGAGACGGAGTTCCAGTTCTCCCAGTTTGTTTCTGGACTGTCTCCCACCTTGGGACCAGGTCCTGCAGAAACCCCGGGACGTGGCAGCGTATGGGCAGCCTGGCAGAGCCTGTGGGGCTCAGATGCAGAAAGGCTCGTGCTTTCCCCTGACACAGCGTGATGGGGGTGATGGCTGGGATTCTCCATCTGTGTGATGAATGGTGCCAGGTCTCTGCCACCTACCAGCAACCAGAAACATGAGGCTTCTCTGCCGGGGTGCATTTGCAGCGACCCTGCCCTGGAGACATCTTCTCTGTCCTTTTAGCCTTGGCTTCTGCCTGTGCCTTTTACTGTCCACCCACCATGCCTCCCAGCACACCCCTCGCCCCTTGCTGGCTTGTAGAGCATGGCTTGCAGCTGGAGCTGTGTGTGAGCTTGGGCAGGACCTGCTCCCTTCACCAGACGATGCAGGGAAGGACCTGGGCATCCCACAGCCCCCTGCTTCAAGGAGAGGGGCTCTTCCATGTGTGTGGACAAGCCTTGGAGGGTCCTGGCTTCACAACCCACGGGTACGTCTGTCCCTGGCTGAGTGCTGTGATGGCTTTGCTTTCGCCATGGTGCTGTTGTTTCCCTGCCTGCATGAGTCACAGCCTGGCTCTTTCCTTGCTGGGGTGCTGGGAGTGGGGACAACATATACTGATGTCAATGGGAAGCCAAGAGAGAGGGAAGACCTAGCTGTGACTCTTTCTAGATGCGAGATGTGAGCTGGCCGTGGTTAGGAAGGTGGTCGGGTGCACGACAGGTTCAGCTTCGTGTCTCCGAAGCAGCACCTTCAGTGGAAACTACCTTCTGTGCCGAGACCCCCGAGCACCCTCCCCTCCCCTGCAGATCCTCAGGGCTTCCTTGGATGGACATGGAGAGCAGGACAACATCCAAAATTCCTGGAGACGGCACCTGCCAAGGACTTGGGGGAATCCCAGCAAACTGGGACCAGGCTGCCCTACGCGAGCATCCCATCTGCCTGCCCCAGAGCAGCCATGCTTGGCTTGCCGTCGCCTGTGAGCAGCTTGTGGCTCCCTGTGTAGCTCCGCCACTGCCGCCGGGCCACCATGTCCCCCAAGGCCAGCTGTCCCCCGCTTTCCTTCTAGCCCTGCATGCAATGAATCAGCTGAGGGTCCCTGGGGGAGACGGGGTAAGTCCTCCAGTGCTGTTAAAATCGTTCTTGACAAAAAATAGCTGGCTTAATAAATGGTAGCGTTTCTCCCAGACCATGCTGTCAGTGCTTTGCCGAGCTTATGGGGATTTCTAGGGGAAGGGGAGAGGCTCCAGTCTGAAACGCCTTGGAGCTGCCGGCAGCTCTGCAGGTTTAGCCCCCAGTCCTGAAACAGGCACAGACCACATGTCCGGGGATCTGTCCCTTGTCACATCAGGGTGGTGACACCTAAAAGTCACGCTTCCTGAAGCAGCCAGGTACCTGAGCACATCTGCTGGGGGCGAGGATGCTAGTGAGACTGCATCTCTGGGAGATGGGCATATTGAGCTCGGCTGATCTATGTCTCCAGCTACAGATGGCAGCTTTGCCCTTCCTGCCCAAATTTCCAGGGAAGATCTTTCTAGGTGTTTGCCAGCCCTGTTAGCTGTGGTGGGGTCTCCGTTTGCTTCCCTTGTTCTCCCTGCTCCACCCAGGATGTGCGGGGGGGGGGTCTGGGTGTAGGGCAGAGACTTCTCCAGCCCAGCCCGGGGCGGGAGCAGCCACAGCTCTGATTTCAGGCTGTTGGGATTTTGCTCCTGGGTGGGTCCCTTTTAAAACCACTGGAGCCGGTGCTCATGCAAACATCAGCTTTTCCAAAGCAAATGCAAGCCGCTTATCCAGCCCTGCCATCCCAGCCTCAGCATCCGTTCCGGCTCCTGGCTTTGAAACCATGAGCTTTTGCAGATGGAGAGGTGGCTGCTGGAGCCAGCAGGACTCGGCAGGATTTCCCCATTTTCTGCTGGACTGAGGTAAAAAATAAAATAAAGTGAAGAAAACCTTAGAAACAAAATGCCCAGCCCATTCCTCTTCCAAACGTAGACCCCGGTGGTTGGACGGCTCTGTTTTGCTGCGGATGAGCCTTTGCTGGGGCTCCCCTGGGCATAGACTTTTCAGCCTAGTTTACAGGCGTCTAAGTTGCCCATAGCCCCAAAATCTGTGTATCCCCCAGATCCCAGCCCTTGGAGCTGGAGAGGTGGATGAGACCTTCTCACAGTTTTCCTGCCATCCCCTGCCCTGTCTCTGGGCTACCTGGACGCAGGGTCACCCACCTCTGGGCTTTGCCCAGGCACATGCAGACCCAACGTGTCCCAAACCTGCCCTGGGGAAACACTCTAGGGACCTCTGTCTTGCTGTAAGGTGGGTGCAGCAATGGGGTGCAGAGCACCCATGGGTGGGAAACAGCCCGCAGTACAGATCTGCAGCCTCTCTCCTCGCCGCTGCCCAGGGAGGAGCCGTCTGCCTGGCCCTGCCTGCTGCTGCCCTTGGGCTGTTCTTGGGCTGTTCAGTGCCAGTATCAGGTAAGAAAACAGGCAGATAAAGCAGGCAGGATCTCAGCCGGTGCCAGAAAACACCCACCTCTGTTACAATAAAAACACCAGCAAGCCAATTTTTTTTTTTAAGATATACACAGAGATTAGACTGTCTTAACAAGGCAGTAAAACACTTTAATAGCTCCCCTTGCTAGTTATTAAGAAGTCCCCCGGCCTTTCCCCTCCCTGCGTGCAGCTTGGCTCCGAAAGGGCCTGTCCCCTGAGCGCTGCAGCCATTTAAGCAATTTATGTTAGTTCCTGGGGGGAGGCAGCATGAAAATAACCTTTTCCCAGCAGGGGAAGAACCTGGTCCCCACGGTTGGAGGGGAGGTGGCATCCAGCCCCTCTGCCAACCACTGTGGCCTTTGGTCTGGCAGCCCCACGGCCCCACACAACCCTGTGGGCTCGCTGGCATGGGGTGTGTCGCCGTGGGGTGTCCCGGGGAGCAGGTGCAGGGGATGTGTGGATGCTAGCGCAGCCTGTGGGGCTGGATCCTGGCACCCCCACCCTCCTCGGGGCTGTGGGGGGGATGCTCCTTCTTGTCCCTTGTACCGTTCCCTGTGCATTGCTCAGGGATCAGGTGCTGGGAGGAAAACTCTGTGTATTAGGGCTGCTTGAGGCTGCTCTATAATGCACCCTTTGGGCCATGCACAAGCACCGGCTTGTCTCAAGGCTTGTCTCAGACCTCCCTGCCACGGCCCTGCCTCTGGCACCCACTGCTCACAGATGAAGAGTTAAAAAAGGTCCAGATGAAGCAAGTCTAACCCGCAGCTGATGGTCTCCTGCCTGCTGGTTCCCCCAAGATGAGCATGGGCTGCTTTGCAGGGTGACCTGCCTGAAAATCAAACCCTCGAGAGGTTTTCAGCCAGAGTGGTGTGATGAAGTGACCTGGTGACACCAGTGGCAGTGGGGGTGTCCCCTGGTGCACCCCAGCCCCTGGGGGAGCAGCGGGCTGGTGCACCTCAAGGTTCTCTATAAGCCTTGCTGGGGAGCAGTGCTGTGAGCAGAGCCCTGGGCTTGCGCTGCCTGATCCGTTGCAGGCAGCGTGGGGCAGGAGAGGCCAACAGATGGGGCAGGAAGGGCTGGTCATGCCCCCAAGCCCTGCTCTCAGCCCCACGGTGTTTTGGCAGCAGGGATGGTTTCCTGGGAAAGGCTGAAGTGTTAGTGCCGGTCAGAGCAAAGTTGTAATTCACAAGGAGAGCCTCGTGATGCCAAAACCACCTCCAATTCAGGACGGCATTCAGTCCCGCTCCTGGGGGATCTGGCACCCAGCCTGGCCCCATCACCCGTCTCTCCTCCGGCCAGCACCTCCCACCCAGCCCGCTCCCCACGCCCTGCCCAGGACCACCCAGTACGGGGTTAAACCAGCCCAGCGGAGGGTTCTTGTGTCCTGGGTTTCCAGCTGGTTTCCAGCTTTTCCCTCCCACTGTCCCAGGGTTACCGGTCTCCAAGGCAGGGACCTCCTACAGTTTTTGTGCAGAGGCAGCTGAGGAGAAGGGAGAGATGTCACCCAGTGACCATCTTCTAAGGAAAGGGGTTGTAGTGTGCGCTCGACCTCTATTACACACCGGAGAAGCCACACTGGGCAGGGGATGCTCCAACTGCCCAGGGCAGCTCAGGCACCAAGCAGGAGTCTCATGGTCACCTCCTGCCTCCTCCCCTCTGTGGGACCCCCCTGAGCTCCCTGCTGAGTCTGCTCTTGGTGTCAGTGGCTGAGTGACCAGGAGGCTGGTGAACACGGAGACAACGCTGGAGCGCGAGCCAGGAGCAAGCTGAGCCTTTGGGAAAGGCCTCCCCGGGCTGTTCTCTGCCTCGGCTGGCAGCGGGCCAGGCCTTTGCTTTGGAGACTAATCCTCTGGCTTTAGAGCTTCCTGGCACTCCTTGGGAGTGAAAAACAAATGTGACTGCTCTGGGCCTCGTGGGCACATGAGCGTGGGTAGATGACGAGGATGGGCTTGGGCTTGGGGATGCTGGGTGCCGAGAGGCAGCGGCAGCTCTCCTCTTCCTCCTCCCTGGGTGGCAGGCACCTACCCTGGCCCATCAGGGTCCCAGCTGTGCAACCTTCTCCTTCCCACTTGCGTGCCCCATCACTTGGCAAGAGTCCCCCCCACCTCCCATGCAGGTCTGGGACCTGGGGATGCCCCCACTCAATGCCACCCCAGGGGTGACACCAAAAGCCATGTGTGCCCAGCAGACGTGTGTGCTCCTGCTGCCGCCTCCTGCCCACCAGCCCTGCTTTTGTCCCCGGCGGGCAGGGGAAGAAAAATCTTAATTGCTCTTCTGAGAAATTAATCTGCTTTCACTGTCTTAGTGCAGCCTGACCTAGAAGAACCCCCCTGTTGGTTTTTTTTTTCCCCCCATGGTGTGTTTAAAGGGAAAATTACAGCAAATGTGTTGCAAAGAGGCTGTGGGAGACGGGCCAGAGCTGCAGAAGAGGAAAGTGGTGCAGGCAGGGTCTAAATGGTTTTAGGCAGGATTTCCTGTGCTGCCCTCTCCTGTGAGACCCCCTGGTCCCGGGGGCTGGAGAAAATTGCATCTGCCAAGGGCAGTAAAACAGAAACAGTAAAAGGTTAAAAGTCGTGCTGGGTTCCCCCCGGCAGGGTGCAGAGTCAGGGGCTTTTGGCTGGAGAGACATAAAAGCTGAGCTGCTTAAGGGAGAAATTGCGCAGCAGCCGGGAGGGCAGCAGAGGCTGGCAGGGGAGGGCAGGGATGCTGCCCAGCCAGGGCTGATGACCCCATGCTGCACGGCCACCTCTCAGGGGCATGTCAGGATACGTCCCCGTTGAGGACCCCAGTGGGGAAGGATGGGGAGCAGGACCAGAGGGGGATGTCCCCAAATGGGAGCAAAGCAGCTGCAGCGCTTGCTGTCCTCCATGGATGGCTGTGGTCCTGGGGGCGCGGATCGGGACTGGGGCTGGGTGGGGGCACAGCGCTGGCCACCGACAGGGATGGGAGGTGGAATATGCCTCTCCCAGGCACCCACTCCTGCCCCATCACACCTCCCGCTGCCCCATTTCACATCCCTTCTCCGCAGCCCCCTCCATCCCCAGGGATGAAGCCTGGATGGCCAAATGCCATCCCTGGCTTTGCGGGTGCAGCCTGGGTAAGGGAAACCAGCCACCCCAGCACCAAAACCACCCCAATAAAACACAAAGCTCATGTCTTGGGGGTTACATCCAGGCGTGGAGCTTCGTCAGCCTTTAAAGCTCATTGGCTGCCCTGCAAAGGGCTCTGCTCCTGCACTGCGGGGCCAGCAGCACGCTGCCCCTTCCCCACTCCCTCCCTGCCTCAGTTTCCCTCTTGTTAAAGGTGGGGGGGATTAGAAAGGAAAGAAACGCCCAGCCTCCCCCAGCTCCTCCTGCTCCTGGGGACCTTTTTGTGGCTCTGCTGTGGGGTTGGTTCCAACTCCGCAACTCTCAGAGCAGAGTGGAAAGGCCAGGCAGTTGCTCTGGTGCTCATCCATGTGTCTCTGTACGTCCGTCTGTCTGTCCCTCCCCAGCAGAGTGCTGTGACTGGGAGGGGGGTGCAATACTCGTGGCCCTCCAATGACTTCTGCAAAGGGATTTTGAGCCGAGAACCAGCCCCAGCTGGGATCTGTGCACTAGGAGAGAGGTGATGCTGGGAACCGAAGGGGTTTGAGGCAGTTTTTGGGTAGCAGCCCCTGTTTTGGAGGCTCAGCCCCAGGCCTCAAGGCAGGAGGGCACAGACGGTGTGAGCAGCAGGGATTATGGCTGCTATAAAAAGCACCAGCATCTCTCGCCCCTGCTCCCTAAGGCGCTTAGGGGAGGAAAGAGGGGCTTAAAGAGCAACCTCCTGCACTGAAGGGGTGCAGGGACTGGAGCAGTCGGAGCAGCCTGGCACCCTCATCAGCCCCTTCCCTCTCAGCACCCCCCAAAACCTTCCCCTCATAAAGCAGCCCCCGGCACCTCTTCCCATGGGCCTTCTCCCTGGGCCCCTGATGTTGGATGGCCAGACCCTCGTCCCCTGGGGGATGTCTCAGAGGATGTGGAGGACAAGAAAAGGGCTGTGGGGGGGACAGCCCAGCCCAGAGCAGAGGTCCTGCTGGGTGGGAAGAGCAGATGAAGTTGCTGTACCATTTGTACCAGCCCCCATACAGCTCTCCCCCATCCTTGCGGACCTTGCTTGTCCGCCTGGTCCTGTCCTGTCACCCTGCTTCAGAGGTCCTCTGAGGGTGCTGGAGATGTCCTCCAAAATGCAGCCAGCTGCAGGGGCAGGTGGCTGGACTGAAAGCCACTGATTTCTTGGAAGGACAGGGCCTGCTTTCAGCCAGAAGCCACACTCTGCCTCCAGTGTCCGGAGGCGAAATGGCTCCACGGCTTCTTGGGACTCTCCGACAGGCTTGCAAGCATCCTCAGAGCTCAGCACTAGTGCAGTGTCTGGTGACGTGTTTCGGGACAAATTAGGGGGAAGGCAAGTGCCAGATGACAGCAATGATGCGGGGCTGGGAGGATGCGAAGGAAGGTGGCATGGGAAACTGCTGTCCTCTGCAGTTTTGCCCCGGCATGTGGCGGGTTCCAGCAGGGTCCGTAGAGAAAGCAGCTACAGCCATGGGGTCCTGCACAGCTCCAGTGCCAGCCTGGTTCCTGGCGTTGACCAGGCATGACCCTGTGGCTCACAGAGACGGTCGGTGGTTCCCCCTCGGTGTTTCCCGCCCCACGCACACCACTGTAATGTTACCTGAGGGCTGGGTTGGTCCAGGGAATGGACACAGCACAGGATCCATCCCTGCATGCCTGCAAAAGAGGGTTTTCAAAGTGGGGGGTCCTGGATCCAGGAGGCTGAGGAGGGGAGTGGGCCGAGGGCACTTCCTCGTTGGCCCCTTCCCAGCCTTGAGCAGCCCGGTGGACCCTGGTGCAGGCGGCCACAGGAGGGAGCTTGGCTCCTTCCTTCGCCTGCTGCTCGGAGGACAGTGGCCTGGGGTGGGTGACAGCCACACTGGACCTGGGTGCAAGCTCCTGCTTGGTGCAGGAGCAGCTCCCCATGGTCAAACCATAGCATGTGGGACCCAAGATGCCTTGGGAAGGGAGCAAGAACCCAGCTGGAGCAGAGGTGGCTGCCTTCATCCTCAGGGAAGCCCCCACCTTATTTCCAGCAGCTGGTGGGCAATGGGTCCCCAGTGCAGAAGAGCCGCTGGGGCTGTTGCCTGCAGCCACAGGGGGACCAGTCATGCTGGTGAGTGGCATGTCCCCATGGCAGGGACTGGTCCCTTTGAAAGCAGTGCCAGTGCTGGACACATGGTCTCACCGTCCCCCCCCAGCAGTGGTCAGGGGCACCTGGGTGACCCCGATGCCCAGCTCCCCGTGTTGAAAGGGCAGGGGAGCAAGGAAACCAGCCCCCCCAACCTGTACAATCTCCTGTCTCCCAGGAATCTGGACCTTCCCAGTTTCCCCAGCCCACAGCCCGCTCTGGTGCTGCAGCCCCACTCCCAGGGGCTGACACACCCGGGATCACCCCCCAGCGTCTCCCCACACTGCCATGGCATTGCTGCCCAACTCCCCTCAACAGTCCCAGCGCAGGAGCTGGCTGGCAGAGCAGCCACGTTACAAACCCAGGGCCAAAATAATGGGAGAAAAATTATGGTGGCAGCGATGACGCATCTGATTGGAAATGGTTAATTACTGGGGGGAGGCTTGTGCTACTGCTGCAAAGCTGACAAAGCCCCAGCGTGGGACCGCTGGTAATGGCTCTCATTAAAAGCCATCAGAGCAGGAGGTTGAAACCACATCCATTTTCTCTAACTGCTTTCAGAAGGGGAAAATGATGCTCTGGCCCCTGCTATTAGGGGTGCACTGCGTTCCTCAGGCTGGGAAAGGCAGGGCTCATTTCCCTGAACGCAGAGGCAGAAGTCCTGACCACTCACCTTTTCCCAGGATTGGGTCTCTAGCCCATCAGTATACCCTTTTTTTTAAGTTCAGTGAAGATGTGGAGATCAAAAGGATCTTCATAAGGAAGAAGCCCTGGGACCAAGGAACGAGCTTGGTCCTGGTGCCTCCGCTCTGCTGTACACAGAAATGATGTATCCTGGTTTAAAACCCCGAGCGGGGCAAGAGCTGGCCTTAAAATACCAATGAAGCCACCAGGATGCTTCTTTTCCCATTTGGTTTGGGAGCTCGCCCCTCACCTTGACTGCTGCTGGCTTCCCCTGAGCCCCTTAAAAAGGGGGGGAGTGGGGATATGCCTGAGTTAAAAACGGGAAAGGATGCCTTTGGGCAGAGAGAAGTGGCAGGAGGAGAGAAGGGCAGTTTTGGGTGGCAGTGCCCTGGCAGGGAAGAGGAAGGCACCCAGGGAGATGAGGAAGGTCTCCCCGCTCCATCAGTGCATGCACATATGGCTGACCCCAGCACAGAGCCAGCACCCCTCATGGTGGCAGCTAGTCTGGGGGTGATGAGGGGGATGGCCACGCTGGGATGAGTCTGAGGGATGCAGCCATATAGGGGCTATTTTCCCCCATGAAGGGCTGGGATCCCTGCCCTCCCGTCCAGCCACTTTCCTTGGAGAACGGGGGTTTGCCACGTTCTGACATGACTGCTCCTGGTCAGGGGATGCTGGGCTCAGCCAGAGCTGGTGGTGGCAGGGAGGTGGTGGCTGTGGCCTGGCCCTGGGCACAGGGGAGGAAGGGTCCTTGGGGAGGTGGATCTGGGCTGGTCCTGGGACTGTCATCCCTCTGCCCCAGAGCTGCAGGATGCACCTGGTGATATGGACTGCAAGCTGGAGCTGCAAAACTAAGGGGAGGAGTGATGGCCCAGGCAGGTCATCTATGTACTGGGCTAGATTTGGCCCCTGCTGACCTTTGAGTGCCTTTCTGCAGCCCCCGGCTGCAGCCCCAGCTCCCTGCTGCATCCTGGGTCTGTCCCCAGAAACACAGGCACCCCCTTGTCTCACGCAGCCTCCTCATCTCCTTCGCCCTTTTCACCACCCCATCCCCAGGACAGCCGCACACCAAAGGACTGCCCGGCTCCTCTCTGGCTTGTTTCTCTTGCGAGCTTTGTTTGGTGGGTGTATTTTCATTTGCTTTTTTTTTGCTATTCACAGGGAAGAAAGGGAGGTCACGAACCCGTGGGCAGATGTCAGGGCAGGACTGACGAGCCCGGGAGAAGGGGCGATGCCACCCACCCCGGCAAGGTCCTTAGAGGTTGGCAAAACCAGGGTGAGGAAGGCTTTGCTCCATGGTGCTGGCTCTGCCCATCCCTTCCTCTCGCCGCCCAGTCCTGCAAGGTGGCTGCTGCACTGTCCTGCTGCGCCATCATTCCGCTCCATCCCTCCGCTCCATCCCGCTGCTCCATCCCGCCTGGCCCGGCCACCGCACCAGTCACGTCTGCTGTGGCAGGTGGCAGGTCTCCCCGATGGCAATGACCACGTCCTGGGGCTGGTGGTCCTGGTGCTGCAGCACCTCGGGCATCTCGCTCATCTCGTTGACGCTGTTGCTGATGCAGTTGACATCACTCTTGTTGCTGTTGTCATCTGGGCTGGGGCCGAAGATCCAGTCTGGAGGAGGGAAAAGCACAAAACAAGCCCCTGGTTACCTCTGGCTGGCCCCAGAGTCAAAGCTGGCTGGGAAGTAATTGTTCCCCACTACATCCTACCCCTCACTCTGGGTGTTCACCCCCCAGGAGGGTCCTTCACCCTCCCCTGCCCCTTCAGCCTGCTCCACTCCCCTCGTACTGGGGTCTCTGCTCTTCCCAGCTCTAAGCTGGTTTTCAGGCTGCTGGTTTCTGGAAGCCCTCCTGGCTTAGGTGAATGAAATCACCCTAATAATCCCAAAAATGAAAATGAAGTGTCTCCAAAACAAAGTGCACATCTGGGCTTGCCAGCACGGGAAAGCAGTGTATTTTCTACAGCAGGTTTTTGCTGTCAGAAATGGAGGGGATGATTAAATAACTGTGTGACATCCAAATGGGGCTGGAGGCATGGCTGGGGACATGGCTTATCTGCCGCGGGAGTGTATCACAGCCATGCCAGAGCTTCAAACCCTCCATGGGCTGCTTCGGGGCTGTGCTTCTGGCAGGCCACCGGAGCGCCAGGACGTGGCTCTGAGCTGATCTGGCCACTCTCACAACCCTGGGGGTGACCGATCCCCCTCCAAAATACAGTGGTTGCTGCTGGATGGTGGTGTGACCGAGATGTCCCCTGCAGCACAAGGGGCTGCGGCTCAGTGGAGGCAGGTGCTGCCACTTCCCAAATATGTATTTTTTTTTAAAATTTGGCTGTTGGTGTGGTGAGAGGCCATGCCCAGCTATGATGGGGAGGCACCAGCAATGGGGAAACCAAAGCTGGGGAAACCCAGGTGAGGGGAGAGGAGCCCCTGGGGCCAGGCAGGACCTGGCAGCGGTGGGCAGTGGAGCACCAGGACCCCTCTGCTTCAGCCCTGCTCCCAAAATAAAGCAGAGATGGCTATGGGGAGGCAGACAAAAGGACCAGGCTGGTTTAGTTGTTTCTGAGGGACTCTGCTTATTCACCAATGGACTGCTCTCAAGAAATAACATTTCTCTCCTTTGTGGCATGGGGTATTTCAGAGTCTTTTCTGTCCCTGGGGAGGATTTCAGTTGCAGCTCTTCAGTGGACGAGGCCGGCTGCCTGGCGGAGCAGGGACAAACGCAATCACAGCAAGATGTTGCCTTCTTCATGGGCTGTGGAAAAAAGTTTTGCCACAAAACCAAGGCAAATGATGGCAAATTCCAGGGTGGGATCCTAGGGATGAAAGGAGATGAAGGTCTCATTTCTTGGGTCACCGATGGTGAGGGGGAGAGATGGGAAAGACCTGTGGTCCTCCCTATGCTTGGTTTGTGTACCATAGGTTGAATTTTGGGGCTTTTTTGAAAGGCCCAAAGCTTTTCCTTCATTTTTGAAGAAAACCCAGAAGTTTTGTCATTTTTACAGTGCAATATTTGACTTTCTTCTCCAGCCTAAAGCCATTTGGCTACGCCATCCCCAAGGGCGCGGGGCATGGCTTTCGGAGTCATGCTCATGCTGTGGAGCCAGGGTGGGTGTCCACCCTGCCACGGGGACCAGGCAGGGAGCAGAGGGGCTTGTGGCCTGCTGCCTGGGGCGGGCTGGCTGGACGTGGGTGCAGGCTCCAAGGAGGAGAGAGCTCCCACCACGCTAAGTGCAGGCGGCATGTCCAGACAATGACTGTTTCTTCTTGTTTTTCCTTTTTTGTTCACCTGCATCACTGTGCCAGCAGGGTCTGCTGGTTGTGCAATGGGAAGGGCAGGAGAACCATAGTCCCCACAACTACCGTGGTGCTGGCAAGACTGATTGAGGAACTCAGCAAAGACGTGGTCCAAAGGCTTTTGGGGAGCCCCGGGTCTGCCCGAAGTCCCAACTGGGGCATTTAGCTTTGACTTGCATGGTCCACAGCCCCCACCAGAGCCGGGGCTCCCCATCACAACCCTTCTCTGAGGAAATCAGCCAAGCTCAGGAGGCTCATTTAGGTCTTTTTTGCTTTATAGCCTCCATTTTGCTTGGATTTACTGGATTTAGACCAAAGCCAAACACTCCACCAGCTGCTTCCCACCCTGGCCCCGCAGCCCGGGCTGGTCCATGCCACCTAGACACCACCCTCCTGCCTCCAAGACCTCTCAGGCTTGTACCAGCCCCTGCACAGCTGCTTGGCGTGAGGAGGATCTGGAAGGCAATAACAAGATTGCCTCCTACAAATACTATTAAATGTCTCAGCTTGTTTTCCTTGACGTCAGCAGTAAAACTCCAGCGGGAGCAGGGGCTAGTCCAGCAGGGAAGAAGGGGAATAACCTGTAGAAAAAGAGGTGACAGGTCCCCAGATATCCTGGGAACCATCGGGTGAGGGTTGCAATGGGAAGCAAAGACCATGGCTTTGCATGCCTGTGAGCAAGGGGAGGTGGCATTTGGTGGCCAAGCAATGAACCCTTGGGGACATTTGCAGACAGCAGAAGAAGCAAGAGCTGGGCACGACACCGTGATAAAGACAAGAACACAGAGGATGAGTGTTTCGGGAGAGTGCCAGGAGGGCTCAGCAAAAGCCATTTTCATAGGAAAAGGGTCACAGTGCATTGTCACCAAAAGGGATGTGGCTGGCCAGGGCGCCTGGGGAAGGCGGCTTGCACAGGGTTGCTGCAGTCTAATTCCCGGGTAACTGCGGGCTGGATTGTACGCGCTAATCCGAACCGCTGCTTCCCTGGGAATTATTTCTGGAGCCTGCTGGATCTAATTACCCGGTAATCTGCAGGAAGATGTAATTAGGCTGTCATTAGAGGGTATTTACTGTGATGCCTTTATGATTTGACTGTGTAAGTAAGGAGTGAAGTAATTACACAATTACATGTTATTTGTGGCCATTTATGGCCTGTAACTTCAGCATGTTGCCATGTGCAGAAGAGGGGAGCGAGGCCCCATGGAGCCAGTGGAGGATCTCCTGCCAGCAAGACCCTGGAGAAACAACCATAAAAATGTCAGTGCCCTCATGTCCTCCACCAGCTACTGCTGGCCGGCTCTGTCCTGGCTGTGCATGCTCTTCCTCAGCTTCTCCCTCCGGCTCCTCCCCAGCTTGCTCAGCCTGTGGGTGAGAAACTGGGGTCCCCCCCAGGTCCCCCATGGGATGTCTGGGGAGGGACGAGGGGAAGAGAGAGGGGACCTGCACATCTTTGGTCCTGATGTGATTAAACCTTGTTCTGATGTGGAAGGACCTTTGCAGGGGATGGGATGCACAACCTCACATCATGCACAAGCATGCGTTAGAAACCTCGGATAATGAACCCTGCGGGGGGGCGTAATCAGGTGATGGAGGGTGGTGAGGGGCTGGGAGCTGAGGGACAGTGGTGACTGACTGAAGGTAGCTGAAACCCTTAGCATCATGACAGGTATTTCTCTCTTCATCCCTTACATCTGGCAAGGGGTCTGCATGAGCAACAGAAAATGGGCACAATTGCCACTGAGAGGAAAATGAAATCCTCTTTTGGAGCAAAATCCACATTGAGGTTCACACAGGCTCCAGCCAGAAGGCAAGCAAAGTTGGGCTGAACCAGGGCACCCAATGGACCTGGGGCACCCATGGGCAGAGCTGGGGTGAGTAGGGGTCCCACGGTGCGCTCCTGGGGCAGTGGCACCCCCAGACCCAGGACAATCATGCTTTGGAGTTAAGGAAAAGCATTGCTTGCCCCTACCCAAGCCCCTGGAAGGAGCTCGTAACATGTGCTGCAAAATCAGGGCATGCACACGGGCATGTATGTGAATGCCTCAGATAAAAGAGAAGGACAAAGTGACATTCTCGGCCAGGCTGGGGGAGCAGCATCTAACCCAGAGACACCTCTCCCCACTTGCCAGGTGCTGCCGAGGCTCAGCGTGCCTGCTGAGGTCTTGCAGGGCAAAAGGTGAGGTGGAAAGTGCTGAGATGGGGTGAGATGGATACAGAGCGATTGATCCAAAGCAGCTGGGGAGAGAAGATAGGGTAGACTGGGTAAATCAGGATCTGCGGAATAGCATCTCTCCCTAAATAGCAAAGTGATGTGGCACAAAGTGTCCCTGCACCTCCTTGGCTCTGCCTGAGTCTTCGACAGCATCCCTGGAAGCAGGACCCTTGGGATATGCTGTGGTTTTGGGGGCAGAAAAACAGTGTTCAGGGCTGCCCAGATTTCACAGCATGTTTTACCACTCCTCATGCTAGCAGCACAAGGGACGGTCCTCACTCAGAAACCCCTTACAGTGCAGGCAGCGCACAGCAGCCCCCTGCTGCCTGCATGCAGAGGGGCACAGGGATGCTCCACAGCCAGTCTAATCCTGGTGGGGTGGCCAGGTCCCCTGCATTCATTGGTGACAGGGCAGGATGTCCATGAAGCAATTCAGCCACTGGAAAAGAGATGTCCCTGACAGAAGAGCAGAAGGAGGTGGGAGAAAGGGCTGAAATTTAAATGCAACCCAGTGAGTGAGACATTTGCACTCCCTGCAGAGATGGAAACAAGCAATGGAAGGGGAAACGTTAGATGAACAGACTCGTGCTCTAGTTTTATTTGCTTTAAATGGAGCTGGGTGTGAAAACAGCTGCTAAAAAAGCCCTTTTCCCAGCAGCAGCAGCAGAAGACCTCTTTGTTTGGAACAGGTCCCGACCCAACAATTGCCTCATACTCTGCAGCAAGGCAGGACCAGCTCTGGCCAAAGCATTACCGACGGACACGAGTTCAAGGGTAACCCTCATGTGTTTGACACAATGCAGCAGTCACAGCTGGACACCAGCAACACACCGTATCTGTCTCATTTGCAGGACAAACTCTGCTTATTCATTAGCAAAATCAGCAGATATCTCCCAGGTTTGTTCCGCTGGAAAATCTCTGTCTGCCTCTGGCAGTAGTAATTTGTTAGCAAAAAGTTCCCCTTTTCCCCCAGATTCACGTCTTTCTAAATTAACTTGCTGTCGGGGCCTGTTCTTCGTCCCCTGTAGAAATTTCTTAGGTTAGCCATGCTGGGTGAGTCAAAACTGTCCTGTACCCTGAGCAGCATGAGCACACTGCTTTGCCAATGGACAGGTAAGGACACTGTCCCTCTGCAGAGCTGTCAGTGGCATGAAGGGTCTGGTGGGGAAAGGGGTGACATGGAAAAGGCACTCAATTAATCGTGATATTCTCTTAAAAATAGCTTCTCTGCACCAGTATAACCCTGGACCAAGCCTGCATTTGATCCCAGTCCCATCCGTAGGGCAGCGTCGCTGCTCTGGAGAGCGGGTCTCTGAGAGGTGATGGCTCAGGTGTGGTACGCGGGAGGCAGGGATGCTCCTGGGGGTGGTTAGTTGCTCTCCACATCCTCCAGCCTTCGTGTTTGCCATGGAGGCAGAGCAAAGATGGCCAGAGGGTGAGGAGCCGTGCTTGGTCTCAGCTTGAGGAAGGTCAGCAGTTACACAGGAGCAGAAAGGCATGGTCCTTACCCCAGGGACCTGACACAGCCCATTGCCGGACCACACGATGGCAGGAATGGAAACGCTGCTATGGGATGGCACATCCCTGAGGCCAACCTTGGTCGATCCCCAGCAGTGCATGCTGGGAGCCATCCCACTGCTCAGGCTTTGTGTTTTGAAGGTTTGGCTGTGAAAGCAGCCCTCCTAGAATAGGGCCACCTCTGCCTGCTTTTTGCAGGGCCAGACCACTGTGGCCACTTGTCTGGCCGACAGCCGCAGCCCACAGCCACGGTGATGCCAGGGCAGATGCAGGGATGGAGCATCTGCCCGTTATTACATACAGTAGCTGGGAGTGGGGATTAATCCAGTGAAAGCCATCCTATGGCAGCCACTGCTAGACATCAGCACCCCTAAAATAGAGGCTAAGGAACCCCTAATGCACCCCCATGCACCAAAAGGGAAACTGAGGCAGGGGTGTTAGTGTCAGAGGTGGGTTAGCACTGAGGTGGGGAAACAGAAGGGAACCTGACATGGCCTCTTCTTTTCCCTTAACTTTGGGAGGCAAATGAATCATCCTCAAAACAGAACCCATAAAGAAGACATAAGTCCTCTCTGATGGGCCTGAGATGCTATCTGCAATCCCTGCCATGGGCTGAATTACCCTAAGAGCCCTGCGGTTCTGTGTGGGAGCAATTAAAAGCGGATCCCAAGTCCCTGCAGGATCACCCAGCAGCTATTTTCAGCAACGCTACATTCATGCACAGTTTCTTTGTTCAAGGAAATGATTTCCTAAAAGAAGCCTGAAATGTGGCGGATGGAGATAAGGCTGAAAAATAAAAATACAGCTGGTGGGTCAAAAGGGAAAAGAAAAGAAAGACCCTGCTCCGAGACTGGCTTAGGGTTTTGAGCAGTCCTGAAGCCATCGACCAGCACAGTCCCGCTGGTGTCGGCAAGCCTGCCCTGCCTTACCCCAGCTGGGCATCTGCCGTGGGCCCATTCCCAAAGGAAAAGTTTCATCAAGGTCTCCTCTGGAGATCAGCAACGCAGAGGAGACCTCGGCTGAACCGGGTGACACTGGCAAAGGTCTCCCTGCAAAGCATCAGCTCCCACGCAGACTAACAGACCCTTCCCGGGTGGTTCCTGTGCAGGCAGCGAGATGCTTTCTTGGGGACCACACGCACTGCAGTCTCCATGCCAACCGCTTTGTTTCCAGTCAAACTTTTTTCCCCCGCCTTTTTTTCTCCTTTTTTGTGTGTTTAAATAAGGGCAATATTCAGTGAACTGCTGAGGACGGAGGAGGGAGGGCAGGCTGATTCCCAAGGATTGCAGTAATTAGGCGCTTCGTACGTTGGTGACAGGCTTGTCATTTGCCAAGCCAGCACTTCGCCGCAGCGCCGTCTCCGGCAGCTCTCCAGCGCTCCCAAGTTAAGCTGCTTTCCAAATGCTTTGACCCAATTTGTCTTTACTGGTAGCCAGGTCTGATCCGCGCTCACGCAGGAGCTGTCCGCCCGCCTCAGGGGGCTCGCATCCATCCCCGATCAGAGAAGCCTGATGAGTTTTGGGAAAGTTGCAAACACAAGACTTTGTCAGCTCAGAGCAAGTGGGGAGGGACCGGAGAGAAATTAAGGTATTTTGGTATTTTGGGCTTTCCTTCAGCTCCAGGAAGAGCTGAACACAGGCTCTTTCAGAGCCCTTTTATCCATGTCCAGGTGCTCTGGGGGTTGAGGACAGACAAGATCCCCACCCTGGCCGGAGGGGAACTCTGCCTTCGCCCTCTCTGACAATACATCTTTCCCTCTCCTCCGATGCAGCCTCCCATTTTCCTCTCCTCCCCACCCCCCTGGGCATCACAGCAGCATTCATCTCCCTGCGGGGATGCCTGGACAAGCTCTAATTGAATTTTTAAGAAGCAGCTGAGGGAGAGGTGTCAGTGTCTCAAATGTTTGGATTTTGCAGGGGGAAGGCACCACCAGGAAGAGCTCAGCAGCATCCCGAGAGCCCCTCTGCCATCCCGAACCGAGCCCAGCACCTGCTTCTCACGGTCCCCATGAGTGCATGGGGCTGGGTGATGCTTTGACTCCCCCAGCCGTGTCTTACAAGCTGTTATTGAGGAGTCAAAATCATCCTTGATGTCTCCGAGTGACTGTTTAAAGTAGTGATTAACTATTCACACTTTAATCTCCCCGAAACAGGCTCCAGCCCTTTGGCATCTTATTTCCATCTCTCTCTGTATCCTTCTAAATATGATTAGCGCAGAAATGCTGATAGCAGAGGTTGGAGCTGCTGCTGAGTATATAAATCCAGGCATTGTGTTAAGGCAGCTAATAGACAGCTTCTTATTTACTATCCCTCGGTCCCTCTGTCCTGTCCCTGAAGTCATTTTATGCAAACTCATTCAAATGAAACCTTCTCTTTAAAGGCTGCTGCTTGGCAGTGTTAACAAACACGGTCTCGTCCGCTCTCCTCCGAGGACTGGCTCATTTTAAGCATATAAATAGTGTGAAGACAGGCCCGGAGTGCTAAATAGGACGAGCCGGAGGCAGCCTTCGGCACTGAGGGGTGCTGCTGGAGTTTGGGAAATGTTTTCTCCTTTCTGTCTGGATGGGGCAGAAGCTCACATCTGGATTTCTGATCCTAACTTGGAGAGATGTCACCTCCACCAGGGCAGGGAGGATGCTCTGCCCTGAGCGAGGGCGTTCAGCTGGGAAAGGGCTTCTTCTGAAGTGGCAGAAAGCGGGCAGACCCCAGGGCTGCCCCTGTGCCTGTCCAGCCCTGGGACAGCCGTGGTGCTGTGAAAGGCTGTGGAAGTCCCTTTGTAAAGGGCTTTGCAAGGGAAGGGGCACCCTGCTGAGCCCATCCCGCATGGAGGCAAAAGCAAAAGGTGCCCAAGGTCACCAGGGAGCGTTGGTGCTGAGCTGGAAATAGCATCGCAAGGGCACAGGTGCCTCTGACCACAGCTTCAGTCTCTCTCCCTGCCCGAGGGGGCACAACATTTATGTGGATTTTGGCCCTGCTTTGCAGTACCCACCCAAGGGGTGGTTCTGAGCACCCACATCCATGCTCTCCTGCATCAGGGACCCCAGCAATTGGGGCAGGGGGGTCTGCTCCATGGGGGCACTGTGACTGGTCCAGCTCCTGCCTTGGGGGAGGTTTCTAACCTGCTCTGACCTGGTCCTTTGAGCATCTCAGGGCAGGAGCATGTATATTTTTAGGTGCTGTCCCTGCTGCCTACCTTTTTTGGGAAGGCAATGCTAAATCAGATGAGTGGCAGAACCAGGAGACATTACAGCCCCAGCAAGCTGCTGATTAAGTGTTATATTTAACACTTTAAGACAGTATCCGTTCCCTTCCAGCTGGGGTGAAGAAAGACTCCTCAGCAGCAGCTCCCTGCCGTTTTCCTGGCTGAGCCTCATGTGAGACCCCGAGCACTGCTCCCCGCCAGGAGTTTCGATCCTTCTTGTCCCATATATCTCCTCCCCAAATACCTGTGTCCTAGACCTGCCAGCTCCTGTCAGGTTGGGACCCCCTGCCCGCGGGTCTTGGCTTGCCCTCCCATCAGCAAGGCACGGGTGCTGCCTGCCCTGCAGGCACTGGTCAGAGTTTTGGCCGGTGTGTATCATCTCCTGCGCCCCAGGAGCAGGGAAATAAAGGGGAATTGTGAATGAACACGTGGATTTTGCTCCAGAGGGGTGTGATCTCCCTCCTGCTGCAGAGACAGAGCCTGCAGGGCTTCGGCCCTGGCTGGGGGGGGAGGTTTGGAGCAAGGGGTGTGCAAAGGGATTTCAGCCCCACTCCCCTGCAGAGGACATCGCTCCCCAGAGTTTTCAGGGGGGGTATGCACATCTGCAGGAGCCAGAAGCTTAAATCCCTCTGTGGATCCCTCCTGGCCCCCCATCTGAGCTGGAAAACTGCCACCAGCTCCCTGCAGCAGGGCCTCGTCCCCCAAAAGGACATGGCAAGCTGGTTGCTGGGGTGTGGGCACCAAAAGTACCGGGGATTCAGAAGGGAATTAGGCACATTTGAACGCCCCGGCACCAGCAGCCTTACAAATTATGGGGCAAACAGTAAGAGTACCGCTGAGGGCTTGCCGTAAGCAGCCAAGCACCTCTGCCTGCACTTCTCCCTGCCCACGGTGGCCACAGCCAGCAGAGTGTTTGTGCTCTTGTCCCCAGTGACGAGGGACCTCGTTCATCAGCAACAGGATGGAATGAAAGAGCCAGGAAGCCAATTCTCATAAAAATGCACACTCTTTGGGCTATCGTCTTACAGATTTGTTGCAGCAGCCTCAGAGGCTGTGATGGTTGTGCTAGGTACTGTATGAGGGAGCCGGACTGCTGAGCTGTGTTTCCTAGGAGTTTATGGATTCACTGGTGTCTGATAAGGGGTTAAGCTTTTCTTTCACAAAGCACTAGTGGGTTGTTATCCTGCGCTCAGGTATCTGTTGCCATGAAACTTTTCGTTTTGGAGACCTCTAATCCAAGCTCAGTTGAAACTGGCCAATGGATTTCACAATCGTTCGGCAGCGCAGATGTACACACATACACATTTATACACACAGGCACACACGCACAAACCTCATTGCTTTAGGAAAGGGTCTAAACCTAAGGATTTTCTCCGGGAAGCTGATTGACATACAGCTCAGTTTGGAGAACCCAGCACATCAGATAGATAAACTCACACTCTTGTAAACATGAAAGGGTCAGGGCTTGGTCTAAAACCCACCCAAATCAAAGGAGAGACACCAGCCAGCATCCCCAGGCTTTGCACCAGGCTCTTTTTGACCACATGCACACAACGCGTGATGCCAACACTCACCTATAAAGTCGTGAATGAGGTCCTTGATGAGATGCCCGACGATGGCGTACGCCACTGCTACCACCACCAGGGCTGCCATGAGAAGGTAGAGGACAGCCTTGGGCAGAGGAATGGCGTCTCGAGGAGGGGGTTTGTACTCCTTGTAAAGCTGGTCATTGTCCGAGTACGAGTACTGGAACAAGTGGTCCAGGCCAGCTGTGAAGTTGCTGGAGTTCATGGACTGGCTGTTGGACAGGTAGTTGTCCTGTTCGGGATCCTGGAGGACACTTACCACCGAGCTGGTGGTGGCTTCCACTTGCTGTACCAAGTTCAGAGTCTTGTTAACACTGGGGAGGATCTGGGAGAGGAAAGTGCTCCAATCTTTAATGGCACTGATGTTACAAATAATCATAATTGCAATGAGGAAAGAGATCTCCAAGCCCAAGAGATTTAAAAAGGAGAGAAAGAGGCAAGAATTGCTGTGCTTACACCAAACCACGTACTGCAAACGGGGCAAAGAAGGTCTTGCTGGGTTAGGTTTCTCATTTGAAAATTCTTACATGATCCGGTAGGGATGCATCTGTGGTATGTTGGTGCTCACTCCTGGAAATGCCCGCAGCAAACCCCTATGGGCATGAAGTTCCTTGGGAAAAAGTAGGTGCTGCAATGATTTTGACCGATATCATTTTTGTTCCTCAGCTGTCTCTCCCTGATGCTACTCACTGATGAAAACCAGAGAGACAGGATCCTGTACGTATTTTCAGTCATCTGGAAAAGAAAGATAAATTGCTCTTCTCCAGCTTCTTTTCACAGGTGATGGTCCTTGGAGAGACAGAAATCCCCCCTTTGCCGTCTCCCAGGCTCAGTCTGGGTAACAGCAGGAGCAAGGTGTGTGGTGCCGTGCCGTGCCTCTCCCCGTAACACTGCCCAAAGCGTCCGCAGAGGAGAAACGTATATTCAAAACCCACAAAGTTCAGCCGCTCCCAGTGTGCGACGGAGCCGGCGGCATGCAGTTCCCGGCCACGCCAGCCTGGCTTTCAGCAACTTCTTTTGCTGGCATCTCCTGATCAATTCCTTTAAAAACAAAATCACAGTCAGACACGACAACCGTGACAGCAGTGAGCCCAGCACTGGGTCTGTGAAGGGCAGCCAAGATGAGGAGTGGCTGCTCTCGGGTTTTACCTTAAGGACTTTTGCAAGAGAACAGATCTGCTCGCCTGATGCTCCGGCTTGTTTTATTCAGCGCTCGGCTCCCTATGGACCTCCCCGCAAACAGCAACCGATCTGGTGCTGCTGCCTGCCGTCTCCGTGTGTGTGTGCATGCGTGCATGTGTGTGTGTGTACACTCCTCCCCGTCCTCTTTCCCTTCTGTCCCTTCACCCTACAGCCCTGCTCGCTCTTCCCAGCCACCCCGGCTGCCAGCAGCGAGAGGGATTAGCTGTCGAGAGGTCAGCTCCACAACTCCCAAGCGTGCTGTGAAGCTAGCGATGCCTCGTGGGAGCATAGGCTCAGCCTCCACCACTGCTCCCCAGGGAGTTAATCCTTTCGATGCCAAAAGACGTGCCTGCCTTGATCCGGCCGCTGCATCTTCCCGGAGTGGTGGAGGGGAAGGTGGTGAGCAGCCAGAGCGTGCGTGTGGGTGCGTGTGGGTACACGCGTGTGCATGGGGGCGCAGCTGGCGTGTCCCACTGGCAGCCCAGGCTCAGGCAGCGCTGGGGATAGGTCTGGCGTCCCCTTAGGGATGAGCCCCCAGGTCCAGCCCGGTCATGAGCGCTGAGCACAGCCTTTGCCTGGAAGCTGCGCTGCCAGCAGAGAGAAATTGAATCGCGGGCGCTGCTGGGATGAGGGCGGACATCATCAATCCCACCGCCAGCATCCCAGGGCAGCGATGCTCCCCACAGCCCTGCTCCCCCCCTCAGCCTCTGCCCAGTGAAGTTTTGGCATCAGTAGGATGCTTGATTTGCAGAAAGCCCAGACGATTTGGAGCTGAGCTCCCTCGCCATCTCCCCTCCCTGGTTAGCTGTCTGTGTAAACTGGTAAGTGCCAGCCTGCCCCTGGTCATCTTGATGATGGGTTTAAACTGGTCCGGGTTCCCTACAAACACATCTCATCTGTCTTGGCAATGGGATTTCACTGGGGTGCTGACTTGGTTTGAGGGCACTGGTACTTATTTAAAGAGGAGGAAGAGGAAATCTTAGAGAGGGGGAAATTGTCTTTCTATATTTGGAGGTGGAAATAAATCACAGCTCCATTTTTCACATCTACTTTTTTTTTGTGCAGCTTCCCCATGTAAGAAATAGCTGTCACAAGGGCAAGGAAATCACCTCATTAGGCCTGAATGCAGCCAAATGGAGCTTGTGAGAAATACTAGCAAAAGATTAACTTTTTTTGTGTGTGTGTTACAAGCCAGCGGCAATCCTGCCAGCTGCCTAGGGGTTGGAAGGGTATAGAATAAAATGGCAACATCTCTCCCTTACAATAAAATCACCAGGGCTCAGATAGGTGATGGACAGGTTGTACAGCCCAGGAGCAAAGAAAATGTGGAGGAAAAAGCTTTTCTGTCCCCCTTGGAGTGTGCATGGACAAGGTCACAGTGACGTCTGTCACCCAGGACCATTTTACAGCCTCCTAAAATTTCTTTTCACAAGTGCGACAGAGCTGTGACTGGTCACGGAAACACATCTGGTAGGTGACGGGCAGCTGCGCAGACATGTCCTGCAATGGGACATGTCCTGATGTCCCCCTTCCCCAGCATCATGATGCCTGGGGTCGTAGCTGCTCCTCTGCCTCTGGAGCATGAAGCTGCAGGGATGCTTTGGGGAACAGGGCGGGAGTCAGGAGCTAAGGGCAAACAGCTCCTCTCTCAGACTCTGAGTCCTGCCATGCTAGATTTTTTCTTTCCAAGAGTGAAAATGTGGCAAGATTATAGTTTTTAAAGAAACTCTTCAATGCAAGGTGAGTTTTGGGCTCCACGCAGGGGTACCACAATGCAGTCTGGCTTTGCCCTGCTCTGGAGGCACATCTTTGGCTGAGGTCCCCAGGAGGAGAGGATAACCCCTGGGACGCATGCCCACTGGTCCTTGGGGACTGAAGCTGCTCTGAAGCTGTATTTTCACCGCAGCTGTTTGGAGTTAGCAGTTGCCATGGCACCAGTGCATCAACAGGAGGGAAAGGGAGAGTGTCTGGTCCGGGCTGAGCCATCCCTGTGGCTGGCTCTGCTACTCGGGGATCTGGGTGCAACCGACCCAGGCAGGCTCCCACCATGCTGTGCCCCTTTATTCCCAGGGGGGATGAAGCTGAGCAATTTGGGGCAAAGTATTTGCAAAGGTGTTTGTGCGTGGGGGGGATTAATCAGAGGAACCGAAGGCAAAGGGGGATGCTCTGACTCTGGAGGTCTTAAGGTCCTCACCACCTTCAAGTGCTCTAATCAGACCTGGGTTAGAGTCCCTGGGGAGCTGGGTCAGGGTCTCTTCCCTGTGTGATATGGGTCAAAACAGCCCAAACAGAGGAATTCATAGGCAGTGAGGACTGTCCGAATGAATGCCTGAACAGGGTTGCAGGTGGGAGACTGCCTCCCCACCTATAAAACCAGGATAAAAACAGCCCTTTCCTGCCTGCTGTACCATCAGCCAACTGGTTTTCACTCATTTAAAAACAAAGGGAGAACATACTGAGACCTGGCTGACTCCTTCGCTTCCCCGCTGCTTCACAAGTGCCGGCCAAAGGAGCCACGGTGCTCAGCCGTTTCTGAGCCCGTGCACCCCGCCGAGCTGGGTCTGTCAAGGGTTCACTGCCTTCGGGCACCCTTGAAAGCTGGGACCCATGGAGACACCCTCGCAGAGCCCTCCCGGACTGCCCGGCAGCTCAGCAGCGTGGATGCTGGTGGTCCCTGTCCTGCTCCCCGTGGCCAGGGGCTTGCGGCACAGCTGGCACAGCTGGCAGAGCCCCGTCTCCCACACCTCACACCCGGCTCTGTGGGAAAATGTGGCTGTGAATCAGCACGTCGGAGGATGAAAAAAACCATCAGCTGGCGGCTCTCCTCTTGCCTGGGGACAGCTGGTGACAGCAGCCGGACCTCGCTCCAGCGGGATGGAGGGCAGCCCCCCTCGGTTTCCTAGAGCTCCACTGAGCACTTCTGGGAAGAGGCTGGAAAAGCGCTTGGGGGAGCTCTGAGGTCTGCTGCAGGCGCTGAATTCATTAAAGGGGCTTAGGGTAATACCAAAAAAAGAACCCTCCACCTTTTGCATTTCCCTGCAGTGAAAGTAAAGTTGGCCTCTTTCATTTTCATTAACACCCATATCAACTCAAAGTGACTAAATAGACGCTTAATTGTTCATTATACACCCTCTGCATCTCTTGTCTGAAAGGGAGGCTTTATTTCCACGATTACGGTTTCCATCCCATTACAGAGGGAGAAAGCACAGAGAAATATGTGTGGATTTTAATAACCTTATATTTCAAACTCTCTGTTATTAAAAAAAAATGTTTGCATTTGATGTGATGGGGGGAAGATTAAAAGGATTGCCATGGATTCAACTTAGGGAACATTGCTAATAATTTCAATAAATCACTTTAAATAAAAATCACAATCTCTGCAATTCCACCCAAATGCCATTTGGCAGAGGGGTTGATTATGGGAGCAAAATGAATTTCAGAATTAGCTGCTTGTCTTAATGCAATTGGACAAATTAAATTTAGGGATACACACATATCCAATGACACACATATCTCATGCAGAAGAGCGGTGTTTTGGCCCCTGGGAACAAGAACAAATAATGTTTTAGTGGGTCAAGAAAGATCTTGTCCCTCACAATGGATGTTGAGTGTTTGTTTCAGCTATTTCCTTAGTATTTTTATTTTATGGCTTACTCTCTACGTAAGTCCAGTCAGAGCACTGGTGTTTTGTTTCCATACAGGCAGAATCAAACTGACTACTGGGACATGCCTTTGATAGTGCTGGTGTCCATGCAGAGCTGAAAAAAACCACTCTGACACATCACAAGCGATGCCCTGAGCAGACAGTCCGGTTTCTTGTCTGTGACTGGGACCAGATCCCAAGATTTCTGCAGAAGGTGAAGCCTGAGGTTATCCTACAGTCCGGGCGCTACACCACGGCTGGAGATCTGCCCCTGCTCCCAGCCCCGCTGCTGGCTGCGTGGCCTCCTTTGCAGCATGTAAGGGATACGGAGGTGACAGGCTGTGGATGTGGCAACAACTGTCAGGTGCAAACTGAACTGTAGGGGTGGAGAGCAGCGTAGGAGTTCATTGCTGTGAAGTGTGTCATGGCACAGGAAGGCTTTGTTTCTCACCCTGGCTGAGAGCTATCCAGAAGTTGGCCGAGAATATAATCAGGAGGTGCAGCTCCAGCAGCAATATGTCCATCTGTACTTTTGAGCGAGACATTCATCTGCCCAAAGGTCATTTTTCAGTCTTAAGGTTTTTTGTGTCTCTCTTCTGTGCTGGCTGCTGACACCATACCCTGATCCTCACCAAAGATGCCACTGCGCCTCTTCAGCAGAATAAGCAGCACAAAGATTTATGCCCTCATTTGGCACAAGGTAAAACGTTCTTCACAGGACTTCTTCAAACCGTTCGAATTTTAGCTATGCAGGGTGACATCCACATTCATATCCAGATGCTAGCTCGTGGGGGCTGAGCAGCTCGTGTCCCAGTCTCTGCAGCCTTCGCACAGATGAGGCATGCTGACCTTCATTCATCCCTGGATGGGTCGGGTGCTCTTCCCTGCCTCCCTGCCGTGGCTGTGCACGGCTGCTGCGCTACACCCTGGAGCAGCAACTTCATTTCCAAGCAAATTCCAGATCTGTTCCAAAGTTTTGGCAGCAACCTTCCTGCACGACAAGAAGTTGTGAAATATAGGCTTATCCTGGATTTCCATTCCTGGCATTTCTCTTGCCCAGCAATTTCTGCTTGAAAAAAACAAACAAACAAGAAACAGCAGCAGTTTTTAGCAGATGAATCAGAACGAGCTATCTTTATCTAGCTATATATAAAAACACCTTTGAAAAAAATGTTTTTTTAAATGCTGTATTATTCATGCTCCCAAAGCTGAAGAAGTCCAGATTATAATAATAAATGACATCAAGAACATGCCATATTAAGTGCAATGCCTAGGAAGACTTCTCTATCTGCTGCCTCTGGTAAACAAAGTGGGGATTTAACTCTGCATGTGGCACCATTTCACAGACAGCTTGGCTTATTCTACTTTGCCTCCCTACCTTAAAAATGTCAATAGATTTGAGAGGCTGAAGGCATGCACAAAAATATCCAGCATGAAAAGCTTGCTTCATGAGAGAGGGGAGCATTTCCCAAGTAAACAAGCCCAGGCCAACGGGACTAATTACAGTGGAAGTGAGGTGGGAAGAATGAATTATGTGTTCTCTTTCCATCCCTAGAAAGCACTGCTTGGCCACAGAACAGGTAAAAATACCTGAAAATTATTTGCAGGGCTTATCTATGGGTAAATCTGATACATATGGGCCAAACAGAACAGGAAGGCTTCATCCCAACAGGTAGAAAAGTACTGTTTTTTCCAGGTCCCTCTCCACTCACAGCTTCACTATCCTGAAATCCAGTGAGAAGGTGAGCCAGGCTGTCGGCATCCAACACCTGCCAAAGCCTCTCAAAGGGATCTGGAGGGAGAAGCTGGCAGTCTCTACATTTTCTGTCTTCTCTGCCATCTAGGCTGGAGGTGTAGAGCTACAATAAAAAAATCACCAGCTGTTTCTTTCAAGCAAAATGCAGCAGAAACTGCATGGATGCAAACCCTGTTTGAGTCTTCAGGGAGTTTGAAAGGGCAGGGCTGAGGTGTCCGTCCACCTGCTAACATGTGGGCTCCAGGAGGAAACTTTAAATGTCAACAACGGTAGCAGGTAAGGTAGAGATGCAGAAATTTAGCAAGGCAAATAGCAAAACTTACCTGCTTCCCTGAAATACTTCTCCCATCGCAGCTAGAGGTACAGAAATAGAGACCTCCCCCAACGCTAGTTCTCATTCTCCTACAGACACACACAGAGGAGTGTGTAGCTCCGCTGTCTGTCCCTTGCAAAGTCTTTGCTCCTATGTTTTCTCCTCCCAGAGCAGGACCTGCTTCTAACATGGGAACTGTAAAGTCATGCTGGTATTTCAGGTGTGGAGGAAGAGCTGAGTAGGGTTGAGCGTGTGAAATGCATCTGGGTTGCCAGGCAGGTTACAAATACACTCTGTGACTCCTGATCAATCTGCCACTGCATCCGAGAGGCGATGCAGTGCTCTCTTCTGCATTGCAGATTGTGCTCCAGCTGTGCCCTTGCCCCACCACCTTTCATAACCCTTACCTGCTATTTCCCAGGCACCCGTTCAGCTCAGCATCACACAGTGCATTGCATGTCTGTTCCACGTGTTGTTGCCTGCTTGGGTTGTACCTGTGTCTGCAGACTGCTCCCATACTCAGAGCATACTCAAGCCCTGGGGCCATGTCCTGGCTGGCTCTGCCATGCCAGGCATGCTCACATTAAAGGAGCTCCCTTTCTTGTGCTCCAAAGCAATGTGTGCAAATGGTGGATCATGGATGAGAACATCCAGCTGCTATAGGAATGTGGGTGCTGGAATGGAGGAATGATGTGGGCACAACCCTTCTGGACTGAAGGGTGAAATTGGATGATTGCACCCCATTTCCCCATTCAGGTCAGGCAAGATCAGCTAACTCTTCATGAGCTGCAGCAGCCCCGGACTGAGTGACAGGAGCATGAAAAGGCTCCAGCCTGGACTGAGCTCTGCTGCATCTCAGCAGGGACATTGCCTCGAGCACCCTGTGGTGCTCCACCTCTAGCAGCAACGCTTCTCTTGTCAGCAGCAGACAGTTGTGATGGGCAGTGGCAGCAAAACGCTTGATTACTTTGGGATAGGATGAACTCAGGAGCAGAACCAGCAAAACTCAAAAATATGTATTAACAAGTATGGAAACCACTTTTAACCCACCTGTAACCAGAGGTGTCATTGCACCCCTTCCATCTTTTTATTTTGTGATGAACGTGCTGCATGTTGTATTTTCCAATCTGCCTGCCTGATGCTGCCAAAGAATAATTCAGCCAGGGAAATGTTCCCTTCTAGGAGTTGAAACCCCAGGAGAAGGCTGAATTAAGACTAAAGATGAAATTCATAACGAGCAGGGCATGATTTCATTGCGTAGGCTGTTAACCACACAGAGACATAGTCCTTTGATTCCTGCACTTTACTACTATGAAGGTATTAAATGTCCACTAATGTTACATCAAATAGTCCAGAGCTCACCAAAGCTCTTGGCTTTCAAAATGTTGATTGCATTGTATGTTCTCCTGACTGAACCTGCTGTTCCACAGATGAAGGAGGTCTCATCAGTGAGGAGCTATGCAGTCAGTTCTTGTCCTTCAGTATTGGGTTATAGCTTCTCCTAGTGAATATTGGGTTATAGCTTCTCCAACTCAAGTCTCCTTCACTGCAATCGGAGTCCACATCTTGCTCTGTCCCATCAAGCACAGAGAGCTGCCTACTCCCTTCTTCCCTGGAGAACTCTTTGGTGTTTTTGATGGACAGAGTGATTTATAGATTAGTGTAAAAATGACCTTATACGCTTTATTTCTTTTATCAGAGAGAAGAGAAAAACCTAAGCCACATCCACTAAGTCCATGCACATTTAGACAATTCAGGAAGAACAGGTGAGAGATGGAGCAACAGCCCCTCTGTTCATGGTGGTGCTGAGCTTCAATGAAATTGCACACAGACCTTTTCTCCAGAATGGGTCCCTACTGAAGGCGACCCTGGGATCTGCCCCGTGAGAGAGCACAGGCACTGAGATTTCTGTCTCAAAACCAATTCTGGCTCTGGAGCTATGCCCCAAGGAAAGGAAGCCTGACCCTAGCAGTCAGACACCATAGGCCTATAGTTCCCATTCTAGACTATACCTGTCTTCATTATTACCCTATGCAACTATTGCCTCCTCATATCAACGAAGCGAAAGTCTCCCCTTTAAATAGCTGAATGCACTCTGCTCTTACGCACATCTCATCCCATTCCCAGACCTGCCTTTCCTGCCCTGAGGCATGCTGCACACCGACTTTCTGGTCTTAGATTTGTTTTGCTGTCATGTTTTGCCTGTGCCAGCCTCTAGGCAGAGAGCAGGCAAGCGGCCCTTCATCTACCGCTGCTGATGATTTATAACCTTGTCAACAGCTCCAGGGCTTCCAGTCACCGTATGGGTTAATGGCTGCTACCAGAAGACTTTGCAGTTTTAGGCTTTCTTTAACAAGTGTCCAACATGCACCCGAAATATAAGTGGCTTTGTTTGATTATTCGTTTGTCCAGCTCAGTCCAAGGTCAAAGGCAAGAACAATACAGAGGAGCAATACTAAAACACATAAAAGCCCTCTGCAAACTTCCCTGCAGGGCTCCAAAGCACAAGTGTATTTTTATTCTCTCCGTGGCTTTCAGAGGGAAGCCGAGAACAGCATCCCTGTGTCACAGACAGGGAAGCTGAGGCACACAGCAGCTGAGCACCAGATCCCAAACTTATTCAAAACAGGGACTATATCCTCCTTGGTTTCAGTTAACTTTAATTCACAGAAAGCCAGGTGAGATGCCCAGTTCATTCACCATAAACAAGCTTTCTTAACTGAAAACAAGGCTGTTTCTTTAATGAAGGAAAGAAGCAGTACTGGGAGGGAGGGAAGCGTGGCAGCGGAGCCAAGCTGCCGAGCCTGTGTGAGGAGGGACGGGGAAACAGAGACATCTCATATCTGAGACCCCAGCATTAATTCATATGTTGATGAATGCCATAAATTAGACTGCAATCAGCCTGCATTCTCCAGGGACCTATTTCATGTAACGAGGCAGAGCCGAGTCTGTTCCAAATCCAGAGAACTTCTGGAGACTCCGAGTGCGGTTCCTTCCTTCCCCACCCTCAATAAACAAATAATGTTGGAAAAGAGGAAGGTATTAGCTGTGAATGGATTTTAATTGAAGCAACAGTAAATTCATTTCATAATCTTTAATTAGCAGAGATGCTTGCCGGAAATGTAATTTACAGGAAACTTGCTCCTTCGCTTGGAAGTCACTGGAAGGTCCTAGCGATGGGGTTGAGAAGGGGCTGTGGTCTCTGCAGTCTTGTAAATAATGCATGAAGGCCCAGGATGAAGGCACTTAGCTCTCGGGGTGAAGCAGCCAGAACAGGCAAAGGGTCTCACAGCAGATTCAGATCCTGGCTCCTGGCAAACCTCAGTCCAGCTTCTGGCTGCAGCTGAGGATCAAGCAGGACAAAATGATTAAAGGCAGATGATGGCTGGGTTTGATGGTCTGAGTCTGTGGTTATCTACCCTTCACACACACAGCCCCTCTCCAGCTCCTGACCTTATCTTGAACCTCACTGCTTTCTGCAAGCAGTGTTGCCGACCTTTTGTTTTACTCAGTCTCCTGAGATCCTATGGATCCCATCCTCCTGCTCTTCTCCACGAACCCTGGCCCACGCAGGTCCCAGAGGTCATCTCCTGGTACAGCTGGCTTAGTGAAGGTGGGCTGGGGAGTTTTTCAGAGCAGCGAAGAGAGTAGGCAACCGTTGAAACTACTCTTCCTCCTCCAACATGTTCTCCACTGCAGGATGCTCTCTCACCTCAGGACACTTTCAAAGCCCCTCACTTTGGGAACAGGACAGGTCACAAGGGGTGCTGAGCAAATTTTGGGAGCAAATTATGAGTGGCTGGACTGGAGATATCCAGAGGTCCCTTCCAGCCAATGTGTCTGTGAGACTCTGAAACTAAATTATCCTGTCTGGAGCTCCCAGTGAAAGAAATGGCTATGAGTCATGAGCAGTGATTAAGGACAGCTTTAGGTGCAGGGACCCAGAATAAAATCACAGTGCTTGCTTCTCTGCTCGTCTTCTCTCTGTTCATGCTCCACTTCTTGCCTGCTTATGCTGGGATGAAAGCAAGTTTCCTTTCATCTCAATTCCTAGCAGAGCTAGAGTCGTCCCAGCAAAGGGAATGTGAGCCGGTTCTACTCCTGAAGTCTGTTGACACATTGCTAAAATACCCCAATTACTAGGAGAAAAGGAAGGGAAAGAAAAGAGATTCTGCCTTTCCATGCTGAAAACTTTGTGGGGTGTAATTGAGAGAGCAAATCTACCTTGGCAAAGAATCGGTGCCAGCTGGGAAGAATTAGCTTGACATGTGAATCCCATGTTGGGTTTGTTAAGCCAGTCATGAGAAACCAAGTCCTTCCCTGGTAATCTTAGGGTGCTTTGTGAGGAAGCCAAGGGGAGAGCGTTTTCTGTGCCCTTTAATCAAACATGGTCTTCAGACTTGATGCCAAGTGTGGATAACATATCTCCCATGCCTCAGTTTCTCCTTGATAAGAAGGGAATGGCACTGAATTGCTAGGTGTGTAGCACCTGGGGTGCATGTGGTTGGAGAGAGGGTTGACCTTGGTACCCCATGCCTGCACACAAGGCCAGCCTCTCACCACCTGAGTGTCAGCACAGGGAGGTACCCCAAAGCTGGGGAGTCCAGTGGGGACTGCACTCATGGGTTGCTGTCTGTGGGGAGATCTTGGTTTGGAGTGGCCTTGGAGCACCCCTCATGAGACCCAGGGACGCGGTGCTACAGGGATGGCTAGGTCCAGCCTCCCTCCCTCCCATAAATAAGGGGAATGAAGCAAAGCTGAAAAGAGATGCCTTTCTGGACGCAGCAGGGAGCTCCTGTTTTCTTTCCCCTTCATTAAATACCGTGTTTTCATCTAATGAAGGGGCCATCCAGAGCAATAATGAAACTCTTCTCACATCTCAGTGTTTCAAATGCCACTTCCCCTTCCCGTGCCGAGATGAACCTAGGCTTCAGCAGCTCTGAGGGTGGGCGCCTCGCTGCTGCCTCGCTGTTTCTCTAGCAAAATAAAAGCAAAATTAGTTCCCCACCAAGAACTGCGAAGCACCTATGCAGGGGGTTGTTTCATTCATCCCTTCTCCCCCTACATCAATAATGCCTTAATCTCCTTCCCGCTGGGCCCTGCTGCATGCCGCCTTGCCGGAGAAGGGCAGCACGGCGCTGCCATGGGGCTTTAGGGCTGCCTTCTCCCCACACGGGCTGCCCTGTCACCATCCATGTTGCCCAGCAGGGAGTCACCGCTGGGACCCAGATCAATCTGACCAGTCTGTGCTTTGCCTTAGGTCTTGGTTTTGGGTGTATTTCTATAGGGTATATCATCACCAGGGTATGCCATCCCCAGGTATCTGGAAATCTTACATTTCTGAGGTTACCTGGGACCCCCAGGCACATCTGAGCCACCCAGCTCTCCACGGTGCTAATGAGTGTCCCCTCTCCATGTTACAGGTGATTAGGTAGAAAGTCCCCTCAAAGCTATGAACATCCTCACTTCTGTTAAAGGTTCAGCAGCTAGTGCCTGCCTCCTGCGAGAGTCTGGGAGCTGCAGACAGGCAATGCCCTGCAGAGCAGCATGACCAGCCGGAGGGTGCTTCAGGAGGCAAATGTGCCAAGTATCACGTTAGCTCCGGGCGTCTGCCCCTCAGATCTTCTTGATTTTGTTCAGGATGGGGCAGCCTCTCCGCCGTGAGGACGGGTGGGGATGGCAGCAGCTCCAGGAGTGACTGTGCAGACACAGCGGATGGCCTGTAAGCGTCTCCTCATCCATCATCAACGTGAAGTTCAATTACAGCCTATTGGGGTTTTCTCGATTTGCCAGTTAATTAATAAAATCTGCATCGCAGATGAGTTCTATTTACATAAGAGCTGAAGGAGGCAAGTCTTCATCTTATTTAGTAGCGTGAATATTCAGATGTCAGATTAACTCATTGCTCTCGGTGCCAAACTATTATTTACTTGGTTGTGTTTTAAAGATACTCTGCATTTCCACTTTCTTATTGTGAAACAGAGGCAGTAACAGGATCTTTGTTTTCTTGAGCCCTGGTTGTTTTATTGAAACAACTTCCAATAAGCTGCAAAATTGTTTCTGTATGAAGGTGGGACTCCCTGGCTAGAACAAGAGGCGCCTAAAGGGGCAACAACAAAGACCTACCATATCATGGACAGTACAGAGCTGGAAGGGAAGGATTGCTGCCTTTCCCTCATAACTAGGTGTTTCTGAAAGAAAGCAAGCAGTAGATTTGATACAGACACAAGCAAGTACTTTTTCACATGAATTGCCATTGCACTGCCCATTCTGGTGCCACACGATATTGTGGAGGCTGGCATGAATTCAGGGAGGGATTTGACAAAGTGTTGATGGATGTTAAACCCTGTGAGCTGAGCATGGCTTCTAGCTGATGAAGACCCTTGAACCACAGATCACCAAAGCTGGGAAGACTGGATCAAAGCCATTTTGTATGTGCCCCGTTTCCGTTGCTTTTTATGCATCTGCTACAGCCACTGAACAAGCTGGGTGGGCTATTGGCCTAAACCCATAAAGCCATTCCTACGGCAATTTAGCTGACAATTTGGAGAAGAGGCAATACAAGTCCCTTTGCTTCTACAGTTGGTGGGAATCAAGCAGATGTATCTGAGAAGGCCCAGAGCTCTGCTGGTATGTAGGGAAATCTTGAGTGACAATGGGTTTTTATCTTGAAGTTGTCCATGAGCAACTTTTTAAGGTGAACATGCCACTAGCCAGTCTACCATATATAGTAACATAGCACAGGAAAGAGCATCCCTTCGGATATAATTCACATCTGACCTTTGTTTGTTAGTGCCTCAGCATTGTCCTTGTCTGATGAGCTTCTTGGAGGACTGAAGAATTAAGAGGCTGTAGAGGTGCCAAAAGAAATTAGGGAATATGATTGGGAAGGAAACCTGGGAAATGAACCTTGCTTTTTAATCAACGTACCAAGCAAAGCAGGGCTAATCAGCATTAATCAAGTAGAGCACTGGTGTTAGATGGAGGCCCTGATTTAGAATAGGGGGATCTACTAATGACCCAGCAGAAGCAGGAGAGTTTTTCCAGCTTGAATTCCCTTGCCCAAGACAGTGATTGATCTGCTGAACATGTATTGATCTGTTTTCCTGACTGCACAGCAGCTCGGGCTCTGCAATCATTTCTCCTTTTTGCAACAGAAGTGCTGGGTGGCCTCCCCTGGAAGTGAGTCACATGGCAGCAACCACGAGCCAGGCAATAAAGCAGCATCCAGCGGGAGTGAGGCATTTTTGTTTTCGTTATTCTGCCAGCATGTGGGTGTGAATGGCTCTGCCCCAGCAGCAGCTGTCATCTTGTAAGCAGAAACCCGCAGCTTGTGAGAGCAGGAATTCCCTCGGAGAGCAGCCACCACCCCATAGAGATGCCCAGCAAGCTCAGCAGGTGGTGTGGGGGAGGCTGAACATAGGGATGCTGAAACCAATTCCCTGGGAGGTGCCTTCAACTCAGCTCTTCCTAAGCCCAAGTTGGACACCTGCAACCTGAGCTACAGTTAAACTAAAGCCACAGCAGTGTGGACAGAAAGGAATGGGTCGTGTGGGTCTGCTTTTACCCCCACAGGGTACAGAATGCCCCAGAGGGGCCAAGGTAGCCGTGTCTACACTAGTGCCTAAGAGACCCAGGGCAGCGTCCCACAGTTGTCCATACCCTCTCATCATTAGCACGCTCCCTAGTACTGCTTTTGTCCATGCCGGTGAACACCCTTCTGGCCAGTGACTGGGCATAGCTATGGGGACAGGCAGGCCGGGACCTGTTCCCATATGGCAATATGGATGAAGCCACCTGGCTCTGAGGAGAAGAGCTTTTGGCTAGACCCTCAGATGTGGGCTGTACCACGGCCACCTGCCAGCAACCAGAACCAGGCCTGTTTTATTTGTGTAGCTGGGTGAGATCAAGGGGCTGTTGTGCTGGATACTGTCCTTCTACGTAGTGGGAGCCATTCCCAGTCGAAACATGGGTGGGATAAAAGGGACAGGTGGAGAAACTGAGGCACAAATCAAAGGACCTGCCTGCGGTCACTGGCAGATGTATGAGCTCCGTTTTCCTAGGATGTGTCAGGTCCCTCTCCACACCTAACAGGAGCCACCAAGAGTGGATTTCACCTTCTGAAGTCACATCCCATGCTGGCTTTCAGCGAGCAACATGGGTGCTGCCTCTGCCACCCTCACAATTAATTATTTACAAATTATTACTGTCTGTGCCTTTAAGCCTGGGCATACAGGTGGTAACCTGGAGGCTGGAGCGGGGCGGCTGAGACACGCTCTGCTTTCCAGATGAGGCAGCTATATTTTTTTGAGTCCTTGTTTCATTCCATTAGCCAAATCCTCCCCCTGCCTTGCCGTCCCTGATGTTTGAAGTGTCAGGCATGAAAGCAAAGGGAAGTCAATCATCAGATGTGCAGAGGCCTATTGGAGATAATTGCCAGGCTGTCTCCCAGAGAGTTCTCCCTGCTCAGCTGGGTCAGCTGGGGAGGGGAACATCATAAAAGTGATGCCACCAACTTCTCTGTGATCTTTTCTTCCTCCTGAGCAGAAATGAGCTGAGAAACAGCATCTGAAGAAGACATGGAAAAAACCAGCTGGTCTTGAGGGAGCCAGGCAGCTGGGCCCATTGCCTGCCAGAGAGGAAGGGAGGGCTGCGTGGGCAGTGCGGACAGCTATGAACGTGCTCAGGAGGCTTTTGCGAGGAAGTTATGGAGAAGACAAAGTCAGTCTCTCTACAGTGGAGCATAGTGGGAGAATGAGCAGCAATGGACATCATCTGGAACAAGAGAGGTTCAGACTGGTTACATATATCCTCCTTGTATGGCAGAAGTCTTTCCCGTGAGGACAGTCAAGCAGTGGGACAGGTGCTCAGAAGGGCTGTGCAGTCTCTGTCCTTGGAGGATTTTAAGACCTGAGTGGACAAAGCCCTGAACAACATGGTCTGACCTCAGAGCTGACCCTGCTTTGGGCAGGAGGTTGGACTTAGAGACCTCCTGAGCTCCCTTCCAACTTGAATTATCCTATGACCCCAGGAACACATCCTTCTCAGTGCCCGAGGGGACAGAGGGAAAGAGGAGGTAGAGAGATTGAAGCTGAGCACCAAGAAAAGCTCTCCCAGAAGTAGGAAGAGGTAAGTGCAGAGACACGTTGGTGAGGAAAAGGGAGTTTATCCATCACTGGAGGTTTCTAGGAATGGACTAGATGCATGTGGATCAGGATCAGTGTGGGCAGACTTAATGTGACCTTGTGTGCTTTCATGTGTGAGCCTGGGCCTTTGAGGTGACAGTCCTGCTCCCCAGCCATCCCAGCACTGGGCTGGACCTTCCTGAAGATGAGGGCTGCTCCTCTGCCTTTCACCTCCAGCACCCGCGGGTACTTGGGGGTATCATGCCTTTCTCAACCTCCCCTGACCCTCTCTCTAGGTCTGCTGCCACCCTCACACATGCTTCCCCTTAAAATCAGCATTGGCAGTGCTTTCTAGCAACATCCCCGATGCTTTGTAGGAATCCCCACATCACTTTCTAGAAATTACCCTGGGTGCTTTCTAGGAATTTCCTGCATTTCTTTCCAGGAATTTCCCCATTGTTTTCTAGGAATGTCCCAGGACATTTTCCAGGAATGCCCTGCGTTGTTTTCTAGGAATTTTGTAGGATGCTTTCTCTGAATGTCCCGTGGTGCTTTTCAGGAACCCATCACATCTTTTCTCAGAATTTTCCAGAGTTCTTTCTAGGAAACTCCATGTTGCTTTCTGGGAATTTCTCAGATTGTTTTCCAGGAATTTGACTCTAGCCTTCTAGGATTGTCCCCCCAGGTGCTTTCCAGGAATTTCACATGTTGCTTTCTAGAAAATCCCATGATGTTTTCTAGGCATTTCCCTGCTGTGGTTGCTTTCCAGGAATCTGCCCTCTGCTTTCTAGGAATGTCCCACGATGTTTTCCAGGAATCTTCCCTTCCTTTTCCTGGAATTTCTCCTTTGCTTTTTTTTAATTTTCCTAGGGTGCTTCCCAGGAATTTCTCACGTTTCTTCCAAGGAATATCTCGGTATGATTTCTAGGAATTCTTTTATTGCTTTCCAGGACTTTTTAAGTTTCTTCCTAGGAATTTCCACATTGCTTGCTAGAAATCTCCCCTTTTCTTTCCAGGAATGTCCCATGTTGCTTTCAAGCCATTTCTCACGTTACTTTCTAGGAATGTCCTAGAGTGCTTACCAGGAACTTTGCAAATATTTTCTCAGAATTTTCTAGGATTCTTTGTAGGAAGAATAATTTGCTTTCTGGGAACCTCTTTGCATTCTAGGATTTTTATTACAGTTTCCAGGATTTTGCCAGAATGCTTTCCAGGAATCCTAGAAGCCCCTTTTTCTTGTTTTACTAGACCCCTTCTGCCTTCATGCGAGTCTTTTTGATCCTGTTTTCCCCACACTGGCATGGGGAAGTGGCTGAGGTGGCTTCATGGGGGCATCTTTCCTTTTTTTCCCTCTACTGACTTTTGTGTGGAAGTGTGCTTGTTATGGCAGCCCTGGGGACTACTTCCTTGCTGTGTTCATGTCATTGCTGTCTTTGTGGAGACCTCAGAGATGCAGCTTTCTTTCTGCCATTGCTGTCTTTGAGCCTCTCTCCAACTCCCTTCCTACGTGAACACTGGTCTGCTGCTTGTTCAGGGATTTGACCATGCCCAGAGCCACTTGCAATAACTCAGGTGTCAAAGCATCATCTGTTGAAATGGCACTTGGGCCTCCAAGCTGCTGCTGTGAGGAGCAGCAATGTCTTCTGCTCTGCCTTAGCAATAAAAACAGTGCTGAGGATGTTTCTCTTCTGCCACATGAAGCAGAGGTGGCTGCTTATCACTCCAGTCATGTCCGAGCTGCCCAGGTAGAGTGATCATAAAGCAAGCTGAAGAAGGCACCTGGATCAGCAGTGCAAATGATGTGGAAACCACCAGTTCCTGTGCAATACGGTCCCATTAATCTCCTAAGGAGGTAATAGGGTTTGCATGTAACGCCTGGACATGAAAGATGGGCTAGAGATTTTAAGGCATTAGTGAAATCCTGGTGTTATGAAAGGCAATAGCAAAAGCCAGTGAGGGATCCTGGACCGGTCCTATAGTTTCAAACCTTTGATGTGATGGTGATTTAGTGAGTGACCTTGGGTGCGACCTTGGTTTCCCACCAGCTTTGGGCTGTGACTGAAATGGCGAGGGCAGCCATGCTTTTCTCTCTCCTTGTCTCTGTGTCAGAAGTGTAGCAGATTTATTGAAGCTGAAACTTTTTGTGGGTAAAAAAAGAACAGTTTTGACAAATGTCTCAGTTAAAAAAGAGCTCTCAAGTTCCTGAAAAGCCACACTTTGACAACCAAGGCTTTTAGTTTCCTAATTTGAAACACCCTTGTTCTGCAATTTAAGCTGATTATTAACAGCATGTTCAGAAGCTACTGAAACAAAACATTTTAATTGGCCCAAACCAGGTGGTTTTATTTTAGTTTTGTTTCATTTTTAATTCACAGAAGCTTGAGATTTTGATGTTTCGTGTTCAGCTGGAATAGGAGAGAAAAAAAGAAATCTCCAGAAGCTTTGTGAAGTAAACCCTTTACTCATACTGCTCCTAGCACTAGCACTTGGAAGAAAGGCTCACGTCTTTACGTCTTTGCCTGTTGGTGGGCTCAGTAAACCCCCCTCTCCTCCAGATAAATAAGAATTGCAGCTCTCAGCTGGGTGTTGTTTTGCAAGCAAATACACTCAGCTGTGAGCTGGGGAGGCTGAGGCATGGGCACAGGTCTCTTTCAGCTGCTCTTGTACATAGATGACATCTCCCAGTGTAGAAGGCAAGTAGGTGGGGGCAGTAATGTTTTTCCCTGAAAGGTTCCCAACCTGGATTTCTAAGGTTGTTGGTGGTGTTTCCTCTGTGGGAAAAAGAGATGAAAGACTGTATTACCCCTCCTCCTTGAATGTGCATGTCTAGGCTCTCCGTGATGCTCATGTATGAGAGAGCGCTGAGTCTCAGAGCCCTTCAGCAGTGCTCCCTGTGAAGCAGGACAAGATGACCTTTCATTGTACTCATCCAAGTGTGTGCAGTGCAGCTCTTGAGGCAAGCACGACAGATGTAAATATGCAGCTCATTTGAATGCTGAACCTTCCTTGATGAAGGAAAGCGCTTGGGCATGTTAAAGGGCAGCTATTTGTTTTCCTCAGCCCCCATTGAGCTTTCCGATTAGCCAAAGAGCATGTGATGGAAGGACCTTCTCTTGAAGGAATCACACAAGCTCTGTGCTGTCCTGCACCCATCTGCTATAAGGTGGTACGAGAAGCAGCTCTTTCTGGAGAAGGAAACTGCCTAGTACTCTGGAGAGAAAGCCCATCAGCCCCAGCACCTAGGTAGATACTTGACTAATGAAAGTCTAGTCTGTAGAGCAGGGCCTGGTACAGAAGATGGCCTGTGCTGGAGTGTCAGGTGAGCTGGGCAACTGCAGCAGGGGGCTTTCTGGTTCATTGAGCAGCTGATCTTACCAGTACACTGGGATATTCACCAGGGAAGACCAGGTGGGACCATTCCTTGACCTGGTGGGGTTCCATGTGGTATGTGCGGAGGAGATTCAAATAGGACTTTGACTTAATATTGGGCACAACGGGTGGTGTAGAAGGTTTGTCAACATGCCAGATTTCTGCTAAAACCATCTAGAATCTACTTAACATAATTTGGCATTTCATAACTCTTAAAATTCTCTCCTATGGTTCTCTTAATGGCATGCAAAAACACAGACTTTGGAAGGATGAAATGAAAAAAAAAATGACTTAACAACCTTTTAATAAAAATTATACGCAGGCCTTCATGGCAGAGGGAGGGGTTCATTTCCCAGCTGTCTCGCTTAATATGGAAATAAAGGGCAATCAACCAGAGCCAGTCCCACCCGCAGTGCAGAGCAAGAAAAGCCCGGGTGTGGGGGAAGGCACCACAGAAAGAGGCAGCTCTAACTGTTTCATTTTGATGTTCTCCCCCTGTAGCACTTTTTGCCTTTTATGTAGTGCCTCTCTTCTTCCAGGTCTGCTCAGAAAGCTGGCATTTGCTGGGGGATGTGCAGCCAGCTCGGGGGCTGCGGTGGGCATGCGAGCCTGCAGCTTGTGAGCTAGGAGCTCACAGTCAGACACCCGGGAGTAGGACCGCTGCCACAGTTGAAACTAGTGGTCATCATGAGTCTGGTTCTTCACCTGAGACCAAACTGCTCTGGCCCTGGGAGACCTGACCCCTGCTCTGAACCAGAAGGTTTTCTACTAGAAGCAGAGATTTCTATTTCATCAGTTGCCTTCAGACAGTTTCTTTAAAACTTTTGGGATCCCTCTGTGTGGGGACAACTCATGACTCAAGGTCATGTTTTCAAGCCCTCAGTGTCCCCAGAGGAATGTTTCCAAACCAAATGAGAGACTCCAGCAATGCCCATGACAATATGACTGTGCTCTTGAGTATCTCCACGCTTGGGGTAGTGTTGTAGCCCAGCCAAGAGACAGAGGTAACAGTGCTTAGCAGAAACTTAACATCAGTTTAAATAATGGGATTATTTGGGGATGAAGAGAAAGAGGGAAGATGGATGGGCAAGGTGGACGTCAGGGCAGGAATGAAGGGGGAGAGGGAGGGATGTATTCTATCCAAGGGGAAACCTGTGCCCAGGGACTAGCTACACCTCGAGACAGGGCACTGGTCCTGCTCTCAGCCAGCTTCCCAGTGCTGCTGTGGGTCTGTCTCTCAGAATCCCTCCCTGTGAAGCGAGCTGCTGTCAGGGAAATGCTTTGCAACAGGGTCAGAGAAGTATGCGATGCTCTAAATTTCTCTCCCAGAGGCTGTGAGATATGGCCAAGGTGTTAGATGGCCACAATCTTATTGTCCCTTTTCCTCTCTGCCACTGACAGCTCCTGTGACCTCTGGAAACTCACTTTCCCTTTTCCGTGCCTCGATTTCCCCAGTCTGAAAAACAGCGCTGATTATTCCACTTCGCTCTGCTTTCCTGGCCGGTTTCTAACAGTTTTCAAGAAGGCCTGTTTGGCAGAGGAAATAAAGACTTTTTTTCACTGTATGACAGTAGCAGGGCAAAGTTTATCTGACTAAGGAAGCCAGGAGGAGGATGACAGGCAGACAACTGAGCAGAAGCAGGTCAAAGTTTCAAGCTGTGAATGACCATGGATTTTTCCCCCCCCATTCCTTAATCCCGGCTATTAGTTCTTCTGCCTGACACAGATGATTATTTTCAGAAATCACAGTCATTTGGAAAGGAACAGAATATTTTCATCAGACAGGGAAATTCTCCCGAGAGGTGAGAACAACCAACAGCACAGAAAACAGTGAAACCAAATCGTCGGGCTCAAGCAGGATGAGAGTAATGGGGAGCAATCTGGCACGGAGTGAGTCCAGAGGACTTGCTGCTCTGCTTCATGCCTGGATGCCCAGCTCACATCCAACTTCAAAACCTCCTGCTGCTGCCTGCTAATAGCATCGCTCCCGCAGCTTGCATGAAGTCCAGTGCATTAGCTCTGAGGATGAGATCTTTGTGTTGGGGTTGATGTTAAGTGATGATTTTTTTTAAGGTGACGAATGAGCGTGGGCTGGTTTCCATTTTGACTTGGTTGACAGCAGACAGATGGTGAGTGAAAAGCAACTGGTTGTTGACTGTGACTGTTGTGGAAACATTTAGCTCAGTTGTTCGGGAAGCTTCAGTTGCAGAGCTGATCTCTGCCTTCATTTAAGCACAGCAGCCATTTGGGTCATGCGAGTGAGCAGAATTCGGTGACAACCCTAAGCAAGCAGGAGCCCGGTGTGGTCAGCAATATGAGCAAGAGAGCCATCTTTTTCACTTGAAAATTGATTGCATTTGATCTGAACTCTGGTGGCACACGGCAGTGTTGTTATGGAAAGGGTTTCCAAATCAGAAGCTCACTTTCATGTAATTTTTAATATATTTTTGCAAAGGTGGCAGCTCAGGGCAGACTAGAAATCCATCCTGACTCCATCCAGAGAGCAGGTCCTCTAGCCAGAGTAAATTCCCTTTGAACTGCTCGTGAGACTGTACCTGGAGGGAGACAAATACTCCAGATGCAAATATGAGGGACAGTACAAAATTATACAGGGCTCAGTTGAAAGTGTGCTGTAGATGTTTAGTGGGAAAGCTGACTCACACGTGATCCCAGGAGCTGGGGCATGACAGACCAAGCCTTGACTGCGTGGAGGGCGCTCATCTGGCAGAGGAGCTGTGGTGGGCAGGGATTAAACGGTCAACGATCCTCAAAGGAGACTGGCAGGGCTCTGACCATGTCCAGGCTTTGCTTTATGCTCATAATGAAGGACAGAGACTATCTCCTGGCAGTTCTTGGAAGGTCTGGCTGGTTGGTTGGTCTCAGGATGGCTGCGCTCAGGAAATTTTATGGGATGGTGTAAATAAGCAAGAAAATCAACCCCACCACAGAAATGGGTCTTCCATGCCTGACCACCGCTGTGCTACTGGGATCTTGTGCTTCCAATGTCTCTTCTAGTTGGACTGCACAGTCCTGCTGGTGCAATTTAGCCGTGTACCTGCAATTTAGCAGGTACCCCCTGGCTCTAATGCTCATGCAATGCAAAATATCTTCATTTTTTACCTGAAAGGAGGTTGTAGCGAGGTGGGTGTTGGTCTCTTCTCCCAAGTAACAAGCGATAGGACAAGAGGAAATGGCCTCAAGTTGCGCCAGGGGAGGTTTAGATTGGATATTAGGAAAACTGTCTTCACCGAAAGGGTTGTCAAGCATTGGAACAGGCTGCCCAGGGAAGTGGTGGAGTCACCGTCCCTGGAGGTATTGAAAAGATGTGGTGCTTAGGGACATGGTTTAGTGGTGGACTTGGCAGTGCTAGGTTAATGATTGGACTTGATGATCTTAAAGGTCTTTTCCAACCTAAATGATTTTATGATTCTGTGATTTGCTTGTGTCAGAGGGGCAGTACCTGGTGAGGGGTAGAGATCAAGAGTCTGCCAGTAATTTTTTGAGAGATGCAAACCATGGTAGCGCCCTCAGTCATTAGAGGAAGGGAACCGTGCTCAGTGCATGAGCAGATATGGCCACAGTAATAGCACCACCATGAACAGGGCTGTAGGGAAACAGGCACTGAGAAATGGCATCTCAAGGCAGTGCTGCAAAGGGAAACGGAGCCGTTAATTATGGCTGTGCGGGAGTGGGCTGCCAGCAGACACCAGGTTATGGCAGAGATGTAAATCTGGGCTGCGGGAAGCACTGCCAGGCCCTGGAGACAATTAGTCACTTCATAGGTGGAAGCGTGGAGCCGGTGGGACGGCGGTGTACAACCCTGGGACCGAGGGAGTGGGAGGGTGTCTGATGCATGCCCTCAAGCGGGAGGCAACCATGTAGGATCGCCAAAATGCTGGATGGGCAGGGTCTCCGCAGCCTCCAGCGCAGCCTCCTGCTCGGAGCAGGGCTGCCACAGCTAGATCAGGGCAGCCCTGGCCTCCCCCCTGCCTGGGGAAGTGGAGGCCCAGTGAGTAGGAGGCCCAGGCAAGTGAAGGACCGGAAAGTGGAGGTCCAGTGAGAGTGAGACCAAGGGAGTGGGAGGCTCAGGGAACAGGAAATCCAGACAGTCTGGAAAGTCAAGACCCAGAGAGTGGGAGGCCCATGGAGTGGGAGGCTCGGGAAAGTGGGAGACCTAGGGATTGCAAGGCTCGGAGAGTGAGGGGTCCATGGAGGGTGAGGCCAAGGGAGCAGAGGGCCAGCGAGTGGGAGGCCCACCAAATGGTGGAACGGAGTAGAGGCAGGGTGTTTGGGAATTACAAAGTGTGGGAGTCCCAGAAAAGTGGGAGGTGTAAAAAGCTGAGGCCCAGCGAGTGGGAGGCTAGAGTGAGTGGAGACCAAAGGATTGGGAGACTAGGACAGTTGGAGGCCAAGGAACTGAGAGGCCCAATGAATGGAGGCCCACAGGGTAGAGGCCCAGAAAAGTGGGAGCCTGGTGTGTAGGAGGCCCAGAGAGTGGGACGCTATGGTGAGTAGAGGCCCACAGAGTGGGAAGAAAAGAGAGTGGAAGCTTAGATAGTGGGAGGCCAAGGAAGTGGGAGGCTGAGAGAGTGGAAGGCAAAGAGAGTAGAGGCCCAGCAAGTGGGAGGCTACACTGAGTGGAGACCAAGTGAATGGGAGACTCAGACAACTGGAGGGTCAGATAGTGGGAGAAAAAGGGAGTGGGAGGCCCAAGTAGTGGGAGACCAAGAAAGTTGAGGCCCAGTGAGTGGGCGACTACAGCAAGTAGAGTCCAAGGGAGTGGGAGACTCAGAGACTGGGAGGCCAAGGTAGTGGGAAGCCAAGAGGTAGTGGAAGAATAAAAAAAGCGGAGGCCAAAGGTAGTGAGAGGCCAGGAAAAAAGTGGAGGATGAGATATAGTGGGAGGTTGAAAGAAAGTGGAGGAAGAAAGGTAGTGGGAGGCCAAGAGATAGAGGGTGGCCAAAGGGTTATGGGAGTTTGAAAGGTAGTGGGAGGCCGAGAGGCAATAGGAGACTGAAATGTAGTGGGAGTCTGGAAAAAAGTGGAGACCAAAAGCTAGCAGGAGGCTGGAAAAAAGGTGGAGGCTGAAAAGTAGTGGAAGGCTAAAAGGAAGTGGGAGGCTGGAAATAAAGTGGAGGCTAAAAGCAAACAGGAAGCCAAGCAGTAGCTGGAGACTGAAATGTAGTGAGAGGCCAGAAATAAAGTTGAAGCTGAAAGTTAAGTGGGAGGCCAAAACTAGTGGGAAGCTGGAAAAATATTGAGGCCAATTGGTACTGGGAGGCCGAGAAGTAGTGGGAGGTCAGAAAAAGAGCAGAGGCTGAGAGCTAGTGGGAGGCCAGAAAGAAAGTGGAGGCCGAGAGGTAGTGGGAGTCCATAATGTAGTGGGTGGCTGATAGGTAGTGGGAAGTCAGGAAAAAAGTGGAGGCCAAGAAGTAGTGGGAGGCCACAAAAGAAATGGAGGCCAAGAGGTAGTGGGAGGCTGAATGTAGAATCATAGAATCGTTTAGGTTGGAAAAGACCTTTAAGATCATCCAGTCCAACCGTTAACCTAGCACTGCCAAGTCCACCACAAAACCATGTCCCTAAGCACCACATCTACACCTCTTTTAAACACCTCCAGGGATGGTGACTCAACCACTGCCCTGGGCAGCCTGTTCCAATGCTTGACAACCCTTTCGGTGAAGACAGTTTTCCTAATATCCAAACTAATCCTCCCTGGCGCTACTTGAGGCCATTTCCTCTCGTCCTATCGCTTGTTACTTGGGAGAAGAGACCAACACCCACCTCGCTACAACCTCCTTTCAGGTAGTTGTAGAGAGCGATGAGGTCTCCCCTCAGCCTCCTTTTCTCCAGGCTAAACAACCCCAGTGCCCTCAGCAGCTCCTCATAAGACTGGTGCTCTAGACCCTTCTCCAGCTTCGTCGCCCTTCTTTGGACACACTCCAGCACCTCAATGTCTTTCTTGTAGTGCGGGGCCCAGAACTGAACCCAGTATTCAAGGTGTGGCCTCACCAGTGCCGAGTACAGGGGCACGATCACTTCCCTACTCCTGCTGGCCACACTATTTCTCATACAAGCCAGGATGCCATTGGCCTTCTTGGCCACCTGGGCACACTGCCGGCTCATGTTCAGCTGGCTGTCGACCAACACCCCCAGGTCCTTTTCTGCCAGGCAGCTTTCCAGCTGCCCTTCCCCAAGCCTGTAGCGTTGCGTGGGGTTGTTGTGACCCAAGTGGAGGACCCAGCACTTGGCCTTGTTGAACCTCATACAATTGGCCTCGGCCCATCGATCCAGCCTGTCCAGGTCCCTCTGCAGAGCCTTCCTACCCTCAAGCAGATCAACACTCCTGCCCAACTTGGTGTCTTCTGCAACCTTACTGAGGGTGCACTCGATCCCCTCATCCAGATCACTGATAAAGATATTAAACAGAACTGGCCCCAAAACTGAGCCCTGGGGAACACCACTTGTGACCGGCCTCCAACTGGATTTAACTCCATTCACCACAACTCTTTGGGCCCGGCCAGCCAGCCAGTTTTTGACCCAGCGAAGAGTGCGCCTGTCCAAGCCATGAGCAGCCAGTTTCTCCAGGAAAATGCTGGGGGAAACGGTGCCAAAGGCTTTACTAAAGCCTAGGTAGACAACATCCACAGCCTTTCCCTCATGCACTAAGTGGGTCACCTTGCCATAGAAGGAAAGCAATAGTAGCGGGAGGCCAAGAGGTAGTGGGAGGTCAGAAAAAGAGTGGAGGCTGAGAGGTAGTGGGAGGCCAAAAAAAAAGCGTAGGCCGAGAGGTAGTGGGAGGCCAGAAGGTAGTGGGAGGCCAGAAAAAAAGCAGAGGCTGAGAGTTGGTGGGAGGCCAGAAACGTAGCTGTAGGCCAAGAGCTAGCAGGAGGTCAGAAAAAGAGCGGAGGCTGAGAGGTAGTGGGAGGCCATAAGGAAGTGCGAGGGCAGAAAAAAAGTCAAGGCCTGAAAGGGAGTGGGAGGCTGAGAGGGAGCGGGAGGCCAGAAAAGAAGTGGAGGCTGAGAGAGAGTGAGTGGCTGAAATGTAGTGGGAGGCCAAGAGGTAGTGGGAGGTCAGAAAAAGAGCAGAGGCTGAGAAGGTAGTGGGACGTCAGAACATAAAGGGAGGCCAGAAAAGAAGTGGAGGCCAAGTGGTAGTGGGAGGCCATAAGGTAGTGGGAGACCAGAAAAAAAGTGGAGGCCAAGGTAGTGGGAGGATGGAAGGTAGTGGGAGGCCAGAAAAAACAGTGGAAGCCCAGAGGTAGTGAGAGGCCAGAATGTAGGGGAGGCTAGGAAAAAAGTGGAGGCCAAGAAGTAGTGGGAGGCCAGAAGTTAGTGGGAGGTCAGAAAAAGAGCAGAGGCTGAGAGGTCGTGCAAGGCCAGAAGGTAGTGGGAGGCCAGAAGAAAGTGGAGGCTGAGAGGTAGTGGGAGGCCAGAAGGCAGTGGGAGGGCAGAAAAACAGTCAAGGCTGGAAAGGGACTGGGAGGCTGAGAGGGAGTGGGGGGCCAGAAATTAAATGGAGGCATAGACAGAGTGGGTGGCTGAAACATAGTGTGAGGCCAAGAGGTAGTGGGAGGTCAGAAAAAGAGCGGGGGCCGAGAGGTAGTGGGAGGCCAAAAGGTAATGGGAGGCCAGGGAAAAAGTCAAGGCGAGAAAGGTAATGGGAGGGTGAGAGGGAATGGGAGGCTGAAACTTACTGGGAGGCCATGAGGTAGTGGGAGGTCAGAAAAAATGTGGAGGCTAGAAGGTAGTGGGAGGCCAGAAAAAAATCGAGGCCAAGAGGTAGTAGAAAACTGGAAAAAATGTGGGAGGCCAAGAGGTATTGAGTGGCTGAGATGTAGTGCGAGGCTGGAATGTAGTCGGAGGTCAGAGAAATAAACTGGAGGCTGAGAGGTAGTAGGAGGCTGAAAGGTATTTATAAACTGAGTGCTAGTGGGAGGCCAGAAAAGAAATGGAGGCTGAAAGATAGTGGGAGGCTGAGAAGTGGTGGGAGGCCATAAGGTAGTGCAAGTCTAAGAGAGCTGAAGCCCATGGAGTGGGAGGCCCAGGGTCTGGAAGGCCTACAAAAATGGTAGGCCCAGTGAATGGGAGGCTGTCATGAGTAGAGGCCCATGGAGTAGGAGGCAGAGTTGAGGCCCAGCAAATGGGAGGCTACAGAGAGTGGAGGCCCGGGAAAGTAGGAGGCCAATAGAGTGCAAGGCCCAGGAAAGTAGGAGGCCCATGGAGTGGGAGGCCAAGGGATTGGGAGGCCCAGGAGATTTGGAGGGCATGAGATTGGGAATCTCAGGGAGTGGGAAGCCCAGTGCATGGAGGCCCAGGGAGTGGAAGCCCAGTGAATGGGAGGCTAAGAATGTGGGAGGTTCAGCTAGTGAACTTCAGATAGTTGGTTATCCTACCACCAAATAAAAATATAGATGGAAAATGAACGTGAAAGGGGATGATAATTTGGTTCCAATGAGCCTGTTCACAGTCTCAGAAGTTATCTTTTCACTCTCACCCCACTGCTCACCCAGCATGTCTCTGCACAACAAGGAAGACTTTTGATCTGCAGGACTTTTCAGTTATTTTTCTTTATTTTCTGTGTTTTCTTTGAAAGTTTTTTTTTTCCTTCCCTGTGGTTCAAAAATTCTCCAAAAAAGTGCATTTTGGGAATACAATCTTGGGGTGTTTCCAAACCCGCATTTGTTCCCCACACCATGAAACCAAGGCAGAAGAGGTCCCTTCTGTGGAGGAGGCTGGTCTGTCCCTGCTTCCTACAGCAATATGGTGCTGGGGTGTCAGACCTGTTGTGAATAGCGCTTAGCAGCCCTGCTGTCCCTGCAGCAAGCTGTGCGCTAGTAGAGGCCGAAATTTGCAGCATTGCATTAATGCTGATCACTGGGATGGGCAGATGGGGGTACAGCCTGTTACTCTTTCAGGTGCCATCTTCTCCCTGTCTCTTTTTTCCTTAGTGTCTCAAAGGACAAGGAATTAAGCTGCATGGGGGCAGAAGAGAATTCCCCTGTAGTACCCATGTTCCTAATTAGTTTTCTAAATACATAACAAGGTGCTACAGCAGTAGTATGGATCTAGTTGACCTTTCAAGTTGTAGAGCATACTTATTAAATGCCAAGCTGCCAGAAAAAACATGCTATGAACTTGATTTTTCTCGACTCTATTATATAGGTTTTCCAAGGGATGGTGATGAAGAAGGTGCCTTACCAGAGCAAGGACAGCCAGGAATGTAGAGGGGCTTGGATGAAGCATAATCAGTATTTGTCTCCCAGTGAAATCTAGTTTGGAGGGATCATTAAGCAAAGAATTGGAGGGTGACATGACTTTTGCATGGCTCCTCATGGCCATTTTAAAGACGGTGAGGCACTCACCAACCACAGGGATGGTTCCACACTGCTTTTGATCTAGTTGTGGGGACCTTCTGCTGAGGTGTCTGGGTGTAAACTCAGCCTAAGCTCAACACCTTTTGTATGACACTGAACGGTTCCTGGAGACGCAAGTAACAGACCAGCAGAAACTCCTACATAGGTCAGGCAGTGAATTTCCATAACTGAGAAACTTTTGAAGATCTGCTCTTAAGGGCCACCCCATCACAGTGCTGAGAACTTTGATCTGGCTCTGGGAAAGCAAATAAATCCCAAAGTGCTATAGACTCATCTTGCATGCTTTTAAGCAGCCAAACCAAAGTCCATCACTGATCCAGTAACAATTGTGGCTGTGCTGTCAGCACAGGCTGTTGTCACACTCTGGATGCTGTGAGCCAGTCCTTGGTTTGGTGGGCAGTAGAATTGGCATGAGGTCTCCTTGTCTCATGTCACAATGCCGTGGCTCTGTGGCACTAGGACACTGGCAAACATGCATGCCCCACTGCTGGGAACGACCGAGGTCCACCCACAACAGCTTGTGTGTATGAAGATCCCTGTGATAGAGAAGAGTGTGGTGGGGGGCAGAGATGTCTCCAGCTGGGGTGGCAGACCACCAAAGACTAAAGCTCCCAAAATTAGTCCTTTAAGCCAAAAAGTGCAGTGCCTTAATCAGGACAACAGAGTGCATGTCCAAGGAACCGTCTTGGATTCCCAGCATTTGACGTTACATTTTTTTAGCTACTTATTATCCGTCTTATATAATGGGGGGCAAAATGGTGTTTTCTGGAAGAGGGACACTGAGTTAGTGACCGTGCAGGGACAAGAGCCCAGTCTGACAGCAGGACAGATCTGCTCTGCTGAAGTGTCCCAGCTGAGGCCCCAGTCCAGGGACTAGGTCTTGTGGTCCCCTGAAGACTGGACCTCTGTGTGGATGAGCGATGCCAGACAAATGCAGCCTGTTGGCAGAGAAACCCAGCAGAGTCCCGAATGGGTGCATCAACATGACCAGAGCCGCGAGCCTGTACCATCATGTGTTGTACTAAGAGGCATGGAGAAACCATGGCCATGGGCCAGTGGGAGCCCAGCCACGGCTCAGGCTAAGCAGTGCTTTGTTGCTTCAGGGGAGGAACAAGGGGTGACCATCCGTGGTGAAAAAGGCCAGCAAGCCAGCCGCACAGAGCCAGAGTCTATCCACAAAGCCATAATGCAGCTTAGTGATGCGATCCCAAAATAGTCTGCTTGTCCAGCAAAGAAACTCTCTCTAATTCAGCCTGCGTGTTTATTTAAGGAGACACTAATTTCCTTCAGCCCAGCTTCCCTGGCTTCAGTGACCGAATAATCACCTGTCAAGTGGCTTACACAGTGACAGACTGGAGGAGGGAGCACAGAGCAATGAGGAATCATCGCTCCAGGTGATTTTTAATATCCAAGAGGCAGTGGCAGACAGGAGAGTGATGGGAAAGTGTGGACATTGGCAACACATCTGCCAGGAGCTGCTGGTCCTGCAGGCAGACAGATGGGCTTTTCAGCACACGTTTCAGCAGGAGAGTAACCTACAATATAGCATGAAAGGGGAGAGAAGCACCAAAGGGTGAAGACCTGTCCAAGGGGGACAGGGGAGAACAGTGTCCCTGCAGTCAACTGGGGTTCAAACAGGCCGTTTGATCTGGGACAAGAAGGGATTGGCAGGAGTTGGGCTTGATGGGGCCCAGATCATCAGAAATTTTAGCCAGGTTTGTCTAAGGAGGGTGAGGATGGACACTTGGGCAGTGCTTGTGGGCTGGGGTGCACAGCGTCCCTGCCCTGTTTGGGGACATCTCTGGTGACAGGGGTTAGCAGGAGGGGATTTTCACAGAGTGTGAAGATCTGCTCATGTACGTTCACATTTTTTGTTAGTGGGACCCTCTTTTCATAGCCAGCAAAAGGACTGAGATTAGCTTCATCACATGTGGGCTCAGTAGTACCTTTCTTATCTTCCTGTGGTCCTTTGGGAGCTTTGCTCCAGTCTGCAGGTCTAGGTGGCTTCGAGGATCTTGCACCACAGGCTCCAATTCTGAACTGTCATTGCAGCGCAGTGCAAGCTACTGTTCCCGGGAACTGTACCTGCTTCTCTTACCTGTAGCCTCAGCACTGAGGTGTAAGGCAAGAGGACTCTGAAGGCAAAGTTCCCTAGATATTCCCTAGAGAGATGCTTTGTTTGCTGCTTGTACCGTGCTCCAACTCAGCAGATATGCAGTGCATTTTGTCTATACAGGCTGTGCAAAATATGGCCCACTGGGAGCATCTGAACATTGGCTTTTAACACAGCTGAGAGACGGTATTGCCCCGAATCCCCAAATCCAGTGTTTCATTTCAAACAGTGGCTAAACCATGAAGAATGTCCAGTTACTTTCACTGCCACAGCCTCCCGTGGGATGAATTTGCCTGGCAAGTGTCAGCATGACCAGTCCCATTGATGAATTTTTCCAGAAGCACAAACCCCTTTTTTTTTAAAATGAACACCTCAATTTCTGCCATGACCTTGGGAGACGGTGGTCATACTTCATTTCTTTTTCCCTTCCCAACCATCCAGGGAAAGATGCTCAGATTTCAGGGCTGAACGTATCTTGGAAACAAATTTTCTATTTCATTACCCTACTCAACACCTCTGAGAAGGTATGATAAGAAGTGAATTATTCCCTCCCTTTTATTGCTGGTTGGCAATAAGCTATTAACAGAAAAAGATCTGGAAGCACCCCTTGCTACTTCAGATTTATTTTTACTTGTCTCTCTGGGCCTGATTTATCACTTTGCCTCACCTGGGGCTGTCAATGGACCTGTCATCAGCACCCTGCTCTGCTCCCCCTGTTCAGGCACTGGGGCATCCTGCCCTCCTCTGTGAGGGCCACCTCTGCTCCCAGCTTGCTTTCCTTCAGGAGCAGCCCTGCTCTTGCTGCTCCTGACACCCAGCCTGCTTTGGTTTCCGACTGAATTGTGATTGGCAAATGCACAAATATAAATGTTAGCTTGAGTATTTACTGAAGAGATTAAGTGTCCTTCCACCTCCTCTTTTTCTGGTTGCGTCTATCCCATTACCTGATATGGCTCTAGCTAAGCCCCTTCTGCCAGTTAAATGGGTGCTGTCCTGCCCCTCCCCTGGGAGCAGGAGCTGGACTTTGACCTCCAAAGCTGGTTATTCTTCTTTGGGAGCTGAAAGAACAAGTGGTTTTTTTATCTTCCTCCTGAGTCAAGTATGGGACAGGGCCAGCCTGATGGATCATTGTGTCCCTGGTCTGATGGGAGTAGGTGTGTGCCTGGGCTTGCAGTACATGGAAGTGTCCCAAAGCTGCAGAAGTCACAACTCCCAACCCTCTTGTTTTCTCCACTGAGCCTTAGGCTGGGACCAAGCATTGCAGCTGGGGCTTGTTCATTCCCATGTGCCCTCCCCAAGGCTATGGAGCTCTAAGCTGGCCCAAAGGGCCATGTGCCCCCTAAGACAGGGGAAAGAGGTTATGGGCTGACCTCTACAGCTTTTGCACAAATAATTCTGCTGGCAGCCTGATTGCTGCTTCCTCTGTCCCAGAACTTGGCATGCTTAGAGGAGTTGGTGCCATGCTGTGTTTTTAGGAGAAAGATCATTGAAACACAGATCCTCCTCTTCTACCTGGGGAAATCACTTTCTGTGTTCCCATCCCTCAGTACTCTTGGGTGTAGCTGTGGACATGGCCTCTTTTGGCCACACATTTGGATCGAGTCTCTAGTTTTTCACTATCCCAGACAGCCCTTAATATTTCCATACTCCAAACCTAAAATGTCATTTTTCTTAACTAAAACTTCTCCAACTCTCCCCTGTGTGAAATGCAAACTGAGCTGGTCCCAGCCAAGAGGTTGTCCTGGTGCATTGGTATCAGTATAAGATAGCTTCTTCCATCTGTGTCCTGCTGATGCCATTTCTGGAGGTTTCTCTGCTCTTCAGGCAGTGAGTGCAACAGCCCTTGCCTCCTCTGCTGCACTGTTAGCTCATTTTACTATTAAAATGGCAAATGGAGGAGGGTGAGGGTACACCTACCTGTCCTTCAGCAGCAGTATTGAAAAATACTCTTCATTACAACAGGATCATGCTTCCATCCAGGTGGTCTTGCCTGCAGACGGGTGGTCCTGGGGAAGACTACAGATATGTCATCCTCTCCAAGGCCCCTGGCATTGATTTCTCCTCTGGGCAAGTTGTGTGTTTTTCCAAAAGCAGGACTTGAGAAATTGGAATACCTTTTTCCTTGAGAGTTTGGGGACTGGATGGATCCTGGCTCAGAAAGGAAGTTTTCCTGAGTTTTGATGTTACTGTGCTGTAAGTACCAAACAGCTCCAGCGCTGCTTTGGATGGATGGATGTGTAAGACAGTCAGATAGATGTGTGTAGGAATAAAGGAGTGGAAAGATGGATGGAAGGAATGAAGGGGTGGATGCGTGAGTAGAAAGATGAGTGTGGCATAGACAGACCAAAGCGTTTCAATCAGTTATGGGGTCTCTTATTCCACTTATGGGGCTGTTGGCTGGGAATTTGTCTAAGACTCCTGAAGTAACGGGGAAAAGCTCCTGCCTGACTCCAGCAGGATTTGTTCAGTTACCATCAGTGTCTTTGTGTATCTCTGAATCTTGCTGCCTGTAATAGGATCTGGCCAAGGGGAGGGTGTCCTGACCCCTAGCAGAGCACACATTCCTCCCCAAAGCACCTGCCTTTCTCTCAGGTCTATTTCTGTCCTCTGTTGTCCTTTGATCCCCACTTCCAGAGGATGCTGCGACTCTGTTTTTTGATCTTCTTTTTTCTTGCTGTTAAATAAGCATTTTAATTTAAAGTGAGAAGACAGGGGTGAGTAGAAAGGTTAAACCAGTGACTCCGGCACCTAGTGAGAAACCCATTCCCTATCCACACTGGGGAGTGTATTGTTTTGACAGTTGGTTTCAGGTTGCTTCTCTTCCTCCTTCCCTTTGGGGATCTGGCAATATTATTAGATGTTGATTTGCAGATTATTTTGCATGGGTTCTCTCTGGTGCCTGGCTCATAAGGTCCTTTGTAGCTCCCAGCTGCAGCATGACAGGAGGGACTGTGCACCATGCTGTGCAACACAACAGTCGGTGGGCTCTGAGTCACCAACTCCAGGCCCTTTCTGCTGTTGAGCATGTCTAATGTGGGGAAACAGAGGACCCCATCCAAAGCACCAGTCCAGCACATGAGCTTAGCTCTAAGCACATGAGCAGTGGATCCAAATCCTTTTGAGGAGACCTAGGGCTCTCCTGGAAGGTGTGTTTGAGTTCAGACCCCACTTACTGGTAGTAGAAGTGGGTGATTTGGTGGCACCAGTTCTGCCTCTTTTTGGGGGGGGGCTACGACTTTTGGCAGGGTTTGTCTGACCCAGCTGTTGGGGAAGGCAAATTCTGTCTGCCTGGGAAATAGTCCTGGGGAGAGGGGCAAGTGACAACATACAAGAGGTGCTGGGGCGTTCAATTTAGGGTCAGCTGGTGATATGTTTGTTTCTGTACATTGCGGGGTCAAATTCATTCTAAAGACATATCCTTGGAGCTCACCTTAGAGATGCTTGTGAGACATAAACTGCTGACTGCTACATCTGAGCCCTGTTGCCTGCCAGGTGGAGGGGTGACCAGGCTGCCTGCTTGGGGAGAGTGTCCCTGGGGAACCTGCTGCTGGCCTTAACCTGCCTATTCATGAGGGTAAGGAAATGTCACCTCCACCCTGTGACCATGCCAAGGCTTCAGCCATCCGGGGTGTAGGAAGTGCCTCTTGGCTTTTCTCGGCTTGTGGCGTGGCTTGTAGGTGCGGCTTGTAGGTGCAGAAAAATGTTCTTCCTAGGGTGCAGTCGCCAGGTTTTAACAGGGCTGGAGCTTTCCTTCCTTGGGTTCTCAGCTGTTCAGGCCACAAAGACCACTGTGAAGATCAGACTCGTGCTCTCTTGTTCCCAGCCTGCCACTGCAGTAAGCAGGTTATATGAGGATCTGCATCTTTTTTCAAGGCAGATTCTCCCCCCACTGTCTCTTATTTACACCTAGTTGAGTTTATTGCTCACAGGGTCCCTGGTCTGAGACTCCTCTCTGATTTTCTTCTCCACAACCCCCCACTGGGTGCTTTCCAGTGCCTCCCCGGCTCACTCTATAATCAGATCAGCTCCCTGCAGGGATCCATGGAGGGATACTCATTCTCGGTGTCTAACTGATTGGGTTTGTTTCAACACCGGCTGATTGTGAAGAGGTTTTCTCAGGGCTGTGTGGTAGCTCTGCCTTTGGAAATGGAAATGCCCTGCTATTTCAGCAGTTAATCATGGCCTTTTGCTGATGAGCCCTGGCTGAGCTTTGCACAGAGGTTTTTCTGTGGAAGGTTTTTATTCCAGGTGGTGTGGTGGGATTTTTTTGGGTGTGTGTGTTTTTGGTAGATTTTTTTCCTGTTTGAGGCTGGCTGCAGGAGGAAGCAAGAAAAGGGGCAAGCATCAACCTGCAGCCAAATGTCTTGGCTTGACTTCTGTGGTCAGATTACTCTTTTGGGAAGATGTGCCCCTGGGGCTGACTTACTATTTTCTTGGTTTGCAGCTTGCATTTTGAAATGGCTCTCGCCTGGATCAGAGTTGGTCACCTTCTTAATGATTCTGGTGCAGGTTTCTTCCTGGCTCTGTCATCACTGGTCTGTTGTAACAGGTTTCATTTACCAGCTGCATCCTGACTCAGTTCCTCTGCATTTTCTGTGACCAGTCACACCTCTATCTGCCTGCTCACAGACCACCCAAAGGCATTAAGTGGTGACAACAGTGTTGAGCTATGAGCCCAAGCTCCAGCTGGGTAGAAGCTTTCTGGCAGGGTGGTTGAGCTCAAGACCCTGTTAGGTGGCCAGATCCTACCGCAAGGCTGGAAGTGTCTCTCGGTGTTCTCTGTGTAGTGGACCTTCTTGCACTGGAAACTTTTTTGTCTTCTAGAGGGCTGCAGAAATTTTGGGGAAAGTCTCCTACTTTCCCCAAAAGGAGGATGTGTTCATTAAAACAAACTCTGCTCCATGCTCAATCTCCAGCCAGATGTATTTCCCCGATGGGCTTTCCTATTGTTTAAGCCAATAGAGTCCAGGCCTCCTATCTGCTCTTTCTATAGCAACCTCTTATCCTAAAAGAGCCTGAAATCTCTTTGTAAACACAGCTTGAGGATATGCCCACAAACACACGTGGGAGGGAGAATGGCAGGTGCCCCAGAGCCTAGAGGGGCACCCAAGAGGAACTCAAGAGTCATCTTGACCCACTCTGGCTTTGCAGGCAGATTTGAGAGATTTATTTTTGCCAGCCCAGCTGGTGCTTTAATAACTCTACTACTGTTTTGCACTCAGAGGAAAAGGGTCAGAAGACCTGTTGTGCCTGTAAGTGGCTGTCGCTCTGGGCCACTGCAGGACCTTCATGGCCTGGACCTAGGCCCTGACTCACAGCCCTTGGCCTCCCCCTGGCAGCCTTGCATCTAAGGAAGCCTTGATCCAGCATCCCTGGATAGCAATGGAGATATTCCCTTGAGTTTAATGGGGATGGCTCACATGTGGTATGAGCAGGGCCCAACCTGCTTTCTCTGCAAGATTGTGAAGCCAAGCACAATATGCCATTGGGGTAGAAACAGAGTTAGTGAACTCAGATATGGACCCATATTTGTGATGGACCATAAATCCTTGTAGCTCCCCTGGTTAAATCCAGCATGGATCACAATTCCTCTGAACACAACTTTGCTGCTGTTCCCCTGTTCCCCAGGAATCCTGAAGTCCTTTCTCTGGCTGAGACACTGCATCACTAGTGCATGCTGAATGCACTTGCTAATAGTTATTATTTTTTATTTGCCTGATGATGGCACACAAAGGCACCAAGGTTAGTGGCAATATGAACAGCTGATCAGACAGGTCTGCCTTCAGGGATACAGACATTCATCTTGTCTTTGGCCATGTGTACCTGGTACCTGCTGAGGTCCTTGAGTTCCTCAGTGGCTGTGTGGGACTTAACTACTTGGGGATATTTTTCTACCCTTGTCTGTGGATTTTTGGCCTGAAATTTTCTAGAGGAAATCTCATGGCATAGAGAACATGTTTTCGTACCTTCTGCCTAGGATAGACAAAGGGGTGGTGTAAAGCCCACATAAATGCTCTGAAGAAAAGCTTTCTGGTCCCCCATCATCACTGAGACCAGTAAGCAATGGATAGACACCCACAATATTCTTCCGGAATGGTTTTAGTGAGGCAGTAGAGGGCAACTGGTTTTCCTCAGCATGCAAGCAGTCCAAACCATCTGGAAGCTGAAATAAGTGTTTGATGGCAATGTTTCTAGCACAGGCCAGAAGAATTATTTGGCCTTCCTTTGGCATTTCCTGATAGCCCAAGTGAGGATGGCTGAAAATGTCCGGAAAACACATCTATAGAGATGTCAAATTCTGCTATCCCCAGGCAGGCATGTTGACCACGCATGTGGGTAAGCTGATGGAGTCCTTTCAGAGCCACCTCAGAAGAGGGGCCTAGCCACAACCTCTTCTCAACAAGTCTTTCCTGGAAGTCCTCAAACACTGTTTGTGCTTGACTTTAATGTGCCAATGGCCATGTGAGGATGTGCTTCTGCCTCTGCCCGGCTCTGCTGCAACATCAGTTGTGTGAATGATTTTGAGGATGTGGAAGTTGTGGTTTAGCACTTAATCAATTTCATTGAAAGGAGCAGAGGGGTTGGGTAGCAGAGGAGCAGAGAACCTCTGTGGTGTAGAAACACAAAACAATTGGGATGAAATTATGCTGATTATTCATGTATTAATTGGAAAAAGGAAAAGCTCTGGAGGAGGCTCAGATTGCTAATTTCCCTCCTGAGACAGGCACAGAAAGGTCTCTTAGAGCAAAATCCACCCCCGGGAAGCCCTCCCTCAGCCTAACTGAGGCAACATTAATAACACAAGCCCAGGGAACTTGTCCTGGGGTTAATGTGACTGGTTAGACAGGGTGGGGTGACAGTGTCTTCTCACATGCTTATGTTTCACCTCCCCTCCCAGGGTCCGGTCTGGGTGGAAATACAGAGCCACCCTGTTGACACCTGGGTGTCAGCCCAGACGCTGTCACCAGCTGCTCAGCCCTGGAATGGGGCTGGTGATCTTCACAGATGGATGTCTGAGAGCTGATGGTTAGAAGTAAACCAAGAACTGTCACCTCTGCAGGTGAAGAAATCATCCTCATGCTAGACTGAAGCATCAGACCTTCCCAGGCAACCCTCACTGCAGGGAGCCTTGTTTGTTCCTAAGAAGATGTCTGCCAGCTGTGAGAGGCTGGAAGGGGAGAAAGGAGGAGAAGACACGGTTGTTGCTGGGAAACAAGGAATGACAATAGTTGAAGTCACCTCCCTGGCTTTTGGTGTGTTTTTTTTTTTTCTCACAGGCTTGTGACTGTCTGTACCTGTGAAAAATGGACTCTGAAAGTCAATACACAGTAGAGGGAGGTGTGAAAATCCTGACCTTGGAGATGCTGTGAGTGTGACTGTTTCGGTGACTTCATTTATTTTGCTGCTTTACTTTAAGGGTATGCTGCTCTGTAGTTTAAACCCTGGCCAGTTGTTCAGCTCAGTTTTAAGCCTTTGGTGTGGATTGGTCTTTAGATGCCACTCCTTTTCCTTTATAGTTGCTTATTGCCAGTCTAAACATTGTGGTGTTGGGACGTGCTCCATCCCAGAGGTGATTTGGGCACTTGGGGTTTCTCACCGTAAGGAAGTTGGTCAATCCTTGAACACCATTGTTTGTGCACAACACACAGCAGTTTGATGTGGGTCAGGGATTAAATTGCTGGACAGGGTGAAATCCTCCCTTCTGCCCCCACTGAGGGGACAGGAGAGCCTACATCATGGCAGTAATAACTGAGATTTTACTAGAGGAGGGGCAGTTATGAAGGTCTTATCTGCCTCACCCAGGCTCTTATCAGGGCAATCTTGCTTTCAACAAGAAGCAAGTAAAGTAGCAAGAGCAATGCTTCTCTGCTTACTTAAACAGATTATTTACCTTATTAATGAAGGAAGAAAATATGAGCAAGAACAAACTGCTCCAGCCCTGCTGTTTAGCTAAGAGCCTGTGTGCGTGTATTGGTAAACAGAGTGATCCCATAGTGAGAAGCCTGGTCACAGCTGTGTAGGAGTGGACTGAAGTGACAGACTAAAACATGTGTGAGCTTCAAGTAGTCAATGGAGAGATGTCCCAGCTCCTCAGGGTCCTGCAGTGTGAGCAGCAAGGATTCTTGGCTGAATCATGCTCGTGGCTTGGACTGACTTCAGCTTTCCATGGGAAACCCTCCCTGTGCTTGCCAGTCTGGCTGCTTGCCTGGATTAGTGCTGGGGTGATGGATGGTGGTTTGGATGTCACCCAGGCAATGCAACCTTGGTCTTGTGCTCCTGGGCATGCAGCATCGCCTGCGGTTGTGTGTGAAGGCTCATATTCCCTGCTCTTCCCCTGGGCTGTTAAAGGAGATGGGCAGCCCTGACCTCCCCAGAGGAAAGCTAGCCTGCTTCCCCAAGCAGCCCATGAGAAAACCAGCAGCCCTTGGGGACAATGAATTGAAAAATATGGAGGGATGAGATGGAAAGCCTTTCAGAGCCAGTGCCCAAAGAGGTCTGACTGGGAACTGTGGTGTTAGCAGCACGGCTGAGTTGTGAGAGGTTGGAGGAATGACCATGAAGATAGCTGCTTGATTGTTCAAACCAGGACTGGGACCCTGGAGAGGAGCATTGCGCAGCTGCTGAGTTTGGGTTAGGATGACCAGTTATCCCTTTTTAGCCAGCCCAGGCTGGAGGTCCTGAAAAAGCCCTCAGGAGTCTCTCTGGCACATGGGATCTCTCAGTACCTACCTCAAACCGAGGCTTTGGGAACTGCCTGCTGCCAGCGCTATGGCAGGACAAATGGGGACAGAGGGCTCAGCCCCCGCCTCCCCGGGTCCTGTAACTTGGTGCTGGCTCCATCCTGGACCAGAGAACCAGCAAGATGTTCCCTGAGCAGCAGAGCTTAAAAAACCTCCTGTTTTTCTATGTTTCCCTGGGGTCTAAAAGGTATGAGGTGGGGCACTGCACACTCTCCCAGGGTGCTTTCTGGTGTCTAGTAAGGGGCTGAACTCTCCTCACAGCCTGTCTCAGCTGGGTCACCACTGGGGCTCTGCCCCATCCTACTGCCAGTTCCAGTGGCACGTGCACAAACTGAGTCTTCTGGCAACCTCCACCTTTTGAGCTACGTGGGTTGAAATTAGCTGACCGATTCAAAAGTTATGAGGGTGGGCTGACACACAGGCAGTTACACATGGTGTGCTGTTGCCTTCCTTTAGAAAACCTGGTTAATAACAGTAATAAAGCCAGCAGCTTTGTGGCTCCGGTGATGTATCAGCATGCTGCCACGCTCTGATGGCAAAACACTTCAATCCAAGCAAGCAGAAGGTGATGGGCCTGCAGAGAGACATATGTTCCCGCTCTATTATTTTTATTGTTCTTAATAGCAGTGTTTTTAAAAGCCCTCCATTTCCTGATCACATCTTTAAGTGACAAAAGCTGGTTTCTGTACATTGAGAGGGCAGGAGGAGAGGCCTGGAGGAAGCAGGTGGCAGGGACAACCTCTCAGCCAGTTGCTGTTTAAGCTCCACGGCTGTGGGCAGAGCAGGTTGTGCTGTCGAGATCGCAGTGTTCCTGAGAAACTATTTGCTTCATGTTTAACCCTCTCTGGCTGCTAGCAGCAGGGTGTGCTGAGGAAGCCCTGCCACAGTTGATCAGCTCATCTTTGAACAAGCTGCCCTGAAGAGGACCCAGCTCTCAGCAGATTAGCGATGGCCCATCTGGACTGACTTACAGGCAGAAGAAGCACCTGGGCTGGTTTCTTTGCTGTCCTCCCTGGAGCCAACCTTGACACTTCTCTCCTGAAGCACCGAGATCTTGATAGCCAGCTTCGGCTCAACTAACATCATGGTCCTGGAGGGGGAGAGGGAGCATTTAACCTTTCCCTGCTGCTCCCAGCAGTGTTAGTGCTCCCCAGCCAAAGCAGGAAAGGGGGTGTAGCCCCCCAGCAGCCTGTTGGAGTGGGATGCATCTGGGGGTGCAGGGCTGGGCTTCCCTCTAAAACTGTCCTTGCTGAGAGTTGACCAGTTCCTCCCTGCGAGGGGTGACCAAATGATTTAGCTGAGCCAGGGGCTGGGGTCCCTCCCTGCAGGGTCACACCAGCTCTGACCGGGACCCAGACTCTGGCCCAGGGGCTGTCACCTAGGTAGGGCAGCAACGTGCGCTGTGCTGCCAGCTGACACCCAGGTGTCAACAGGGTGGCTCTGTATTTCTACCCAGAAATCCTCAGAAGCTGCTAAATCCGAGATCTTTGGAGACATCAGAAGGAACCTGTAATGTCGGTGCTGAGACTTTTGGCCTGACGACTTCTGCTTCTAAGCATTAGAGGAAAGCGTCACCCTGCAATGGCAGTAGAGAGCGCACCCGGCCCTGGGCTGGTGACGAATTGCAAATCACTGGTGTTTTGTAACAGGGCAGCTTCTCTCTCTTCTCTCCATCTGCGGGAAGAGATCTCTCCTGCAGATCAAAATAAAATAGATTGAAGTAAGAGTTCAGATGAAGAAGCCTGTCCACCCAGGGAACCCTGTGAATTGCTCTGCCGCCTCCATGAGAGCAGGGGGATACACATGTATTTGCTCTCCATTTCCAAAGAAAATGAGACGCAGGGAGGTTTGGAGGCAGCAAGGCAGAGTTCAGGAGAGAGCTGCCTGTGTGGGTGGAAGCGCTGACAACCAGGAAACCTCCAGTCTAATAGAAAATGCAATCTGATGGATGCATTTAATGGTAAAGAGATCTGGGGTTTCAATGCCTGACAACCAAATATGTGTGTGGGGATGGAGGGGACTGCTGAGAAGAAGAGAGTCCTGATCCAGCAGCTCCTGTAAGCATGCAAGAGCAGGGCCTGCCTGGGGGTTTAATGCTAAGCCTGTGCCTAAGTGATGGTTTGAGCAGAACTGACTGTTATGTGGTGGAAATGGTCCAGCCTCCCCCATCGATGATTGCTGTCTCCCAATAAATTCAGGGTATTTCCTTTCAGATGTGTTAGTACAGGGGTCCCTGCCCTGCTGCAGTCCATCCTCATTTGCAGCACAGCCACAGGGCAGCACTGTGCCTGGGCCAAGCCTGTCTGAGCCCAGCACGCAGCATCATCTACGTGACCTCTCTGACCTTCATGGGCCACAGCCAGGGCTTTTGGCTCTGTTTTCCCCGCTGGTCAATGCGAAAGTGACAGGTCCTTTGCTCTGCAAAGCGCTCGGAGCACCAGCAGGAAGAAAGAAACCAGCTTTGTCTGAATGGAGCGAGGGGGAGAGGGAGAAAATGAAAGGATGCATCCCTGGCAATCTGTGAGCTGGGTTGGTTTCAGTGATCAAAGGTGACATTAGAGCAGTGCTGGGAGAGGAGCCGCTTTAAATAAGTGGGTTTCATCTTAATTGCATCTCTCTAAAGCCAGTGTAGCTGTTCTGCGAGGAAACATTTCTGAGCCACAGCCTGATTGACAGGATGAAGCAAAGGAGAAAAGGGAAGGGGGAGAGCATGGCTGCGTCCCTAGCCTTCAGCAAGGAAGGCTGGAGGAGGCTGAGACTTGCCAGGACGTGGTGGTGCCTGTGTCCCTGGCACTCTGCTGTGCTGGGGTCTTGGTTTCAAGACCTCCTTGGGGAGAGCTGTGAGGATGATGGACCTGAAAGGAAGAGCAGCGGCTTCTGCAGGAAGGCCCCAAGGACTGCAGGCAGCCCACGGGGATTTCTGTCCCATGTCACGTCTGTGAAGAAGGAGGGATGAGATCAGTGGTGTCTCTTCTGCCTGCCCAGGACCTGGCTCTTGGAGCTGCCACATGCATAGGGACACGGACAGGACTTGAAGCCTCCTCTGGCTCCAACGCTGAGGGTCCCTGCTCCCTCCAGCTGAGGGGTCAGTTCTCTCCAAGTGCCCACCCCCAGACATCTTCGAGATCTCCCACGCAAACAGAGGTAGCCTGCTCTGTTTCTGGCAGGAGCAGGTGTCTAAGTCCCCAGATCGCAACCAGGCTTTGAGGTGCACCAGGCAAATCACTTGTATCACTCTACCCTAGTACCCCCTGAGGCCTGCTGGGGTCTCTGCTCTCCCCAGGCTCTGTCCTGCTGTTTGATTTTGAGCTGGTAATACACAGATGCTCTGTGCATGCATGTGCAGAAATATCCCTCTGCCCTCTTCTGAGGTACGAAAGTGGCTGATGGAGCACTGGTTAGTTATCTCGTGTGAATTAGCAGGGGCTGGCGGGACGTGGGGGTGTGAGGATAAGGGGAAGGATGGCACCTGCAGAGCGCAATCCTCTGGCTCAGCCTCCTGAGGGGATACAATTTCATTGCCATAAATACCCTCTCCTGGCTCTCCTCCTTGCAGCTAGGCTGTTAGACCTGGGGATGAAACACTCTGGAGCAGCTTTAACTCCATCACAGACCTGGGAAGTCTGGTGGTGGGAGAGGCAAGGTGGTGGCTGTGGGCACCAGTCACCCAAGGGCTGTTTAAGCCAAGCTGCCATGGGGGTACATGGGGCTGGGGAGAGTTGGTTTCAAGGTGGCTGTGAGTGATGTGAGGATGGAGATGGGAGAGGAGACAAGATCAGACAGGAGCACACTATAGAGAGGTGAACTGGGAAAGGGGGTGGGAAACATGGGCTACATGGAGACCTGAAGGGATTTTTGGACAGGTTATGAAGTACTTGCTGGCTTTTGATTTTTGCCAGCTGGCAAAACTCTCCCTTTCCAACAATATCGCTTTGCAGCAGCTGCACCGTGGCTGGAGGGCTAGACCCAAAGCTGCCATGAAAGCGATGGTGCTCATGCTGCTCTTTTATAATCAGCTGGCTTCCCCGTTGGCTGTTTTTAGGGTCAGAGCTGTTGACTCTGTGGCCACCTACAGCTCACTAGAGGTTGGGTTGAGGGTCCCCTGTGGAGGCTGTGCTAGTCGGTAAATGAAGTGGCTCTTGTAGACCTCTTTCTGTCTTGGCACATCATGATCTGTAGCACTTCTCGCATGGCGCTCAGCCCTCAGTGGCAGTTGGCTGTCCCCTGGAAGCCTCTCAGGGTCTGAAACTCCCTAGCTGAGACCCAGGGGCAACAGCGCTGTGGTGATCAATCCACAGTCTGAAACAGGGCTCAGATCTGCTGAGAAGAGATTTGCTTGCCAGACCTCCATGGTGCCCTGGAGAGCCCTTCTCCATCTGTGGGCAAGATGAGGTAGGGATAGCAACAGAGATGAGGAGCTTCTCCATCCCTCAGTGAAAGAGGTGGCTGTACACCATGGGGCTGGTGTATGATCAGCTGAAGCCAAGTAACACTAATGAGCAGTTGATTAGTATAATCATGGCTTCACCCGTTCATCAGGGGATTTCCTAATCAGCTACAGGAGAGGCCCTGGAGAGTGGTCCAAGGTTGGGGAATTTGAGAAATAACTCAGCAGGCAGGAAGGGGACACTGGTCTTTGCATGTGTTGGACACAGTAAGAGTTGCTCCACTTCCTTATTTTTGTTTAAGCACCCCAATAATGCTGCTGTAAAATTACTCCCTGGCCCAGGAACCGAGTGCCTATGAGAGCCAGCAGAGAGCATGGTGGGACTGCACAGGAGTGGGAGCTCTTTGGCAGGTTTGTGACATTTGCTGAGTTGTTGACAGGGTGTGAATTTTGAGCTTGGAGCCAGAGATACTCCACAGATGACCAAGAGCATGGTGTTGGTACTTTAGGTTTGTTAGCAGCCCGGGACCATTTGGTCAGAGAGCACTTCTGCTTCTCTGTAACACATTTTTGCTCAAGATGTGGCTGTATCTGAAATGGGAAATGCTTTGCCTGCTGCAGGAATGCAGCTGTCCCCAGAGAGCAGCACCACATTTCACGTCACCAAGAAATGCTCAAGAATTGCCTTAAGATTCAAGCCATGGCACAGGCTGTGCAGTCTCCCTGTGCCCCAGTTTCCCCACTGGGTTTGATTGCTCCTAGAAGCTGCCCAGAACTGGCCCTTCAGTTGAGACCACCAGACCTCCCATCCCTGGTAGCTGCTGCCCTGGGGGCCCCTAAGCTGTGCTCTGCCCAAGCTCAGCTGGGAGGGAAGGGCTGAGCCTTTTCCCCCAGGAGCAGCTTCTAATGCCTTCACCTTCAGACAGAGGTATCTGTTTTGCCCTTTGTTTTTAACTGCCTTTGGCTTTCAAGCCCTCTTCTCCTCTGCTAGCCTGCTCCTCAGCCCCCCAGCGTGCATCCTGCCAGCCCAACTCTGCCCGCCGGAGGAGGATGGGGACGGTTGCATAAGCCACACACTGTCCTCCAGCCCGCTCCCGCATCGGCATTCATGCTGCACAGCCCCTATTATTGGGCTTGCAAATGACACTAATTTCCCTTCCCAAGCCCTCCCTATAATTTAGCAGCAATGTCCTGTACTCAGATATTATTAGCTGTGTCTTACGTGAACAGTTGCCCTCTTTCTGTTGGCGGGGGGAGATAATGAATTTGATAGGGACAGCAGACCCGGACTGAGTGCCTTCATCTTTATTTTTTAATTGACCTGGCTGGCTGAGGTTGGAATGGCATTACACAGGCTCTGCTTAAGCCAGTCTCATTCCTCCTTAGCTGTCACCGTCAGCTCAGAGGGGATCCCCAGATCTCTGCACTACAGGAGCAGGGTGTCTTAGGGAGCGACCTGCGAAAGCAATGGACGTAGGGCTTTCTAACCTCCAGGTAGCTGTGATCTATTTCAAGACCCAACACTCCTTGAGATGCTCAAAGCCACCCGGCTCTTTTGTTATACCCCATTCCTTTAAGGTTTTATTGTGCTGGGCTGAATACAAGGTGACCTTGAACCTAAGACACACCACACATACACCTGTGCATGTTTTGTCAAGAGCAGAGAGAAAAATGAACTGTGAATAGATAAGCTCCAAATACACTGACCTGTCCCAACCCATGGCTGTCCATGCTGTAAGCAGCTCAGCCCATGCTGTTCTGCCTCCCTGTCTTTTCCTGCCCATGCCTCATCTTCCAGCCAGTGCACCATTTCCAGCCCAATACAGGATGCTGTATGGGGAATTTCTGGTGGCTCCATAACCACATAGTAAGACTTGGCTTGGCCTCCAGTTCCTCCTGCTCCTCCATCATAGATCAAACATATCCGAACAGCCAAACACAGACATTGTCCCCACTTTCTAACTGACTCCTGACCACACTTGGAGATGGTTCTGCACTTGATGCCATTACTGGTTTTCTGAAGATCTGCTGCCTTAGCAAACTCACTGGCCATGGGCAGACTCTGCTGCTGGGTACGGACAAGGGCAAGACTCAAACCCTGGGGATCCAGGGAAGGAGCAGATCAGGGGAGGAGGGCAGCCAGGAGAGAGAGTGAAGCAGCGAGGTGCCGGACAGGATCTCTTGGTTAAGAATTGGAGAACGCTGCTGGAAACTCAGCTTTGTCTCCCTGGACACTGCAGAGAGAACATTTTCCTTCCTCCCACGTAGTCACCAGGAGTCTCGTACTGGCGATAGATGAGGAATTGATGCTCCAGCTTTGTTAACTTTCACGTGTACTTGTACTCAGCAGTGCCATGAGTTTGCGAAAGGGATTTGCATCTGGCTAAGTAAAGATATTAGAGATTCAGTCTATAGAGGAAGACTGAGAAGATCATCTTCTGTTGACCCCTCTCTTCCTGATTACCAGCCTTCCCTTGAGCAGATGCTCAGCTCCACAGCAGGGATCACAGATGCTGGCTTTTCTCGGCGAAGTTTCTGCAAGAATGTAATATTCCTGATAATAATTAAAGATAAAATCCAGGGCTTTGCTACAGGCCATCTTTGCTGGTGACCCAGGAACTTAATCTGAACCTTAGCAAAGGTTTTGCTAATTTAAAACCAGGAAGGGCCATCAGGCTGGGCCCAGTAACAAAGGGAGGGAGAAACCCCCAGCCAGAGTGAGTCAGAGCAGCTTGTGCTGTCATTTCTTCTGGCTTTGATTCAGTTCTCCTGGGAAGACACCCAGCCGGGCCTTGCTCCTTCTCCATGTCACCTGAGGTTGTTCCACCAGCTGGCTTCAAAGCTTCGGTATTCACAGAGATCTCTTTGAAATATCCTATGTTCACCTGAGACCACAAAAAATAAAAGGAGGAGGAGGAGGAAAGCAAAGAGAAGAAAAACTCCGTGGGCTTTTGGAAATGTGTGATGGATATGCCCCCTGTCAGCTGTGTGCTGGATCAGCCGTACAAATCCTGGGGGCTTTGGAAAGATCCACCCACCTGCTCTTGAAAGGATTCAGGCTGGGAGGAAAGGGCAGAGGGAATGGAGAGGAAAGCACCAAGCACTGGTGTCACCAGAGCCCTCACAGGACCTGTCAGTCCTTGGGGGGCTCCTGGCACTCGGCTGACGGGAGGGGACAGGGCTCAGCTCCCACAGAGGGGAAAGGAGGTGGGTCCAGCCACGGGAAGGGGGAGCAGAGCTTTCTCCAGCTAGCTCTGAAAATAAGTCTCTTCCATCCCTCCTCACTCGTCCCTACATTGGGGAGCTCTGCTGTAGTCTCCATAGCTATTTTTCCCAGGGGTTAATTCACAGCTTGATTAAGACTTTCCCTTCCGAGCACTGGTCTTTGATGTGATGGCGACACGACTCATTCTGCCTGGTCCAAATGAAATGATCCAACCAAATGAACCCAGAGGCCTCGAAAAAGAAACCAGAGCCATGACAGAGGATGACGATACAGTCTTTGAACATGAAGGAAACACCCAGGGTGTATCCTGCAGGTCCTTTCCCTCCTCCCTGCCTTCACACTCAGAAAAGCACCTAGTTCAGCAGAATTTCTCAGCAATAATCTTAACCCTGCAGATGTCAAGGTGCTGATGAGAACCCAGAGGGGTCTGTGCCAAGTGTCAGAGCCTTTCAGTGGTTGTGATGATCTCTTAATGATGATGCCACACGGGTGCGTTAGCCAGGAGCAGCTGGTTGTGAAGCCACCCCTCTCTGTGGTTCAGCCCTCTCCCACCCAGGGCTGGTCTTTAGCAGTGGCAGGGGTTGGGGACGTGAGGAGGAGGATGAAGCCCTCGTCCCTGTCCTAGCATGTGAGGAGAGGCTGAAAGATGGGGAGGGCTTCACATGGGTCAGCTAGGTTGAGGAATTGCTCTGGGCAAGCTGGAGCAGTGAAGAGCCAGAGATGCCCGAACCTGACATACCCACCTGGAACCCAGTGGAGGATTTCTCAGCAGTCCCTGGGAGACGTCCCAGCTGGGGACCTCCCAGCATGGCCCAGTAACGAGGTAGACATCACTCTGACACTCTCACTGGCTCACACTGGTGACACACCAGAGTCTGTGGGAAGAACAACTACAGCAGAAGAGCCCTTCCTGTGGTGGAGCTGAGACCCCCACGGCAGCATGGCCAGCTAAGCTCCTGTTGGCTCTGGGCAGGTCCTGTCCTGCTCAGGTGCTGGTCTCCTGGTGAAAGCAGGTGACAAGCCTATAAGGCTGGAGAGATTGTCTGAGCAGGAGGTTTCATCTCTCCCACTTTGTACTGAGCTTGATTATTTGAATCCAGCTAAAACATCCCTCACAGAAAAAATAAAAGCATCTGTCTGTGATTCGAAGCCACCAAAAATTGGAGACCTCGCTGCTCTCCTGGGCAGGTTGCTCCGGTGGTTGATCCATACAAAAAAACCCCAATATTCCAGTCACATTTACATTTACATTTCAGATGCGATCCTTGTAGCCCCTTTCTCTGCTGGACTCTATAGCTCTGGGAAGGTATTTGTACGGGCCATGCAGATCACCTCATTTTGCTCTGTGGAGGGTGACCGTTTGGTTACAGGGAGCCGAACGAGGACCAGGACCGCAGGGAGGAGCAGGCAAGAGACGCTGTTGCTGGGAGAGGCTGTTGGGAGTTTCCCTGTAGTATCAAAGCTGTTGATCTCTATAGTGTCTGTCTGGAAGGATGTGGTGGTGGTGACAGCTCCTCTTTCCTGGCCAAGATGCTGCTGGGGGCTGGATTAGCACTAGTTTCATTGGCTCTTGGTATATTAAGAAACCTCCAAAATAAACAAGTGAGCGAGTGGAGGAGGTGAGCTCACCTCGATGATTATCGCCACTCCGATCAGAGACTCTCTGTAATTGCATCGTCTTTGTTGGAGGTAATGAGGTGATCTTTATCACTGCTGAAATCAGCTGGGGCGATCTGTGGTGGAGGGGAAGGGCTGGGCAAGCCCTGCTGCCTCCCTCGTGTCTTACCTGCCAGCCATTTGCACATGAGGTGCGTGGTGTCCGGACGCGCTGTGCATCCCTGCTCCCAATACCTCCCTCCCGCTGCCAGCGGCTGGCCCCTTCCCCTGGCAGCAGGGTTTTATCTGCCAAGTCGATGCTGCCTGTTAACCTGCATTTTCCCACCAGCGTGGTGATTACTGATGCCTCCTATCTCCTGGGGGGCAGAGGTGGATATGCCTTCTCTAAAAGTTTTGGAGATGGGATATTAGACACGCTGCCATCAGGCACGCACAGGGTGGAGCAGGGTCCTGCTGAAGGGCAGGAATGCCATAGGTGTCCATTGGAAGTCCCTAGTTTTTATAATTTCATGACAATGCGGCCCTGGCAGGACTTGGTAAACCTGAAGGCAAATCATCCTGACTCCAACTCTCTTTCCAACTGGGGGCATGAGAAAAGGAAGGTCCCCCCAGGCTGGGGCTGGCAGGGCACAGCTCTGGCTGCCCAGAGGGGACCGCTCAGAGACAGCTGGAGCGGGAGGTGGATGAAGGCTTCCTCTCCTGCTCATTCCTCCATTCAGCCCAGTGACAAGGTGCTTCCCCCTTGAGGAAGGCTGCTCAGAGGATGAATCCCAAGGAGCAGGGATGTAAAGAGACAGCCAAAGGGAGTAGTGAGTGCAGAAAAATGAATCCTAGTGCCCCAGAGAAGTGGATTTATGCACTGAGGACGTGCCAGGAGAGCACACCAGGGAAGGGTGGTTAGGTGCCTCAGGATGCCTTCTGCTCTTGCTTTCTTCAGTGTGCTGATACAAAGATCCTTCCCCTGTTCTCCTAATGACCAATGCAATCATGATCAACCATTAAAAAAAAAAACCTGATAACCTGAATTTTTTTCAACAGCTATAAACAGGTTTTAATGTAGCTCCAGACATTTACACCAGAGTCCGGCCTTTTGTACCTGGAGTGGGGGAAAAAAAAAATCCAAGCTTGCAAGTATCACTTTTTCTCTTTCCTTCAGTTGGAGGAGAACAACTCATCTCAAGGCAACCAGCACCTTTCTCCTGCCAAAAGACAGGCGATACACAGTGCAGTGTATGGGTCTTGCAGGCTGTCTTCTGATCCTCTGGTCCTAATCTTTAAGCAAATATTTTAAGATTGAAAATTAAAGAGAGGCCAACAGCATCAAGCCATAGGGGTGAGCTGTGTGGAAAGGGACCGTTGTGCTGATTCCCAAGCCCTGGCATCCCATGAGCCTGCCAAGATTTCCTGCAGTCTGGCAGCAGATTGCACCCAGGAATATTGCTAATGAAACAGCTTTGAGAAGTGTGGAAGGGTGGGAGCTGCTGCACCTTCCCTGGGGGGCTTCTGGGCTTCTGGAGATTACAGAAGCTGTGGGGAGATAGTCCTGAAATGTGAGGAGAGATTTCTGCTGAAGCTTGGCCCATGAGCTTGGAACTGGATCTCAGCTCTGCTCTGTGGTCCTGGGACACATTTGCAAAGCACGCTTGTGACCTCTTCTGTTGCTGCAAGAAGTTATTAGGAAAGGACAAAACAAGAGAGCCACTGTGTAAATCCATGAACGTGAATCTTGAAGATTGTGTTTCATCCCCACCCTCAAAGTCCTTTATCTCCAAAAGGCATGGCAGAACTGGGAGAGGCAGCAAGGATGGCCACCGGTGTGCGATGTGTCTGTACAAAGAACAAGGGGGATATGAATGTTTGGCCTTGTAGCGTCTTTGTTGCACGCAGTGGTCGCACCTTGGCTGACCCTGTGACCACCGTTCTCAACAGATGTGCAGAGTCCATAGTGTTAGAATTGGAGATGGGCAGAAGATTGTCATCGCAGAGCTGGAGAGGGTAGAAATGGCCACCAGGCAAACAAAACTGGCAGGTGAGATATTATCATGGATCCTATTTCAGAGAACAAAAATTCCAGCTTGGGGGGAGAAGAGCTCCAAGCATGGCAGCCTTTGCAAGCACGTGCTTCTCTGTCGGCAGAAACATGCTTTAACGTATGCCACATTCAACCCGTGATCTTTTCACTAAGGAAATAAATCTCTCTCTGACACCCTCCTAATCTGAAATCAAATGTGTCTTGACTGAGCATAAGGAGAAAATGGAAAGTGCGTGGCACAGGGCTGATGATAGGAAATCTCTCTCTTGCTCTGTCCCAGGGACTTATTTCCCCAACCTCATCAGGCACCAAGCTCCTCTGGAGAGGTGGTAGAAGGTCTCTGCACCAGTCGGACAGGGAGACCTCAATGCCAGGCACACGGGTGCCATGTAAACAGTCCCGTGGTGTCTCTGAGTTTGTTCCACTTGGGAGATGGTGTCTGCTTCCCTAGTCTGCAGCCAGAGCGTTTCAGGCAATGGAGGCCAATTACCTTACATGCCGAGCAATTTGGGAGTGATTTCACGCTTCCTGGGCGTACCAAAGCCGTGCCCGGAGAACCCGTCCTTTTGGAGCACGGATGCTAAACATCAAACAGGACTTGAAGTTTCCAGCGTTTAATTTCCCATTTAGCCAAGGCAATTAAAAGCATCACCATGTAACGCGGCTGATTTTCTCCTGCATTTTTATTTGCCTGTGTCCTTAAAGAGAGTGGCTCAGAAGCAATCACATCCACCCTGCAGCAGTGTCCTACTGCAGCATGAACAAGCTCAGCTGCTTGCCCTGTCAAGGGCATCTGAATATCTTCTCCATAATTACACAGCCCTAAAAGCCTGGGCTCTAAGACGATGCCGTAACCCACCTGGAGAACCATTGTGCAGGCATGTCTCCATACGAGATGGCTGTTCTGATGTTGGTGTAGCCAGCAAGGCAGCAAGGGAAGGAGGATGAAATGAATTTTGAGGACAGGGCCACTGATTGGGGTGGGAGGGTCCTGAGAAGATGGAGCCAGACTCTTCTTGGAGATGCCAAGTGAAAGGAAGAGAGCAATGGACGCAAGTTGTGACCCGTGAAATTCCAATTAGACGTTAGGAAAGAAATTCACCCTCAGGATGGTCAGATATTGGCACAGGAGCCCAGAGAGGTGGGGGAATCTCAGTCCTTAGAGATATTCAAGACTTGGCTGGACGAAGCCCTGGGCAACCTGATCTAAGGTGGCTCTGCTTTAAAGGGTGTTGGATCAGAGACTTCCAGAAAGGTTCCTTCCAACCTAAATTATTCTGTGACCCAATGAACAAGTCATGTCTGGGCATGACACCAGCAAGACTGAGGGATACAGTCCTGGCATTATTGGTCACAATTGGAGGACATCTGGGAATATTTGCCCCAGCATCCCACTGGTGAATACATCCCACTAGAGAGAGGGTCAGAGTTTTCCCATGCCTCCCTGGAACTCCTGTGTAGTACCAAACTTCAGAGGACAGAACTCTCACTGGATCTGCTTGGTTGATGCTTGTAGCCTCCCTTGCCAGTACCAGAGATGTTATGGTGCTGGCTGGCCTTTGCTGCCTGGGCTGTAGGCAACACTGCCTGTTCTCTTGTCTGGAGGGGGAGTGGGTTGCACAGCAGCACCAAGCACGGTTACAGGGACAAATGCCTGAAGGCGGTGGTACCCCTGCTTCAGCCGGACACAGCAGGAGTGTCCCAAGGCATCAGCTTCTCTCTAAAAAATGGAGAACACCACAGATGACTGTAAAACAGGCGAGAGGTATCTGAATGGGATAGTAAAGGTCCTCCTGAAAGCAGGATAGAAATAACGCAGCTCTACACCAGTGTGTGAAGTTTGCTCCCAGTGCAGGTCATCCCTCCGGCTGGCCGTTCCCCGGTCCCCGACTGTTCCTTGGGGCACATCCAGGTATTTACTGTCAGTGCTGGCTCTCGGGGGACTTTGAAGTGTGTTTCCTTCCATTCAATTATCTCTGGGAGCTGTAAAGTGCGGTGGCAGAGGTGGCTGCATCATTCCGTTTGTTCCCCAGCAGCCGACAGGTTTTTAACCAAGTAATTAAGGGTTGGTTTCACTTGTACCTGAGAATCAACCAGTGAGGCAGAGATAAGGTAATAGCAACGCAGCAGGTACTCTGCTATTATTTCTGACTATGAATTAATCACAGACACTATGGCTCTGCGAATAAGTGCATTGATCATTTGCTACAACAATAAGAATTTCAGCCAGTTATGCTCTTTTCCTCTCTATAAATACTTTGGAGACTGCAGACTTAATGAGTCTAGGCTCTTCCCAGAACACTAATAGCATCTGTTTAAAAAAAAAAAAAAAACCAGCCCTTTATTTTGTGCTTGCTGAAAAGCCTGTCGCTGTTAACTGCCCAAGTCTGGGGTCTGCCAAGGGAGACTGAACTCTCCAATTCACAGGAGGATCCAAGTTGTTCCCTGAGAGAGCCTGGGAAAGATTAAAAGCAGCTGAAAGCAAACCTTGCTGGCTTGATGAATGGCGTTTGGATGCTGTCATGCTGTGGCTGCTGGCACTGTCTTCCTTGAGAGCTGTAGCATGAGTCTCATGAAAACTGCTGCTTCGGGTAAAGCCTCGGGGCGTCATGGAGTGAGCTGAGAATCCCACCTTGCCTGTCTACTTTGGTTTTTAGAGCCCCATGGTGATGGGGGATGAAACCCCAAACTGGGAAATGAGGCCAGATGGCCCCGAAAGGCTCGGAGGAAAAAAAACATTGAAGCAAAGCAGATTATTTCCTTCTGAAGCCAGGCACGTGTTTTTTGAACCTTTGAAATTCACCCTCTGGGGTGAGGAAAGGGAGGAAACTCAAGACTGGTTATTTCTTTACCCAGAGCAGGACAAGCCTGTATCTTGGTGGCTTTAGTGCCATATATCATTTATTTAATCATCCTGTCGCTGCCGGTAGAGATGGTCACCATGGCATGAGCACCGTGGGGACAGGATGACATGAATCCATACGAAGCCAGGCTTCGTCACTCCTGCTTTCCAGAAAAGCAGCGCTGATGGTGCTGAGCAAACAGCCCGATGTGCATCCCAATGGGCACGACTCCGACCTGTGCTCAGGACCCTGTGCTGTCCCCGACGCACACTTGGGATGCGCGGCACAGCTCTGTGCGTGAGTAGGAATGGGGACAGTCCAGCCAGACCAGGATTGCCTCCAGATGGCTGCTGTCGCATGCTTAAATCCTCATGTGGCTTCCAAGGAATAAGAGCAATTAAACACAACTGTGGAGGAGCCACATTTAACACTGTGTTTCCCTCACCCGTAAGCAGGTACTCGAGGAAAAGGTTCATGATGTCAAGTGATGTTTTGGGCAGGTTTTTTCCTTCTTGGAGGAAGGATGATCTACTCAAAGGCACAAACAGATTCAGAAAATTGAAGTTAAGTTCTGTGCAGACTCCCTAGCCCTTACTGACATCATTAATTTCCAGTTTTTAAGGCCCTGGGCTTCATTATGCACTCGGTAAAACAGGACTAACAATCTTTGGTCTGTGTATTTACACCGCAAACTCTTCCACGTCAAGACTATCTCCTAGTTTGTCTGGCTGGGAATTGGTGGTCTAATTTGCAGATGGAAACTCTGCACATGCTGTTTTGTAATGAACAGTAAAGAAAATTCCCATACGTTCCTAATGACTCGAATAGGCAGGATTATTCACTCCAGCTTCCACCCAAACAAATATGGGAAACAGCTGTCACAACCAACATACCTTTCAAGAGCTGAAAAATCTTTCCAAGCATGGGCTGGATTGGAAAGCCCAACATTGACTTTTGTTGCACTCCCAAACTACTTAACTCTCAGCATGGGTCAAGTAGTATGTTTCCTTTAGATACTCTGATATGTTTTATTTTCTTTTTAGCTATTTAACCTTTACTTGAACTTATATTTCATGAATTAAATTAATTGAATTAAAAAGATTAAACATTTAAATAAAAAAATGCTGATGTATGAAACTGGATTTTTTAATTTTTAGAACCATTTAAAAAAAAAAAAAGAATGTGGACTGAAAAACTGTGGGTTTTGGTTGGTTTTTTTTTATTTGAGTCAAGATAGCTGCCTTCAGCAGGCTTGGGCAAACATTTGGCAGGGTGACCCACTTTTGACACTTTTCCCACCTGTAGACCCTCATTACGACAGCCTGTGGAGTGGAGAGAAAGAAGATGGGTTCAGTCGTGGTAGAATTTACCTGCTCACTAGTAAACACCCATTACTGATACGAAATTATTTCCAAGACTTAACCAGGACTTTAACTCAATGCTGAATAAGCTGCCTCATTTGCCAGACAGCACAACCCAGGAAATTCCTTCTGTCGTGGTTTAACCTCAGTCGGCAACTGAGCACCACACAGCCGCTCGCTCACTCCCCCGCCCCGCTGGGATGGGGGAGAGAATCGGAAGAGTAAAAGTGAGAAAACTCATGGGTTGAGATAAAAACAGTTTAATAATTGAAATAAAATGAAGTAAAACAGTAATAATAATAGAGTATACAAAGCAAGTGATGCGTGATGCAGATGCTCACCACCCGCCGACCGATGCCCAGCCAGTCCCCGAGCAGCGGCCCCCCCGGCCAGCTTTCCCCCAGTTTATGTACTGAGCATGACGTCACACGGTATGGAATATCCCTTTGGCCAGTTTGGGTCAGCTGTCCTGGCTGTGCCCCCTCCCAGCTTCTTGTGCACCCCCAGCCTTCTCAGTCAGTAGAGCATGGGAAGCTGGAAAGTCCTTGACTAGTGTAAGCACTGCTTAGCAACAACTGAAACATCGGTGTGTTATCAACTTTGTTCTTGTCCTAAATCCAAAACACAGCACTGTACCAGCTACTAGGAAGAAAATTAACTCTATCCCAGCTGAAGCCAGGACATCTTCACATTCAAGTGGTAAATATTTAAATACTGGTTCCACCAGGAAATAGCCCCTGGGCCAAAAAGGGCTTGCTTGGTTTATTTGTTAGAAGTTTTCCTTTACTGAACACAGCTGTACAGAGAAAAAGGAGAAAACATGGCAATAATAAAGAGGTAGCTGCCCAGACATCCCTGGAGGATCCAGGCTTAGAAACCCTCTCTTGTCATCAAACAGGAGGGATTCAGATGAGAAACATAGAAATTAGTGCTGGGAAGTTCTTTTGCTTGAGCTTAGTGTCCATTCTTCCAGAGGTGCCCAGAGATGCTGGGGTTAGAAACAAGGCAAATTAAAAATAAAAAATAAGAATTTTCCTGGCCAACCCAAGATAAGCTGTATTTTCTGGCATAGTGTTTATATATACTCTCCTCACCCTTTGTAATCCAAGTCTGGAGGATGGCTCTAGCATATGTCTCTTTTGGGCCTCTGGTGTGGAATGACATCTTGGTGGGCTGGCTGCGACACGTCTATCGATGGAGTGGGTATGCCACTTTGACCACAGGAGGGGACTGACTCCATCAGGATACCCTGCCCTAAATATCGAGGAGGGTGGGAGAGAAGCCTGAATGATCTTGAATAGTACAAAGAAATGGCAATTAGTAAGTATATTGTGCTCCTTCCAGCAAAAATTAGGGGCACCAGTGAGAGGATCAGAGGATTTGAAACAAGCAAAAGGATGTACTTTTTCACACATTATGTTGTTACATTATGTACGTTATTGCTCCAGGCAAAAGTGTAATAGATCCAAAAGCAGCCTGAGAATTTAATGGGAGCAGCATCCTTCAGGGCCTGTTAACAGCTGTGTGTCAACCTCCATTTCAGGAGTCCATCAGCCACAAATTGCTGGAAACAAGGAAGAAATTCCAGGGAAGGATCACTCCAGACTTGTGTTTTTCCCCCTAAACCCCTGCTAGAGTCCCCTACCAGTGCCAGACACAGATGCATGATGAGATGGACTCCTGGCATATCTTTTTTTTTGTTTATGCTCCTAATTGGCAATGCCTTAATTCCTACCCATGGCAGAGCTTTTCCTTCCACTAGGCTGGAATTTCTCACCATGATGTGGCCGGTCCATTGGCAGAAGGAATGCCAAACAGGCTCAGACCACCAAGCCTTTGGAAGCCCAGGCCCCCAAGATATGGTTTTGACTTAGAAACCATGAACGTTGAGCTGAGCGCTTCCTGGTGACTGAACCAGGTTTTACCCAAAGCCTGTGCTCAAACATTTTTCTGCCCCCACAAGAGCAAGGAACTTGGATTTTCTTGCTATTAAGAGACAAAGAAGCACCAGACCACCTTATACATATACCATGTACTGCAGGCTCCTAAGCACCACCCTGGAACCAACCCAGCTCCTCTCTGGCTTAAGCCTGTTATTCAACTCCCAGTTGAAGGCACCCAGAGATACTGAGTGCCGTTCTCCTTGAGTTTGCTCTTCCCATTTATCTCCCTCTCTGCTAAAGATATGCTCCCTATGTCTTATTTGCATTTGTCTGGCTTCCTCTCTCAGCCATTGCCTCTTGTTCCGGCTTTCTCTGATAGATTAAAAAGCTCTTTAGAAACTGGTGTTTTATTCCGCTGATGGCACTTATGCACTGTAATCAAATCACCTCTTGACCTCCTTTCTGATAAGCTAAATAGACTCTTTCAAAGTCTCGTTGAAATTTTTTCTCTTGCTCTCAGATTATTTGCAAGCTCTCTCTTGCAGCGCTCAGCCTGTACGCAGCACTCCAGGCCTCCTCCTGGGATGGGGAGGGAGGAAAATTGGTGTTTTAAGGAAATGGGAAAAGTTGTCTCATGGCTGAGGCTTTGGCTTAGGGTCTGGCCTTGCTGCAAGGGTCCACAGTCTACCTGGTACCCATAGTCTGTCTCCCCCCTTCATCTCCACACGCCAAAGCTCACCCTTCATAAAATCAATCACGCTTTGCCCTCCTATTTAGGGCACAAATGGTCTCAGCACACGGCAGCCCCGATTCCCAGGCAGGAATGCTTCTCTTCAGACAATGGACCAAGACCAGCGTACACCCACAAAACACAGGTGACCTGCTGAAGTGTCTCTTGTGGACTTGGGACAGAGCTGTGCTCCAACACATCTGGGTGCTTGCTGCTCCTCTCTTTGGCTGTCCCCTTCAAGAGCACATCTTCTTCCTCTCTTCTCCCCCACCCTTCACTACTCCAGCCCCCTTTATGGACCTGCAGCCCTTCTTGGGGCAAACCAGAAGCATTCTTGACTTGGATATATCCCTTGTAGAGGTGTCTCCCCTCCCTCAGAGCCCTCCCTTTGCCGCAGGATGACCAACATCTCTGCAGTATTATAAGAACTGCTGGGATGTGGAAGATCCTCCTTTCCACAGCCAGATGCTGTCAGCCTTTCGTTTCTAGCTCCATTGTTATTAGAGATCCTCCACTACTCCCACAGCATCTGTATTTTTTCAGCAATGAAGCAAGGAGCCACGAATTTGAAGCATCCCTCAGTGTGTCACACTTGGAATGACTCCACTGTCTTTTCCCACCACTTGGAGGCATTCAAAAGGTATTTAATTAAACCCACATCAGAGAGCTGTTAGCAAGCTTTCTCCAGTTAGCAAGGTGGAGAGGACTACATGTCATGGGGGGAAATGAGCGAACATGAAATGGTTTTGTTGCCTATGCCTTCCTCAGTGTCAGATTAATTGGCACTTTTCTTCCAATTTAAGGCAGAGCTCTGGGCACAGAGAGGTCACAGCAGTGCAGTGCAATCCCATCCCCTTTTCTAGTTTCCTCTCTCTCTCTCTCTTTAAATATGATTGAAAGTTTCCTTAGACATGTTGGACTCTGTCTGCCAGCGAAAACAAAGAATTAGTGACTCAGATTGCTCCTAGATGTAGCGTTCTTTCAGGATCTCCACTCTCCTCTTCCTTACCTGTTCTGTGTGTGTGCATGTGTGTCGGCTTTTTCTGTTGTTTTAACACGTGCTCCAAACCACGACTGGCTGTAAATCAACCTCAAATGGACTTGCAGCTGCTCAGGCCCTCTCTGTATGAAGTGAGTTGAATTAGTCCTATTAGTCAACCTGATTGAGGATCTGCCTCCATGGATGTCAATTTGAACTTGCAAGAAGCCACAGGGATCAGATGCAAGGAGAGATGCCTCTTCGAAAGCATTAACAGGAGGCTTGTCTAGCAGAGGCACTCCCCCTGCCTCCCCCAAGGACCTGCTGGCTCTCAGGATGTGCGTGCGATACTCACTTGAGTCCTTCACACGCACTGTCACAGCCTGGTGCTCTGTCCCAGCTGAGGCTGGCACAACCCCTCGGTCTCTGTGGGACCTTCCTACTGATTACAGTTGGTCAGTTCTGCAAGGGTCCCAGCTGTGGCACTGGACATAGGCTTCTTCCATGTCTAAACATCTCCAGATACTTAATGCCCCACTCATTATTCACCTATATGTACTTGGGAAACAATGCTTTGGAAGAGTTGCAGGATTAAGACTGGGTTACTTCTACAGCTAAGGCTAGAAATGTTGTGTCTTTTCAGTAGGCTCAGTTTTTGTGGCGTGTTTTGTCATGGGTCATCGGCACACTGCTGTTTTAGATCTCCTCTAGAAACCCATGCTACCTTTGGACTGTGGTGATACACAAAGACAGGCTTGAAAGGTGCAAGAGCCCTTCCAGACCTGTGTGGTTCCCTATGTGGCCAGCATGGCAAAGGGCAAATTTAAGTAGCCAACAAGGTGGAGTGTGATCAGGGCAGCATTATGTGACATCGCATGACATGACATCACACCCCACAGCCTTGCATCCCACTTAGGATCTGGCTAGTGATCCCAGTGCACAGTGCCAGGATGACTGGTGGTCAGCACAGACTCAGAGCAAGGTGTGGACCTGTGGCTCAGGGGCTGGAGAGAACCACGTGCCAGGACTGGTTAAATAACCAAAGTCCTGCTCCTTGGGCCATGCTGCACAAGTAATGACACAACACTGCCAGAGAGTATGCTTCCTTTGGAAGGGGAGGGAACCCGGCTCTCAGTCTAGAGGATATAGAAACAAATTTAACAGCTCTTTCCTGTGACTTCCAAAATCAAAGTAAAATCTGGGCTGCATTTTCACCCTTGGAAATCCTTACAGGGGTGTCCTAAGGGTGTTGACAGTCAATATCAGCTCCATTTTTCCTCCCACGTTTAAATGCAGTTACAATTCCAACGACACAGCAAATCCTCTTCTACCAAAGCAGGGCACCAGGACTTGTTTATTGTTTGCAAATCACAAACCAGCACATACAAAAGAGCCCTACCTCAACATGGGAGCCCGCAATGGGGACATGCTGCTATGACAACAACATGAGGCTGAATCATCCAGACAGACAAGACATACATAATTGTGTGATCACCTGTTCCCGCTTGTTCAAAGGAAATTTTATTAGCGCTGCTGAAAGTACATTAGAGAACAAAGCATAAAGCATCCACACATCAATCAGGACTCAGCTAATCAATGTAAGCACTGCCTGAGCCCAGTGCCTTACTGTTCAGCCATTCAGCATTTCACAGGCTTCAGGATAGCATTTACAGAAACTTGTGCTTACATGTGAAAAATCAAGAAAAATTCAGTTTCTACTAAACTGAAACATTTATGGCTTTTGGATCTTGCTGAGAACACCAGATTTTTGCCTGTAGGATGTTTGTAGTCAGTGGAGGGACAGTCTGGATCCAGGATGATGTTTAGAGAATGAGCATGACTGATGGCAAACATGCCTTTTTAAATATTTAAAAAAACCTCAACAATAATTAAGAACAGCAGGTGGGAGAGGAGAGCTGGTCTATTGTGTTACAGACAAACAGGAATATGCAGGGTCAAAATTCACTCAACCATACATATAAATCCATATGTGTTTATGCTGGGCAGGTGCGTTAGCCGCAGCATCCATTTCCAGCTGGTGAGAGAGCAGTTCCACTTGGTTTCCTTGCTCCCTTGTTTCTCCTAACACAAGGGCACCAAAATCATCACTCTCTAATCATAAGACTGCTTCATATGTCCTTTTTTAGCCATATAACCCCTGGGCAGCACAAAAATGGCTTAATGTCAATTCCAGAATATCCCTAACTGCGAGTGTCTGGCACTCTTTTTTATGCTCTGTCCTTTCCAAATCTATTGGTGGTTTTGCTTCCTGAAGTCTTTCATACCTTAATCTTGTTCACCCAGAAGACTCCAGCAGGTATAAAGGGCTGCTCGAGTGGAAAGAAGCCCATTGTATTTATTAATCACACTCTTTTTGAAAAGGTGGTCAAAACATTCCAAAGGATTTTTTTTTGATGCATTTTGTCAAGATTTCAACACTCAGTGACAAAAAAAGCAATTTCAATAGGGTATTTACAACATTTGAAGATTTTCTACCAGAAGCATCAATGGCATTTTTACACAACTTGGGGAGTTTTCTGCCAACGCTCCTTTCTGATACTGCCCAAATAAATATCAGTTGAGTTCACCCAGAAGCTGACAGGCGGCATTGTTGGCAGCAGCAATAAGAGCTGAGATGTTTTCCTTCATAGATATTGCATATGCATGAGTGTCTCACTGAGAACATTTCCATCTGCTCCGCGGTGAACGGAAGATGTGGGTATTCCACGAGAGCCATGCTGAGACCACTCAATCAACCACTAATAAAACCATCCCCGGAGTAATCTGAAAACAAGAGGTTCAGATGCATAGACATGAAACACTGCTGAACGAGCCTGTGCTACAAGCCAGGGCTATTCCCTTCAGTGACAGAGCAAATCATGAAAAGCAGCATCTCTCCCCACTTTCCTCTGTATGTGGCACCAAGGTTTAGCCAGGTGCAAGGAGGGACTGTTTGAAAGTCAGCTTCAAAAGGCAGTGAGGAAGAAAAAAAAAAAAAATCCCAAGAGGGGGATAGTGAAGCATGACAACAGATTTGCAGACAAAAGCAAGACCTCTCCCTTGCCGGAGAGGAGCAGACAGTGAGGTGCATTGAAAACTGTCTGAATGGCCATGCCCAGAGGGTGGTGATCAGCAACACGAAGTCTAGTTGGAGGCCAGTAGCTAGCAGTGTACCCCAGGGGTCAATATTGGGCCCAATCTTGTTCAATGCCTTTATTAACGATCTGGATGATGGGGCAGAGTGTACCCTCAGCAAGTTTGCTGATGATACAAAACTGGGAAGAGTGGCTGATACACCAGAGGGTCATGCTGCCGTCCAGAGGGATCTTGATAGGCTGGAGAAATGGGCTGACAGGAACCTCGTGAAGTTCAACAAGAAGTGCAAAGTCCTGCACCTGAGGAGGAACTACCCCAGGCACCACCATCATGGTGACAGAGCACTGGAACAAGTTGCCCAGAGAGATTGTAGTCTCCATCCTTGGAGATGTTCACGGTCCTGGGCAAACAACTCTAGGTGGCCCTGCTTAAGCAGGGGGCTTGGATAAGATGACCTCCAGAGCTTCCTGGCAACCTCCACCATTCTGTGACTCTGATTCTGTGGAGGTTTTAAAGGGCAGGTTAAACAAACATATTTTCAGACTGATTTAGGAGGATAGACTAACCTTGTGAAAGCTCCTCCAGCCCTGCCTGGATCCTGGCTGGGGCTGAGAGGATTACCTTCACACCAGGTTTAGGTCCACAGCAGTTGGCAGTGTCTCAAACTGCCACCGGAGTAGATCTGGCAGCTGTGTTTGGTGAATAACAGTGTGCTGTTAACAGGAATCTTCAAGATCAGATGGTGCTATAAGATTTCTGCTTAAGAATGGAGGAAATCTTGATTGATCTGTTAGTATTTAAACCGAAAGCGATCTGGAAAAAAAAAAGAAAAAAAAAATGCACCCTCTCTCTGATTTTGGATCCCCTCCGCAACCCTGTTTCCAGCCAGAAGATCTTAATCTCGCTGCACGGCTGCAGAAGAGCAGGGGGACCCGTGGGCATGGCTGTCGCCTCTTTGCATGTTCTTAGTGCTACAGGTTCTAGTTAGAGAGACAAATTGTAAAGCAGAAACCTCAGAGCCTCAGGAAAGACATCAAAAAGCAGTCCTATGACCTTGCACTGCTTAGGAACCTGCGGGTGCCTTTTGACGGGGTCCCCTTGCCACAGGTGAGGAAACCTTGTGCATTAGCCTTTAAACTCAGTTTCCTTCCACAATTTGGCAGACGGATTTCATGATTTGGAAAGGGCTAACTGAGCTGTAGAGAATGGATCTGCCTCAGATCTCTTCCTCGAACCCTTCCCCTGGCAAACAAAGCCGGCGAGGGTGTAGGCGATGGACACAGCGTGAAGTGTGGGGGTGGCTGTCATTCTGCTACATCATGTTATCAGTCATCTCCTCTCCCCCATCAGACCAACTTCGGAAAGATGGGATCCTTTCTACCTGTCTCAGTGAACAGAGCCAGGGGAACACACAAACACATACAGCAGAGAACAAAAGTAACCTAACCTGGCAGAAAGCAGACACGCTGTCACACCTCCAAGGGGAAAATTGATACAGGCTCTTGCTTCTGTTTCAAAATCAATTTCAAGCCGGTTCCATGAAAGAAATGGCATAAAGGGCATTAGGTCTGGCAACAGAGGCTGCCGTTCCCGGGATGATGGATGGGAGATGACTGCAATTACCTGGACGCTGAGAGCTGGTACACAGCCTTTTCTGTTCAGCAGGCTCTGGCTGCCCTTCCCCATCAGCAGGAAGATCAAAACAAACTCTGCAGAGCCTCTTATGGGGCTGGGCTTGTCTCTGCTCCAGCTATCTTGGGGAACAGAACAAGGAGCGGCGGTGGCAGCTGCTCAGAAAGGACCCTCTGTAACGTTGTATTGAAGATGATCTGCTGCACAGCCATGCAAGGGAACTTCTGATGCATCGGCAACACAGTGCCATGGCTGCTCTCCTGCCCTCTGCTTCGTCTGTCCCCCGAGCTGCTGGTGTGCAGTCCCACACAGGGTCCTGTGCAGAGGGACCCTGCTTGGCAGCACTCTCTGGAGCAGCAGCCTGACCTCCCTAGACGAGAGCTGACACCTCCCAAATGGCGTACCCCACGTCAGCCTTCACCTTGATGGTGTTGACGTCAATAGCATCATCCACAAACTCTTCACCGGGTTATCTACCAAAAGGTCCTTGTGAGTAAAAACACAGGGCTGTGTTTACACTAGTTGTAAGAGGTGATGTCAAAGTCGTGCCCACATCAGTCAAGCATTGAATCCGACTCCTTCTTCCTGATGCCCTGGAGCTGCCCTGCTACTCATCCCCAAGGCTCGGTTACACCAGCACTCCCAAAGGCATTTCCAGCGTGGGTAGTCTATTGGCAGCAATCCCTCTGTTCCCTATACCTGCCATCCCATCTCTCCCAAATTCACCATCCCCTTCCCTTCTGTACCCGATGAGAGGAGCAAAGCAGAAAATGCAAGACCAATTCCTATACGCACCCTCTTGCAGGTGCCACCTTCTTTCCTTTGGAGGCTCACCTGGAGTTGGCATGGACAGTGGCGCCATCAGGAGCTTCTGGGGAAAGAGATGCTGAGGTCCTGGCACCATCCACACACCCAGTGCTCAGTGGACCACCCATGGGATCGCAGAATGGGGACACCTGCTCGGGGGTCGTGTGATGCTCACAGAGCTGGCCATGCAGCAGGGAGAACCAGGTGGCCTGGAACAGGCCAACATGAAAAAACAGCTGTACACTTTTAGCCCCTGGATTTCACTTCTGTGGAAGAAGGAGACACGAAGGGGCACGGCAGACAAAGGGGTGATGGTTGCTGCACTCCCCCCTGATTGGCAAGGGCCTTCCACTGGCTTCTTGGCTCTGCTTTTGTTTGGAGGTCAAATGCAATAGGAAACGCCACAAAGTGGCGATTCAGAAGTTGTCACCAACTGCTGGCTGTGTTTTTTCCTAGGCCTATGAAAGGGCAGGGATCTATAACCAGCTTTAAGAGAAATGGGGACCATGGCATCTCATGTTATTTGGTGAAACTAATGAAGTACAGTCTTTTTTTTTTTTCCTCTTGAAAATTGAAATGCGCTGGGAAAACTGTATCCTCTGTCTCGTGGCTGCCGGCAGCTCTCCTGAATAAGCTATTGTCAGGCCTCAGAGGTGTGAGTCAGAGCATCTTTAATCTCTGGGCGGGAGCGTTCTCCATGGCTTTCATGCTTTCGGAATAAATCTTCAGAGACGTTCCCAAATTAAGCACGATTCCTTTCTAATCTCCTTGCACTTCTTCCTCTCACCATTTTATCAGCTAGGCTCAAACACATTCAGCATGGCCTACTTCGAAACAAACTGATTAATGCAATCACTTCAGGTTTTAGGAGGGATCAGTGCTTACAGAAGGGGAAAGGGCTCCTACTGTTGCCAGCAGCCCCAGCTCCACAGCAGCTTGGGAGGCTTATAGAGATCTGCCTGTCAGCAGAGCTGACAGCAGAGGGTGGCAGCAGGGATCACACACTCACACCGGCATCTTCCGAACTCCAGCGGGAGCCTGCTCGGTGTCCAGGCGATTCTCCGAGCCCTCGAGGATCAGAAGCTGCATCACACTGCATAATGTGGCTGGTGCCTCCTGGGCTTGGGGGAGAAGGAGAGGAGCTGTTGGTCTGCAGAAGGGATGTGCTGTGCTGCTCAGCAGCACCCCTTCCCTTCCTGCCCCCCAGCAGCAGCTGGGTACCACAACCTCCGCCTGCTCCTTCAGCCAGAGGCAGCTGAGCGGAGGATCGCAGCTCGTGCTGCTCAGCTGCAGCTGGTACACATCTGGCGTAGAGGAGGGATTTGGGGTTTGCATCATCACCACATGGCATTCAGGCCTGGCTGTAGGATGTGAAAAGTCTGAGCTGGGGAGCAGTTGTCCGAATATCACACTGCTACGGGACAGGGGTAGGGAGGGTTGTTGAAAGGGGGGTGGTGAAATGCTGTGGGAGAAACACTAGCTCTGCATCCATACGTGTGCACTGATGTTGCTTGCTGGAGAGAAAACTGCTCCTCTTGGCTTTTGTGAATCAATTTTTCTGATAAAAGATGCCATCTCTCACTGCCAACCTTGCCTGCATTCAGCTCATGCAAGTCATCTTCTGTTTGTCTGATGGAAGGGCTCCTCACACGCAGTGTCCTTGGATAGCCCCTAAGAGATTACAGCCTAAACAGACAAAAGCTCTGCAATGATTAGCTGTGTTTTACAGACGAGACGCTAGAGGTGGAATAATTATGCAGCAGGGAATCTCCTTCTGCATCTGCAGTTTTGAAGTTGCAGGATCCTGAATCCAGCTCTGGCACTACATTTGCCTGGGGCTGGGAGATATGAAAGCATAAGTGCCCTTTGATTTGTCACCAGGCTTCCCAGGACCAGAGTGGGCCAGGCTATAGTTTTTGAAGGTGAAATTAAATAATACTTAAAATGCTGAACTAAAAAGTCAGTGCATTTTGGATGGATAACACCAAAATGGGACATTGCCTACAGAAAGTTGAAGCTCATGGAGCTCCATGGAGCTCATGGAGCACAGTGGATGTTGATGTAGCTGCCTTTGCCTGCTCAAGTGGGGTGGCGAGGAGCCCTGCCAGCTCCTGCCTTTGCAATCTGGCCCATGTGTCTACAGTCTTGTTTTTTTTCTTGATTGACAAGAGTGGAGGACCCTCATGCTTTAGTGAGTGTATAATGGCTGCCTTGATGTCATTTATTGAAGCTTTGGAATAGCTGTGCTTTCTAATCACTTCTTCCCGCCTGCCTGAAGAGCACCTTTTGCTTTCAGATTAACTTCTTGCTGTCTCTTTGAACTCGTGCCTCTGTACTCCAAGCACCCTCGGTTTTGTGAGATCAAGGCAGGCTTGGTTAAGGTAAAAGGCAAGTAGTGATCAAGTTTTTTTTTTTCCTTTTCTGCACACGAACGTGCCAGGTTTGCTGATCAGACTGTGTGTGGCACAACCAGCTGACTTAGGGTCCTTGTGCCTTCAGAAGAGGCTCTCCAAGAAGAACAAGTTAGTAGGCTGCCTTTGAAGGGGAAAAGCCTTCTTCCCAATGTTCAGAGGGGCATTGGTAGTGTCCAGCATGTGCATCCATACGCACTGCACATTATTTTGGATTATGTGCAGTGGCCTCTTTGCTCTGGTAAGCAGGGAGATTTTCAGTCTGTGTGATAGGTGCTTCCTATGTGAGTGCAGTCTTACAGTTCAAGCTGAAAGTGCTGATTTGCTCCAGACAGTCAAGTGTCCTGGACAGAAATGGCAAAGTCCAGATCCAGACTGAAATTCTCCACTATATAGTGGGATAGTGGTTTGGCCAAGTTTGAATTAGTAACAGTCGCATTGTTCTTACTGAATATAGATTTAGCAGAGCTTTTAAAATGCTAATTCACTGTAGTTTAGTTGTGGCATGGAGGAAAGCCCCATGGTTTTCCTGAATACAGATAGGAAATTTAGGCATGAATGATAATCTGGAATTCGCAGCATCCTTATTGTCCAGAGCAATGGGGCAGGAGTTGTCACTGGGCTTTGTGCAGCACCGAGCACACCAGGCAAGCTGACAAACCGTCATCCTCTCTTCTAAGGTTTGTATCCTGCCCATCTATTTCAGGCAGTGCGTTAAGCTGCTGGTGGTCTCCTCAGTGATGGTGGCTTCCTTATGGAAAACTAGAAATTAGGTCAGGAGGGAGGTCTAGGGGTCACCTCTACCCAAAGCATAAACCCAGCTGAAGGGTGTATTGCTTGCTCTTAAAAACTGCAAAGGTGGAACGCCATCCCTGTCCAGACAGGATTGTTTTTCCTCTTGGCAAGGTGTTCCTTAATTTCTGACCCATATCCTCTTGGGCTGCAACTGCAACCTACCACTTCCTTTCCTACCTGTTGTGATCACAGAGGAGACTCCCTTCTTCACAAGAACATTTTGCAAATTTGCAGATTGCTCTCATATTTCCCTTTTCTGAGACTAAAACAATCGCAGCCTTTTCAATCTCCTTCTGTGCTTCCTTTTTCAAGGGCTCTGATAATGCTGGTCACTCTTCTCACCTCCTGACACATCGAGACTGGGTACCCAAAACTGGGCACGGTATTGCAGCTGTGTAGAGAGGAAGGATGCCTTGATGCATCTGATGGCTTATGCCTGATGATACATCCCAGGATGTAGCAGAGCTCTTTAGCAGCTGCGCATGGGGTAGTTCCAGCAGCTCAGGACTAAAGAAGCCCTCAGCACAACCTCCTTCCATGCTAGAAATCAACTCTTTATTGCTGCTTGCACACAAGCATTGCTCAGAGCAAACTGCAAAACCCTGCTGTAAAGCAGGACAACTTACTCGGGAGACAGATGGGCTGAACCGGCACAGCCCGTTTCCCACAGAGTTATTCCTGGAGGCCAAGCTCTGCTTGGACTCCATGGTGCCCAGTAAATGAGATGTTTCATGCTCTGGTGTGACTGTCAATGAGAGGCATTTTGTGCTAGCAGAGTTTCTCTCTCCTCTCCCCAGCTGCCTGTTTACTCCAGACTTACCAGAACTGCACATCTGGTCCCCCTGTGAAAAATTTGGCGCAAGCAGCCAAAGGATTTAAAAGTTACTATGGAAAAAAAAAAAAAAGAGAACAGTGGCATAATTCTTCTTCCTTCAGAAATAAAGCTTAAAAAAGATGAAAGCTATTTGCCTTGACTCTCTGCAGGCTCTACCTCGGCAGCCAGCTGGAGAGACTTTGGGAAAGCAATTCCAGGAGCCTGGAGCTCTTAGCGTCAGTAAAACCTGCTGCTGGGGTAGCCGAGACGTCTCACTGCAATCCGCTCTCCTCTGCTTCCTGGCAGTTTCAGGTTTTTACTAGTGGGTTTTGGAGCTGAAAATCCCCCAGTAGCTTGATCCACTTCCTGTGCGAGATGGCAAATGATTGCCCACAAATGGCAAGCAAATTCCCTGCCTGGCAGTCCAGGTTGTGGCACTGAGGTTCTTCCTTTTTGTTTTATTGCTGTGGAGACTCATAAATGAGCCCCGTGCCCCCAGAAATGCAATTGCTAGCAGACTGAAAGCAGGGGGGGAAAAAACAAGGATGACAAACCAGGTATCACAGTTTTGGAGTACAGCTTGGAGGCTGGCTTGTGGTGGGGCTGAGTGTCTACAGCATGGCTGGTTTGGATGAGGCTGTTTTGGATGAGGCTGGTTTGGAGAGCACCCACCCTTGATTACTCATGTCCCTACTGAAGGCTGTGGACAGAGCTTGAAGGTTTCAAAAAGCTCTGGCCCACACCTCTTTCTTTTTGAGGCTCTTTCCCCTGTGACTGTAGATGTCACTGCATATGCCAACCCTCCTGGATTTCTTCCATGACAATCCCAGGGCAGTGAGGGGCATTGGGACATTTTTTCATCAGGGCACTGAACCTGGAGGCTGAAAACTTGGGTGCAATTTCTCTGTGACTGGGATGAAGGTGCTGGAGTGTGCATCCTCAGAGATCTTCAAAGCTCAACCAGACAAAGCCCAGAGCAAACTGATTTAATCTCCGAAGTTGGCCCTGCTTGGAGCAGGTCCCTCCTCACCTAAATGAGTCTGTGATTGCAGGCATGGTTTGGGGTAGGACTCATCTTTCTGGTCCTCACGTCTCCGTCTCTGGAAGAAGGAAGAGTCACCTTCCTAATCCTGCATTATCCAGCCAGCCAAAATCATAAAGCAGAAAGTCAAAAACAAAATACCCAATCCCTTTTTTCAAGGCTGGGAAGATTGTTGTGCTTGTCAGACATTTCATTTTTTATGACATTTTCACTGAATTTTTTTCTTGAAAATGTTATTGCTTTTTAGCTTGAATGAAAAGCCTGCTTTCAGAGAGGAGAAATTCTCAATACCCATCTTGATAACGCTTTCTGGTTGTTGTTTTTTTTTAAAAAAACGATTAAAAGCACTCATTACAAATGCTGAAAATCCCTTACAGTCTGCCTGTTTTGAACCCTGCAAAATAAGAACAACAGCTATTTCTGTATTTTTCACAAAGTAGTTTTTCCCCTTTATTTTTTAAGTCCTTCTATTCAGGCTGTAAGCTTTTCAGGGTAAAAATTGCCTCTTTAACCATGTCATTTTCCAGCTCCCACTTCACCAAGGTTTTCAATTTGGATGGGAGCTCTAAGTCAGATAATCATTCAAGACCACAATGTCTCTGGTTCAAAGCAATACTGACTATTTTAGGTCACAACTCCAAACTAAGACTTTCAGTTTATTAAAGAGCTATGTTTTTGAAGGCTTTTTTTTCCCCAGTAGCTGAGTTCACTGCTGCCTTGCTTGTTTTGTAAACTATTATTAAAAAATAATTATTTTTTCAGGGAGATGCTGTATGTTCTCTGCTTTTCATGAATTGCAGCTATCAGAAATTATTATCTTAGTGCCTAAGAGATCTGTCATGTCTGCCCCTTCCCTTAACACTTACAAACATGTATCATGTTGATGAATTTAGATGGTCATTTAAAGGCAAATTGCTTGTCCTACTTTTTGCTTCTTATTGATTGTCATGTAATTAACTGATTCATTTCGTTAATATAATCCAGAGTGTCTGCAACCCACTTAATCAGCAGAGCCTGATCAGAAGACTAGGGTTTAATTAGACTGCGCTAATTGCCCCAATGAAATGATGTTTCCTCTGTCCTGAGCCATTACTTATAGGAGCCAGATTTTTTTTTTTTTTTTTAATTGAGATTTAAGCAGGGGCAGAGAGAATGACATTTTGCCTCCTGCCAGAGGAAGGACTTCTCTAAGCAAAAACATAAGTGGTTGAGGAGAGTCAGATGTGGTTAGGGGTGACACTTCCCTTATTAGCTCAGGAGTATCTGGTTGAGCAACGTGATGGTCTGTCCACCTCGTGAGACCAGGTGTGTTTAAGGTTGCATGGTCCATGCTGTGAGCTCCCAAGCTTGGCCCTAGAGCTCACTGGAGCCGTACAGGACCTGAGGCAACCTGGCATTGTAATGGGCAGGTCTGGGAAGGACCACGTGCTGCCACAAAAATAATCTGAAAATCCTGTTGCCTGTGTGTTATACTCAACCCCTGCCAACCCCCCTTTAAATAGAGGACCTGAAGTGTTTGGGGACTGTGCACGCTTCAGAAGATGTCTTCTAAGAGATGTACCTCCACCACCCATCAAACCACTTTCCTCAAACCCAGGTCTCAGTGTAGAGAGCACCTCTGCCGCCAACCAGCCTTGCTCCTGGCCCTTGGAGGTTGTAGAAATCATAAAAACCATATGCAGGGCCAAACCATTCTCACAAGGGAGCCAGCGCTTGGTTTCTGTGGAGCTCAGGCAGCAAGGAGGGAAGCAATTTCTGCCCTGGAGAAAAACCCATTTGCAGAAAAGTCTTTCTTGGTCATGCAAGCTGATAAGCAAATATTTTGAAATGTGGTAGAAGGTGCTTGGTAGATTAACTGCTTAGAAAGTAAGTGTGTGTGTGTATATATTATATATTCATATATATTCTGTCTTCCACATCCAGAATTACTGTGGTGGGTCTTTCTCTGTAGATCGTAAAAGTGATGTGATGAAGGTAGCCATTATGGGAAGATGGTTGCAATCCTATTTATTTCAGTCCTGGTCCTGCAACTGGACTTGCATAAAGGTGCATTTGCACCCATGAGCAGCACCCCTGAATGCAGCCCCAAATAATTCTGGTGGTGGTGCTGGGTGGTCGGTGAGGACCCAACAGGATCAGAGGCTGTCCCTGGTCCATAAGGCTGAGATCTGCCCTTGCATTTGTTCTGCGGCTCTCTGAGTGCTCTGTAAATGTCTGAGCTTGGCAAGGAAAATTGCAACTGATTGTAAATTTCTTGCAAAAATGGACCTTTCAGCAGGGCTAAACCAATTTGCAAAATCAAGCCGAATTTGGGAAGTCATTTCAGCCTCCCCTCCTCCCCTTAAGAAACGAGGGATGTGTTTTTGGAAGTGCCAACACAGCTTGACTCTGACATTTCCTAAAACCAGGCTTTTTTATGTTTGCAGGTTGTGTTGTTGACTTGCCTGTGCTTATAAAGGTGAGGGAGATAAGACTGGCTAATTAGCTTGTAAACAAAATAGAACATTTTGCTTTGCATCAAATGAAATATTTTGGGTTGCTGAGTCAGTCATGCATGTTTAAAAACATTTTGGCAAAAAAAATTAAATTAGAAGCAAAGGTGGTGCAGGGGGGAAGTACCCCGTGGGGACAGCCTTCCTCTTGAATGAAGCAGCTGAAGCACTCAAGTTGCTGATGGTTTTCTCGGAGCAAGGGGGATATCGCTGTGTAGGTGACCGATGCTAAACCTAGGCTGGTGGGTGAGCCTCTGCTTCCAGATACTCTTTAGCCAGTGCCATGGGCCTGAAAAGGAATCAGCTGCTTAATGTCAAATGAGGGACAGAGAGACTGTGGTTAGTGCTGGATGCAGCAACCATGTTGAAAGAGAAAGCCCGGGGCTTAGTCCCTGGAGGAGATTGTTGCATTACCTGGAGGCGACCCATCTTCCTGCTTCCCTGCTCATCCCATGTCCTCCTCCTGTCTCTGCGCCACCGGTCCCTTCTCCACACCATGGCTTTCGAGCCATGGGGTGTGGCTCATCATGGTGCAGAGGTCTCTGGCTTCGAGGGGAGGTCATCTTGATTTCCAACACAGGGTCAAGGAGGTATTTGGAGAGGGAAGCACCAAACCATGAGGAAGCAGGTGGGTGTGCAGCATTTCTGGGGCTCAGAGCTCACTGGAGTAGCGGCTGTGGAGATTTTTCCCTGCTCTTTTTGCCTTTGCTACTTTAAGGAAATAGGATTTTGTGGGTCTTTTTTTGTAAATAAACAGGATTAGCAAAGATTTATTTTTTCTCTTCTAACAGTAATAAGGATTAGGTACCACTGGGGCCAAACGGACAGCAGTCATAAATGAATCAAAAGAAACTGTGAAATCTAATCTGTAATGCGTGATGGTGAAGGGCTCCAAGACCGAAGCAGTCAGCGGCTTCCCAGCTGTGCCACCCTGCTGCGGGACACGAGAGCTGTGCCTTGGGTGTGCTTACCACACAGAGGGGTTCAGGCTGAAGCGGGTGCTGTACAGCTGCAATGGAGGGTACTGCAGGGATGGCTGGGTGGGATGTGGGTCAGCCCTGTAGCCACAGCCCTTCGCTGCCAGGCACAGGCGTCAGTACTCGAGCGCTGTGGCAGCTCAGCAGCCAGACGGCCGGGGGTGGGAAGCATGTCAGTCGCCTGACTCGCATCAGTCTGGGCTCATGACTCAGTTTTCTTTCGGGTGATATTCATGCAAACATGCTGAAAGCAGTGGCAGTGCTGGGATCCTCGCTGCTGAACCTCTGCCTCCATCCAACGTGTTGAATGGCACCTGACCTCCAGAAAGGAAGAAGATTTTCCTCCCTGAAGTTAATATTTTTAAAGCACTTAATGTTTCCTCTCTCAATAAGTGGCTTTGGTGGAAGGGCAGTTGAGCTGTCTCTGGTGGTGATAAAATGGGATCACAACTCCAGCTGACAGCAACTTGGTATGATCATACTCAGTATCCCTCTCGTGGTTTGCAAAGGAATTAACTGGAAGGATATTTAACTAATTATTCTCCCAGATGAATATGGCCAAGCTATGCTGGTGTGTGTGGGTCTTCATCCTGCAGTCCTGGTCCCTTCAGAGCTTCACCTGAGAAGATCCAGGTGGCACTGCTGAATTTTGTTAAAGCTGTAGCTCTGCCCTTCTTATTGTGATTACAGATTTTCACCTCCGCTTTTCATTGCAGAATGGCTGAAGCTGTTAGATGAGGTCTGAGGTGTCCTTCCATCAGGAGACATTTTCTCATGTTATCTCTCCCTCATGCTGTTTTCTGCCTGCTACAAAGGTCACAAGCTCTCTTGGGGAGGACCTGATTGCTGCCTGCGAAGAGCTGGATACGAGGCCCCAGTTCCTGCAATGCATTTCTTAAAAGTTTCTGTGGGGAACTGGGGAGGGCCTGCGCTCCACAGCAAAAGGAAGGAGCCTCAAAAAAAAAAAAGGGGGGGGGGATGTAAAAGAAGGGAGATCCCACAAATCAGGGAGGTCACTGGAGAGCCACTGCGTCCACCAGGGTCTGGGTGGAATAGTGGTCCCACTGAGGTGTGGTGGTGGTTGACACCGAGGGAGCGCCGTGAGTTCATTCCATGGTGGTGACTGGAAGACAGGCTCTGTTTGATGATTTTTAAATTTTTTTGGGGCTGTTTTTTTGGCCTAATCCTGTAGAGTCCCTGAGGAAGATGTTTGACACCCTCCCCTCTCCTTGCTCGTACTGGCGGGACTCAGCATCCTGCAGAGATGGCAAGGGAAATCACACGATTGTTCCCCATGGTGATTATCCTGTGATCTCTCAGGGCTGTATAAATGGGAGCTGATTACAGCTAGAAAAGGAGTAAATTGTGTAATTAGAAAGGGGGAAGAGGGGAGAACTTAACCTCTGCCTGAAGGTGCCAGTTTGGAGAGAAGAGTGGAAAAGAGAGCGCCCAGCAGCCTCTGCGCTGAGACCCACAGCACAGGAAAGGGCCATCGCTGACCTTGTCCCTGGCTCCTCCTGTCGCCTCGGGCAAGCCCTTCAGTCTTCCCCTCTGGAGAAAGAAGGAAATATTTCTTTTTGCTCTATCTCTTAGCCAGTTTCTTTGGGAAGAAAGGGGATCTCCCCCGTGCACACCCATCTTGCCCCAGGCTCACAGCGTAGTTGGCTTGTGAGTAGGTTAGCCGTGCTCAGGCGTTAGCATCATCCCCAGTTTCGCTCTGGGACTTGTCACAAACGGTTAGAAGAGAAAAGCTGTTGCAGGATGGAGTCCTCAGCGGTTCTGTGTTGGGTGTAATAAGACTAAGATCTTTCTTGTTGCTCTTCATGGAGCAGGAAGGAGCGTTTTGCCTCCCCTTACCCTTCCTCTTACTATTGACCCAGCCTGGCCTGGGCCAGAAAATGTGTCTGTTCCCATCGCAGGCAAAAAGCACGCAGCAGAATTGCTCTCGAAGCCATAGTGAGGGAGACTATTAATATGAATATTATTCATGCCAGGAAAAATAGCCAATTACCTTCCTATAGAACCACTCTCTGCCCAGTGAGCCGGTAACTGCAACATTTAACATTCGTCACTGAGCTCTGAAAGCACTTCAGGAATAAAATACTGACAAATGAATTTGGACTTAAAAGAAAAAGACAGGAAAAAGTAAAGTTAAGGTACTAGATATTCAGGAGGTATAAATGGCTGCAGGGAATCTATGCCCGCTTACATCTCACGTCCTAAAGATGCAAGAATTTGGCTTTGTCTTATATCAACTCTATTTTATGGTCCACGTTTTAAAGGTGCATAAATGTATTAACATAGAAGTTTAGTAAACTGAATAGAAAAATAGTATGTAGCTTGAGGCGGGGATACTGCCAAAGAGGCTTCTTGTGTTTCTTGATGTTTAAGAAGGTCAGTGGTGCAACTGCAAATGACTGAAGTGTTTTTGCATTTAATTTATTTCCCAAGTTTACCAGTGAAACAACCAGCAAAGGGGAAATCCATCCTTCCCCTTCTCCTTTCCCTCCTTGGAGGAGGAAGGAAAGACAAAGTTCTTTTAAGAGCTGCAGTGCCTTGTATATTGAATTGTTTGCTTCGCTGGACTGCACTGCAGGCCACATTCACTCCCTGCAGGCCACATTCACTCCCTGCCTGTCCCCGGGTGCTCCACGGACAGCATCAGGAGATTTGATGAGTTTCTCAAGATCTATTAATGCTGTCAGCTGCTGAGGCCTCCGAGAACCCACTGGCTCCGGAGGACATGCTCCGAGTCCTGCAAGAGGCACATCTTGTATCACAGGCTGTGTGGGAATCTCATCTTGAGGGTGCCTTCCCTGCCCACCCATGGAGGAGTTAACTGCATGGATCAGGGGACTTGGCTTAGTTCATGGAGTTGTTTGGGGTTTCCCCTGTATAGCCAGAAGGAGAATTTAGCTGGGTGTCTCCAAAATGCTATGGTTTTACAATTTGTAAAACGTCTGTCCTTTAAATTGCTTGGTGAGCGCCAGTCCTCATTTATCACGTCAGCTGCGATCCATGGAACAGCCTTGCTCTTTCCTGAGGACTAGCCTGCCCTTCTTTTTCAAGGAAAACAAATCTATGCTCAAATTGCTGCTGCTCCGAGTTTGCTTTTCACCCTGAACCGACCCAAACGCCCTTTAGGATGTACCAAAGGGAGAGGACTGTCTTTTTGTTCTGTGAGTGCACAAACTGACGCTGGTCCATAATCAAGGCTTTAGGGTCAGCCATACTCTGAACCGGCAAGTATGTAAAGTGACATCAAATTGTGCAGAAGTGTCAGTCCATTTTGAAGCACGATCGTAAAAGGAAGGCACCTCCCTCTCCACAACCCTCTGTCCTCGGTGTGAGGGGTGACCCGCCCGCTTTTGTCACAACACCCAGTAATTACGTTCCTGCTAGCAGGAGGAGTCGCTACAGCCACGGGGCTCTGCCCTCAGACGCGGCGCCTAACTTGCTTCGTTTTAAAGCTCAAGCCCTCGTCCTCGCACCTTGGTGGGGAGACGGCACCTATCTTCCTGCCAGCGCCGGATCCCCGGTACCGCGAGAGCATGAGCAGGGTCAGAGGGCCCCTGCCCCGTTACCGGGGAGCTGCAGGGAGGTCCCTGCCTGCGGCCCGGCGGGGGGGCTCCAGCAGCCGGGGCGGGCGGCCCCGGTGTTGGCCCCGTCCCTCCTCTCCCCGCTGCTCTGTGCCCCGTGAGCAGGCCGCTGCCGGCCTGCCTGCCCGCCCGCCCGTCAGTCAGTCCGTCAGTCCGTCAGTCAGTCAGTCAGTCAGTCGGTCGGCCGGTCGGTCCGTGCCCCCTCTCCTCTCTCCTCCCTCAGCGGAGCCCCGAGCGGGTCGATGCGGCTCGGCCCTCGCTCGGCCGTGCCTGTTGCCTTGGCGGCGGGGCGGGACGGGGCCCGCCCACCACCTTTCCCGCCTCCGGCCCGCCGCGCGCGAATCGCTCCGCGCGCGGGACGTTACCGTTCCCTCTCCTCCCCTTCCCCGTGAGGCGATGGTGAGTGCGGGGTGGGCGGGGGGCGCCGCGCCGCGCCGCGCCGCGGGGCTGCGCGGTCCCCCCGCCCCCTCAGGTTGTATGGTGTGCCTTTCTTCCAGAGGAGGAGCCTGGCCCCCAGCCAGCTGGCCAAGAGGAAGGCGGGCGACGAGGAGGAGGAGGAGGAGGAGGACCGGCATCCCCCGACGGTGAGTGAGGGGCCCCGGGGCATGGCGGCCTCGGTACGGAGGGGAGAACGCCCGCGCCCCTCGGCGTCGAGGCTGGCCTCGCCTAGGCGGGCTTGGGGCGGGCGTCCCACCGGGTCGAGCCCGTCCCTCGCCGCGCTGGGGAGGGGGAACGGCTTGTGCGCCCCTGGCTGAAGAGACGTGCTGGGGCGGGGGGGCGGGAAGCGGAGCCTCTCCAGCCATGGGCAGAGGGATGTGGGGTGCGGTGGCCGGGGACCCGCTGCTGCCCAGGTCTGTCCCTGGTGCCTGATCGGGGTCTGTTATCGCCCCTGTCTTCTGGGGATTGCGGATCAGGCCCCAGGTTCACGCCGTTTTCGTCTGTTTGGGGAAAACTTGTCTCTGGGCATGTAGCTGGTAGAAGAACATCGTTGTGTATAGATGATGCTTTGTAGTTATGGAAAAAAACTATCACTGGGAGAGCTTCCAAGTGTTTTGTGAGAGGGCTGGTAACTATGAATAAGTAGATGTTTAAGACAAAACAGAATGTTATGATGCTATGCTCTATGTCATACAGGTCAAAGAGTCTCATCTAGTGCTTTCTATGTCAAATCCCTTTTTCTGTGCCAGCAGGTGGTTAAAACCATGCCTCAATCTGAAGAGAACTGTTAAAACAGGAAACAGATCAATGACTTATTTATCTTCATGCCTCACTAAGTGAAATTTAGATTTCGGTGTGAGGCCTTTCACCTGTGTAACAACAGATGCCGTGGGAACCTCTGGGGACTTTCATGTAGTTTGTTCTGTGCTATTGACTGTTCCTTTTTTTCCCTTCTGCTTTTTTCGGGGAGGAGGGAGCACAAATCTTAGTACAGACCAGCCTGCTCTTTTACAGATTGAAAGGTGGTAGCTATTTTTGTAATTAGGAGAATGTTTTAGCCCTAATGCAGGTTAAACTGTAGACCATGGTGACCTTGGTGGTGTTGCCGGCTCTGTCCTTTGGCAGTGGGGGTGAGTAATGATTGTGTCTGTTCGGAGATACTCAGCTGGCTGGGTGGATTGTCTGTGTGGTTAGGTGCTTACTGAGTGTGACAGCATTGCATCTATCTTCTGGTCTCACCAGCTGCCCCTGAGTTGTTTTTTCTTGATTCTGTTTTTCAGACTCGTAAGAGACAGAAGCCTGTCAGTGAGATGGAGAGCGGAGAATGTTACAGGTCGCCTTTCTGGAAACCCTTGGCTCAGCTGACCAATAGGCCTCACTGCCTGGATAGCAGTCAACATGTAAGTGGGTGTTACTGCTAGTACACCGTAGCAGGTGGATTGCGTATGCAGCTCATTCATCAAGGGAGTCCAAATGCTTCCATGGACCCATTTAATCAGAGGTGTTATGGAAGTGCCACACATACATAGAGTCTTTAGGATGCACCTCTTGCTAGCTGCAACCATTAAATGTTGAAGGGGGTGTGGTGGGGGTACTTTCTATAATGGAAATCCTGAATAAGAGAGTTTGGTGGGGTCTAGGTGAAGGACAGTGCCCAGGGACATGGGTAGCTTTCCATACAGGCGGCTCAAGTGCTGTCTGCTTGCCTGGTTCTCTCTGGACTTCCACTGCTGGAGACTGGGTGCTGGACTGGCTGGGTGCTTGCTGGTCCGGCATGGATGTTTCTACAACGGTAACCCAGCTCCTTTAGAGGAAATGAATTGCCTGACTGAGTTACCAAGGCAGGGGGAAGCAATAGCATTTAAAGAAGTGAATAATGCTAGTGGATTTGAGAAGATGGGAGTTATGAAAAATCAATTTCATGCATTAGAAAACCCAAAGGAAAACAGTTTTGAAAAGCAGAGTTGGCAGGGGGAATTGTGCTGGTTTGTTACTTTCTTCCTTTTGGATATTCTTGAAAACAGTTGGAGTTGAAGCTTGAATAGAGGGACTCTCAGCACTTGGCAAAATTGAGTTCTCAAAAAATGTCCTGGGTTTGCCTTCTTGAGCAATCTCTGATTTCAGACTTTTTAAGTGTGTTTTCTTTCTGAATTCCTAGGAGGCTTTTATCCGCAGCATTTTGTCCAAACCCTTCAAAGTCCCCATTCCAAATTATAAAGGTAAGATGAAGAGGTTTAAGGATCATCTGTGTTGGCTGACTCGGGTAAAACAGATGATGCTTGGGCCTGTCAAATATATCTGTGAGGATTATTATTTTTTGCACCGATGCCTATGTTCCAGAAATCCTGACTTAACTTTGGAAAAAAAAACCAAACCTGGCACATTAGCAAAGTCTTCATATTTCTTACTAGTGTTTAGTTTGGATAATCCTACATTTCAGAATTGGATTTTGTATTCTTACTGCTATGTATTTGATGTAGTGCCAGAAGATTTTACACCATATCACAAATACAAAAGCAAGATGAATTCCAAGCGATGAAGGTTTACCATCTAAATAATACCCTGATGATACTAACAGACAGAAGGCTGGAGGTGAAAAAGATAATATGTGCCAGCTTTCTTTCTACTTGGCTTGGTGTGTTGAGTCTCAAGGTGATCTTCAAAGCAAGGCAGTTTTGAAATTCAAAGCCTCAGCTGGTTTGAATCAGTGAAACACAAGATCTCAGAAACAAATGGGCCTGTTCTTGTCCCCTTCTTCCCCTTCACCCTCCAGCCGAAAAATTCAAATGGAGATCAATGTTTCGCTCAAACTTTAGTTATAAAAGTAGTCTGTAAGCAGACACTGACTATGAAATGACAAGCCCCAAAAGAGTTTGACAAAGTTAGCTTGTGGGAAAGCAGATTTGTCAGGAGGCTGAAACAACTGTAACTGGGGAAGCTGCTTTCTGTCGCTGTTATCTTCCTCTCTTAATTGGATGATGAGGCTGTTTCATGTGCTCTTTTCTTGGCGTGCCGTGCACGGTTGCCTCAGCTTGTGATACGCTCTCATTTCGCAAGGAGCTTTAGCAAGCAGCGGGCAAATTGACCCTGCTTGAATCTTTCCCAAGCAAAATCAATCCTGGGAGCAGAGTTGCCTACATTTTGATGGGAAAAGGGATTTCTATGCATGTTCTTTTTGTGTTCATCTCCATTCCAAAACTGTGACATCAAAATATAATACTAGAAAAAGGGACTCATGCTTGGTTTCTGCTTTTCACAGAAATTGGCTTCAAGGCCAAACATCTACTATTGCTCAGCAGAAAGAAAATAATACCCTAGAGTAGGTAATGGCAGTATGGCGCTAACTATGATACTGTAAAACTTCATCACTGTTAAAGATCAATTCCTGACCTTGCATTAAAGCTACAACTCTGGCTAAGTCTGGGTTAGGTGATCCAAAAAGAGGATTTGACCCAGTATATACTATGTGTGTGGGAATGTATTTACTGAGCTGCTGAGGCATACATTCTGGAACCCTGCTTGTCTTTCAAAGAACTAGAACAACAACCTTTGGGTACTAGGAGTAGCTGTGATGCCCAGAGATAGCTGAGGGAGACATTGTGCCTGTTTATGGTTGGATGCCAGTGGCACAGATCTGGGACGAAGCCGTCGGTCACCTTGCAAGAGAGCTTATACTGTTGTGTGTCAGCATATATGGCATCTGCTGCACCCAGTCGTACCCATTTTGGTGCACCCAATGTGGTGGGCAGTGCCATTGCTCCATCGTTGCCTCTGTTCCTTCATTCTATTCTTTCCTGCTGCAGAGCTACCCACTGTGTGCTGGCAGAGTGCTGCCAAACAACTGCCCTGCGTAGGTTTGCTGTTTGCACCAGTTGTGCCTGCATCTCCACTTCAGCACCCAATTAATTCACTGTTCCTAAACGTAATCAGTCTTCTGCAAGGCTCTGCTTTCTTTCAGGAAGAAGTTGTTCTTTGAGTTGTGCCTTTGTTTGCTTTCAGGGCCACTGGGCTTGCGCGCGCTGGGTATCAAACGGGCAGGGCTGAGGAGTCCTCTCCATGACCCTTTTGAGGAAGGAGCTCTGATTCTATACGAGCCCCCGCTGCTGAGTGCCCACGACCAGCTGAAAATAGACAAGTGAGTCATCACCTGGCACAAATGCTTCAGCTCTGACCTCCTTGTAGGTGTAGATTTGTGTGCTTTCTTCCCAAATGTGTCTGAACTGGGGTCTGAACATCAAGGGAAGTTTGGTTCCAAGTATTCTGCCTCTGAATTGGTTCAGATATGGTAACAATCAAAGAAGGAATGTACCCATGCCAGATTGTTTGTGTTCTTCCACAGGCTGTGTCATGCAGGGAATGAGGATGCACATGTGGAGAAGCTGCTTAGAAAAATCTTACGGCTTAGTTGTTAGTCAGGAAACAACAACATCTAGGGACAAGCAAAGGGAGATGACTGACAGTCAAACGTTAGGCTGCCTAATGGTTTTTATTTTTAAGTAGTTCCTTCTGTGCTGTTGTTATGACTTAAAAGGCCTGTCAGCTGGATCTTCATGGACAGAGGAAGGGGTTCCTCTCTCCAGTAATGCAGTTACAATATTGTTATTGAAACAAGGAAAATAATAATGACACTTAAACTGTGTCTCTGAACCACATTCTGCCCTTGTTCTAACCACAGCCCAAATACATGGTTTCACTGATGTTTTAGGTTGTAGATCAGGCCCCTGTGACTTCATTCTCAAAACTGAATTACTCCATTTCTCACTTTCTTGTTGGCAGTTGCTTCCCTCATGCCACTGGGGAGTCCTCAGTATAGCAGTGAGATTTTAAAAAAACTAAACATATGCTGTGCCGAGTTCATTAATCACACTGTCTTCTTCCTTGACTGCCTCCTGCAGGGACAAAGCACCTGTCCATGTTGTGGTGGATCCTGTCCTCAGCCGTGTTTTACGGCCCCATCAGAGAGAAGTAAGTTTTCCATCGGGACCTGAGGGTATGGCTGGAGGACTTGGTGCATTTCAAAAAGCTGTAGTTCCTCTGCTGCAATTGTAACCCACCAACTGTGAGGTCTACATAGACCTCGCAGACTAACAGTCTGTGACAGTCTAACAGACTCTAGCCTGTTGCAATTGCAAAGTGAAACACTTGTTTTAACCATCTTCTTAGAGGCCTGAATGCTGCAAATACTCTCTGTCCTGTGTTAAGCGAGAGGACATGCTGGGAGTATTACAACAGTCCTGTTTGCCCTTAAAAATGTGGAAATTTTCTGCTTTCTTGTGGGTAAGAAGTTTCTCTTCTCTTGCCTCTGGTCTAGCGGGTCAGAGCACTCCCAGCCTAAACATGATGCTGCCTAATGCACAGGTGTGTTCTCTGTGGGGTTGTAGGTCAGGTCAGCTGATAGTGGAAACTGGGGAGTTCCTGTGACCATCGTGCACTGGTTGCACAGGTCTAGGAAGGCGTGTTGGCTGACTTTTGTGTCACCAATGATACCTTAGGAAAAGACCAGATTCTGCAGGGAGATGGAATCTTGCAGAATCAGGGCTGAAAGTCCAGCCTTTACTTATCTTGAAGTCTGGAGATGTAGCTCTGCTGAGTGCAACGCGGTGTGGAAGGTGATGGGATATGGTTGCAATAAATTATGTTGCAGCCCAATCTTGAGTTGGCACGGCAGACTGTCCACCACTGTGTTTTGCTGGGCAGCAGAATTAATTGGATCCGCAGTCTGAGCCAGGAAACACTGAAGCTCTTCTTTCTGGTACCATGGTTCCCAACACAGTGTGGAGTAGATTCCTACTTCATTGCACTTTATTCAGAGGCTACCCTTTGTAGGTGTGAGCTGTCCATGACCTACATAGACTTGGAATTCGCCAGTGGAGAGTGCTGAAAAACATTTTGTATCATAAATATGGGCAACATCACAATATTGAAGCAGCGTGTACTAATCTCCAAATAGCTAATGTAGGTATCTGGACAGTTTGAAGTTCATCACAGATGCAGTATATTATCGTTTAAGCCTAGAGGCAGCACAGATGGAAGCTGTGATTGCTGATCTTGCAGGCTAAGCAGGTCAAGCTGGATGTGTCCCTGCATGGGAGATCTTCAGATGGCTCTGAGAGTGCTGTAGGCTGCTCCTAGCTTGTACTTTTATCTCAGAGTTGGTATTGAACCTGTGACCCAGTGTAATGCTCGTCTCTGGCTACATAGCTGGAGGCACTCTGTTTTTGGGTAAGATACTGCCTGCTGGTGCTTTTGTCAAGTAACGATAGTTATGTTAGTGCCCTAGGCACACTGTCTGTTTTTTGACAGCTAGATATCTCTGATAAAGCAGTCTCTGTTCTAGTCTGACTAATAAGTCTTTGCCTGCTAAGATTCCTGCGCTGCTTTATTCAGGTGATGCTCCCAGACTTGTACAGCTTCGCTCCGTCTTTGTCATGTCTTTTGCCCAGTTGCTGGGAGGTTATCCAACTGGATCCCCAGTCAAATGCACTCTTTTAGTCAGTAATGTATTTCATAATTGTTCAACTGGCTTAAATAAACTTCATTAACCTGTTGTTAAGGGCCTAAGAAAGAAAGAAAAGGACTTGGAGGACCTTCACTTGCACCTTCATCTTCCAGTCCTAAATAGTGGAGCACAGAGGGGTGAATCCGTCCAGGTGTGTTTAGGTTGTGTCCCTCACTCCCTGCTCTGTTGACACAATGCAGGGAGCTTGTACGTTCTCAGCACAATGACCTGGTTTTCTCTGATTCTCTCATCACATGATAGAGGAACATTTTGCAGAGGCTGTCTCTTTTTTTTCCCTTTTATCTGTCTTTGGTGATATGTCAGAGCCTAATGCAGGGCTGAGCTCTTCTCCCACCATATGACGTGGGCTATAACCTCAGCCCTGTGTCTTCTCTGAAACTAAATCTGCTTTTGACCTTGAGTCCCCAGGTGAGTCATTGCGCTTCTAGGCAGAAGCGATGAGGGCTGCTGAGGGTATTCTGGGAGTTAATCAGGCAGCAGAAACAATTCTGCTCACTCTGTGATTCTGTGTTTTTAAAACTACCTAATTGGGTGTTGTTAAGATGATTAACCTGTTTGCAGTGATTGATGCAGGTTAGCTGATGGCCTGGGCCTATCTACTGCAGCCAAGGGTAGAAATTTCTGGGAGTTTATCTCAGGAAGCTAGTTATAATTGTACAGTTAAAATGTAGTAAGATTTTGTGCATGTTATGAGGTACGTTTTGGCACCAGTAATGTTGTTCCAAACCAGATGTGCCTGCATTTTTCCTGAGTCTCGGGTGATTTCACTCTGTCTCATTAGAACACTGCATGTCCCCAGGGATGCGCTACACAGATTTGCTGTTTGTTGTAGGATCAGTCCTGTGCGTTGTGGTAATGAAGCTGTAATGAAGCTGTCATTCTGCTGGTGTCCCCATCCTGCTCTGAGAGAACAATTTTTTGGCAGGGAGTGAAATTCCTCTGGGACTGTGTGACAAGCCGGCGGATCCCTGGGAGTCATGGCTGTATCATGGCAGACGAAATGGGGCTGGGCAAAACCCTGCAGTGCATCACACTCATGTGGACGCTTCTCCGGCAAAGTCCAGACTGCAAGCCTGAAATTGAGAAAGCCATGGTGGTGTCTCCCTCCAGCCTGGTGAGAAACTGGTACAATGAAGTAGAGAAATGGCTGGGGGGAAGGATCCAGCCGTTGGCCATTGATGGAGGCTCCAAAGAAGAGATTGACCGTAAATTAGGTACAGAAATGTTTGCAAACGGTGCGGTTGGCTGGCTTAGGTCAAAATCTTGCATTGGAAGAAGCCTACAGCAGCTCATGTGAACATCTCTGAGCTGTCATTAGAGCTCAGGAGACTGATGAAAGTCTCTCCACTAACATATTTAGATCAGGCCTTTGCTTGTTTGGTAATAGTTGATCTTTTGGAATAATTCAAGTCCAGTCATGTGCTTAAGTTAGGGCAGTCCCAGTGCCTCTTCTTTGCTCCAGCCAGAAGCCAGGAAAGGAGTGGGCAGAGGTGGGAGGGGGATGGAAATGGGGACAGTTGTGGGCAAGGGAGCATGGGTATATGTGGGTGGAAGGGATGCTACAGAGTAAATGCAACAGACAGGTTTTCCTAGATTTTTAAGGCAAAAGTTTTGACTACAGAGCTTGAACCCTTTTCTATTAGTTTTCCTCATCCCTTTTTATTTCCTTTTCCCCCTTTCCCTCCACAGTTGGCTTTATGAACCAGCGTGGCCTGCGAGTGCCTTCACCCATCCTGATCATCTCCTACGAGACCTTCCGACTCCACGCCGAGGCATTACAGAAGGGCAGTGTTGGGCTGGTCATATGTGATGAGGTACAGGGGAACCTTTAAAGAGAATCTGTTCCTGATGTTTTCTTGACATCTGGGCAAAACTGGCTCAGCTTTCTTAAAAGCAGGGAGGGCAGCGGGAAACAAGGTTTAGCTGTGGACAGCATGCATTCTGGTGTTTGAGAGGCGCTGGGTAACCGGATCATCCATACTGGCTGAGCCTGAACAAGAGAGGGTGTTTTCAGGAGCTGAGATATGAAGAAAATCCAGGTGGTGGTAACTCTGGCCACTTCATAGGTCCCTGGCAGGGTGGGGGCATCTACTAGGGTCCTCTCGATGTGAAATATGTAGCAGAAAGGAGGTCCACAGCCTGCCTCTGACTCTGAAAGAGGCCTTAATCTGTTGGGATGGTAGTGCCCTGGCTCACTGATCTGGTTTTCAGTTGTTTGTGTCTGTCTTTGCTAAAGTGAGAAGTGCTTTCTGTTTGGCTTGGCCTCATGTTCTGCCCAGTAATTTTTAACTTGGCTCTGTTTTGAGCAAGAGGTTGGACTGGGGACTCCTGAGGTCTCTCCCAACGTAAATGATTCTGTGATTCAGCATGCTCTTGTGTGTAGGGTTGGCTGCTGTCAGCCATTTTATCTGGCCATCTTATTCAGTGCTTGTGCGGGAGTTTGAAGGGCACTCCCATGGCAGGACCCTCTTCCCCTCTCTGTAGCCTCCTGCTTGGGGCAGAGGTAGGTGAGCTGGGTGAGGAGTTACCTCATGTGTTTCTTCTTCAAGAAGAGACAGACCTGGCTTGACTCCCTGTTCGCTGACTGCTGGATCTAGGTTTGCCAAGCCTGTGTTGTCAAGCTCTGCTTTCACATGGCTGAAATGGAGTTGTTTTGTCATTTGTTGCTCCCTATTTGTGGTTATAGGTAGTGAGAGCCAGAGATGCTCTGAAGGACAAAACAAAACAAGTGTCCTGTGCCTCCTTGAAACGATCAAGCTGCGGGCCTCAGCCACGGTTCAGGTGTCTGCCACTGCCAGTTAGAGGGGATTTGTTAAATAGCGGTGCCACCCAGTGGTTTGGTTTTGTATTTGCTAGAACAGTGCTCAGGGGAGGTTAAAAAGAGCAAGCATCCTCACAAGTGTAACTCCCACACCTCTCAGTGCCCCTGGGATGGGGCCAGCAGCTAGGGATGCTGGGAATGCAGGTCCTTGGCCTTGTGTCTTCCGTATGTTCCAAATAAATACAGTGGTGTGGTCTGGCACTTGTAAAAAGCATCTCATCACTTATGCTTTGTCCTACAGCATAGCACTCAGATGCTAATTAAGTTGCTTTTCCCAGGCATGGGAAATGGGGCCTGTATTCAGATTACCCCTGTAAGAGGTGCAGAACCTCTTTTTATTAGTGTGCAAAGGCCTGGCAGTCCTGGATATAGGTGGTCTGAATGGCTTGTGATCTTGACCTTTAGTGATGCAATGGCACTGAACTCTGGACCAGTAGTTAGTTGGCAGCTGAAAATGTCCCCATCTTTGAACAGGAAACAGTTCTTATAGTTAGACCACGTGGTGGTGGTTATTTTCATGGTAGGCCCTCTTGCCTGGGTGTGACTCAGATGTACCTAGTCTTGGAAGCTTGTAATGTCATGTTTCCTCACGTAATGGCTTCAGGTTTCCCACCAGATTCTTGCTTTTGAAAGAAGTCTGTCACAGCAGTTGAATACACGTACAACACTTAGTCCACTACCAGGAATGGGAAAAGTGGTGAGATGCCTTGTGGGAGATACAGCATGTCAGTGTTGATGAGGATCTCCAAGCTGCTTCCCATCAGGGCCACTGGATTTATCAGCTTCATTCCTTTTTTCTTTTTTCAAAGGGCCATAGACTGAAGAACTCTGAAAACCAAACATACCAGGCTCTCAACAGCTTAAATACACCTCGACGAGTCCTTATCTCAGGCACCCCCATTCAGAATGACCTGCTTGAATATTTCAGCCTGGTGCACTTCGTCAATTCAGGCATCTTAGGTAAGACATGAATGTGTGAGACATGACAGAGGGGGGAAGTTGCTGGCAAGGCCTCCCCTAGCTACCAGTGCCAGTAAAAGCAGCAACCAAGACATTAGTGAGAGGAAAGGTCATGTACAGTTTGGAGACTTATTCTCCTTCAGTTTGTATCCAGAAAGTCTAGATCAGGATCCCCTATTGTGGAAGCCGTATATCACCAGAGTTCTGTTTCAAGAAGATTGTAATTTAAAGTACACCAGTCTAACAGGTGTTTTGGAAGGGGAATTAATTATTAAGGTAAAATGAATATATAAGCCTGAGTACTACATGGCTGATCTTGTGTAGCTATACTGGTCAGCCAAAATGTCCATGTAGGCTAGGAGTTTCTCTGACGATAAGTCCTTGGAGATACTGCAGGAGTTCCTGGGCAGGAAGAGCCAGCTCATAATGGTACTTCCCACAACACTCCCAGGCTATAGCAAATTCAGAAACCTAAGCCAGGAATGATGTCTTTGTAGGAGGGGCTCTGTGGAGAGGAGGGTTTGACACGGCATGCTCTCTGTGTTGAGTACAGAGGCAGCCTGGGAGACAGCTTTTCCCTGCTCTCTCTCTCTCATATCCATCTGGCACAGGAGGTTGAAGTGACTGGTGCAAGGTGGAATGGTGTACCTTGTGGCAGAGTTAGGCAACAAAGCCTGAATTCCTGGCGGTCTGCTGTCCCGCTTTCAGATAATCTGAGAGAAAGCTGAGTGTGGTGTCTAGCATTTGCAGTTAAGACTGCTCTTGTTTTTTAAGGCAAGGGAGGCCTGTGAATATGGGGTTAACTTCATCTGAGATAGAAAGAAAAGAGTCTGGAGGAGGGATACTGATTACTGTGAGTCTTCAGGATCAAATGCCTTCTACGATTGCTGGTAGCAGACTGAAATATTCTGCCTCTGGCTCCTATGCTCTACTTACGTCTGCGAGCTCTGTTATAATTTTAAAAGTAAAGTAGTCTTTACATCCTCTCCTGCATCACTGGGTTAGGAGCAGGTCTACTGCTTTCCAGTGTGGAGCGGCTTGTCTTTGTCAAGAGAGGTCATTTTTTCCGTCAAGGAATGAAAATAAACCAATCTGTAAATCATTTCCTTGTTGCTGTAACTTGTCACCCATGTTTCTCTCGGATTGTTTGGCATCCAGTCCAAGAGGCTTCTCATTAATTCTAGTGCACGCACAGCTCTAGTTAAACACCACTCATTAGATTCTTAGTCTTACAAGCAGCATTTGGGCTGTATCTTTTTCTGTTCAGCTGTTCTGCCCACAGGATTTCTCAAGGAAAGGATGGGAGGGGGTGGTAGATGTTCTACATCTGCTTTTTCCATGTGCTTCAATTTTGGGTAGTTATTACAGGGAGCTGATGTGATTTCCCCTGCCCCCTTGACCTGTACTTTAGGCAAGACTAGTCTCCCTGTACTTCCAGTTTGTTCTTTCTGAGATGAGGTTAATACTGTAACTACTGCCAGCAAAGCTGCATGCATGCAGTAGTCATTTTTCTCACTTTCAGCCTGTGACCAGTAATAAGCAACTGATTACAGATAACTTTGGAACAGGCACACGTAATGCCTGTGCTGTTGTTTGCAAGGACAAAATCTGGCAGTAAAAGTATAGCTGGAATGTGAGCAAAAACATACATGCCTGACTGGACTCACGTTTAACTAAAATTGTATGACCTTTGGCAGTGCATTGTTGGAGTACAAAATGATTTTCCGTTGTACAGATTTGCCTGCCTTGTTTGAATCTTTCCTGGCTAGAAAGGAAAACAAATCATACCGACGGGGCGAGAGTTTGTTTTACCTGATGGGCCCCATGCTTGTGGTATGATAACTGGGCTTGTGGGGTACTGATCAAAGGTTATTTGGTAGTAGTTGTCACCTTTTCACTTCTGTTTTGTACAGGGACTGCACAGGAATTTAAAAGACATTTTGAAATTCCCATCTTGAAAGGCAGAGATGCAGATGCAAGTGAAGCTGAGCGACACAAAGGAGAAGAGAGGCTTAAAGAGCTGATCAGCATTGTGAACAGGTGTGAACTTCATCCCTCTTCTCTTTGCAGAGCTTTTGCATAAACCCTTGCTGTGTGCTGGTGTCTCTCCAAATTACAGTTGTAGCTGTAATGAATTCTCTTGCCAGTTAGGTCTATTCAGCAAGTGATTGTGCAAGTATTTATTGCCTAAGAAATCTACATAGCATGTAGGTTTAGTCTGAAAAATAGCACATTGAAATGGCACAGTTAGCTGCAGTCACCCCCAAGCAAATGCACTCAGATACTGAATCATGATTTGACTCTTATGTTTCTGTTTTCTCCTGGGATCTGAACAGTCAGGTAGCATCCTTTTATTTGTGTTAACATAACTACAGTGTAGACTGGGTCAGACTTGGGATCCATCCAGCCCAGATGTATAGTGGCAGACAGAAGGAGTATAAGGAATGTCGCTCAGTTTTGCTGTTGATTGCGCAAGTCACAGAAGAGTCCAGCTCACACTTTCATAGGTGTGCTGGCTCTGTAGGGCTAATGGGATTAGACTATTAGGGTCAGAGATATGACTTTTGATCCCCAAGAAGCACCTCTGTGATGTAAAATGCTGTCTTATTTCTCTTTGGTTGATTTTTGGTATTTGTTTAAACTTGGTTTCTTTTCTATTCATGAATACAACCAGTTTATCCACATCTGCTGTCAATCACTTCCTTCTATAAGAACTCTTACTAGAGACTCTTTTGAATTCTCAGCATTGCTGGTGTCTTCATTTCTTTTTTTTTTTCAATCTGAACTTTTGCAACCATCACTAATACAATCCTGCAGTTCATAGTTATGGTAAATTGCATTTCACACTGAGTACAGCCTCTCTATAAAGACAGCCCTGACCTTGTCTCGGGTCAGCTTGCAGAAGCCTAGGGAAAGGAAAGGTTGGGAGGAGAAGAGCTTATTCCTTCTTGAAGTGCAGTTATTTCTTTTTATAGTTGATGGAAAATGGGTGTAAAAGTGTGTTCAGGAACGCTTGTGCCTGGCTGTGTTGAGGTCTGTGTCCTTTCCTTTATTGTGCAACAGTCGTGATACACAAATAGGGAAGATAAAGCACGTAAGTAGTAACAGATGAATCAGTTGAATTTTGTAGGAATTACAAATGAGACAGTGATGTGAAGATAATGTGGAATCATAGGTCTAAGGCTGGAAGAGGCCTGGGGGAGGCGTCTAATCCATCTTGCTGTCCCAAGGTAGAAGGTGTTAGACCTAAACTGTCCCTTACTTTTAACCCCCACCCAGCACTGAAAACCTTACAAATTCCCCAGGACACCTTTTCCAGGGCGTCACTGTCTTCGCAGTTAGAAAATGCTCTTAGTGTGTAATGTAAATCTTTAAGCCTGTTACTTTTCATCCTACTGCTTATGGGTTTGGAGACCAGATTATTCCTTTCTTTAACAGCCTTTGACAGATTTTGGGGCTGTCATGTATCCCTGCTGTCTTTCTTCTATAGGTTTCATAACATCATATTTTTTATTTTTCCTGGCAGAACTGGGTTTCTGCACCTCTTTCTTATTCTGGTTACTCAGTTCAGCAATTTTTCTAGTCCATCCCATCTTTTCTGAAGTGTGGTAGAACCACTCCATGGGGCATTTCTAGAGCCCCAAAGGCTATGCCCTTTGCTGAAATCTTGGGCCAGACAATGAACCCATCTTGGCTGAGGATGGCTTCTAAGTTATTACGTGGGAAGCTGCCTGCTTGTACTTTGGGTTATGTCCATGGTGTGTGGTGGTTAAATCCTGTCCTTGTTTGCTGTCCGTGCCACTGATGTGTTGTAGCTCAAGTTGAGAATGCCGTTGGTAGTCTGAGGAAGAGATGGAGTTTCTCTCGTAAGGGACTGGGCTCTGTTAGGTGGAATTATGCCTGATCCCTCCAAATCTTATGAACCAAATCCGGAAGCCTCACAAAGACAGTGGGTTATATTGGGCTCTGTAGCATGGGCTGATGGAGTCTCTCAGTGTGGCTTAGTGTGGATGGTGGGTGTCTGGCCTTTGCCTTGTGTTGGACTGTCACAGACTTTTGGAGATTAGATATCAAAGGGACTTTGTGTTGAGCTCGTGAGGAATAATACTGATAAAACAGAGTTTTGATGTCATCCAAGCATCTGATCTTCATTTCCCTCCCTGCAGGTGTTTAATCCGAAGAACTTCAGACATCCTCTCCAAATACCTGCCGGTGAAGATTGAGCAGGTGGTCTGCTGCAGGTACCAAAAAGCTTGTACTGTACCTAGGAAAAGGGAGGGGGAAAAGGGAGGAGCAACAGGAAGGACTAAAAAGTTGCAAAAATCCCTTCAACGCTTATGGTGACTGCTTCCCTCTAAAAAAGAGATTGTAGCCGTTGGCACTATGTTGTTTTTTCCTCCTGAAGCAGGGATTGACAACCCACAGCTGGTGGTTCTGCCAGCCAGCTGGTGTGCTCTGGGCAGCCGTGTACAGCAGAGCCCTGGGCCGTGCAGAGTATCTGCAAGCTTCTCTTCCAGCTCTGGGCTGAGATATCAATGCTCTACCATCACCCTTGGAGGCGGTTCTAGGCTGTCTGTGCTGTAGCTAAAAAATTGAGCACTGGAGCTAAAAGGAACATGCCGTGTGGATGGAGGAGGAAGGATGGGGTTGGTTTGGGGGCAGGCTGGGACTGCAGAGCTCTTGTTCTGTTTCAGACTGACACCTCTGCAGGCTGAGCTGTATAAGAACTTCCTGAAGCAAGCCAAGCCAGCGGAGGAGCTGAAGGAGGGCAAAATCAGTGTGTCATCTCTCTCTTCCATCACTTCCCTGAAGAAGCTCTGCAATCGTGAGTTGTTCCAGTCATGTAATGGGTTCGGTTTTTGCACTGTTGGTGGGGTTTTTTTTTGGTCTCCCTTGTGCACTCCACAGTCTGAGCTCTGTTTGTTCTCCAGACCCTGCTCTTATCCATGATAAGTGTGTGGAAGAGGAAGAAGGTTTTACGGGAGCCCTGGACTTGTTCCCTGCTGGGTACAGCACCAAATCTGTGGAGCCCCAGCTTTCAGGTACTGTGGAACTCCACAGTACAAATGTGCTGCCTAACACGGGCAACCATGAGACTGTATTTAGCATCTTATCAAGTGCCTCTCCAAGGTCTGGAATTTGGGAACTTCTGCTCTAGCTTTCTTCTTTCTTTTTTATCCAGGAAAGATGCTGGTTTTGGACTACATCCTTGCTGTTACAAAAAGCACCAGTAATGACAAGGTAGTTTTAGTGTCTAACTACACTCAGACACTGGACCTATTTGAAAAGCTCTGCAGGAACAGAAGGTTTGTCTTTGGGCTTCATTTGTTTAATTCTGCGAGACTGTACTTGCAGCCTACACTGTAAAAGAAACTGGCTATTTTTTAAGTTTCTGTCAGCAGGAACTTGTGATCTGTCTTTTACCTCAATGTTCCTGAATCGGAACTAATGTGACTTGTGCTTTGGCTACTAGGGTCACTCAGCAGAAAAGCTCTGGCCCTCTGCAAAAGCTCCTAAAGCCTAGGCCCTTGTTACAAGGCTGTTTGTGAATGATTTTTCTCTTTCGAGTAGGATGCTCTAAAGGTCACAGCAGTCTGTCTGATTGTGGTAAATGCTGTATATTCTAGGTATTTATATGTCCGGCTGGATGGCACCATGTCCATTAAAAAGAGAGCAAAGATTGTGGAGCGATTCAACAGCCCATCAGTAAGTAGAACCTGCCAGATGTAAGCAGCTCTCCTGCCAGTTCTGAATGCTGTGAGTAAAAGTATGGCTGCCTCTGTAGTTTAATCCAAGCCTGCCTTTTTCCACAGAGCCCTGAGTTTATCTTCATGTTAAGCAGCAAAGCAGGTGGCTGCGGTTTGAATTTGATCGGGGCTAACAGACTGGTTATGTTTGACCCAGACTGGAATCCAGCTAATGATGAGCAGGCCATGGCTCGTGTGTGGCGGGATGGCCAGAAGAAGACATGCTACATCTATCGACTGCTTTCAGTGAGTCTTATTCCTCTCACCTCCTCAACATGGAGTTCTTGGTGCCAGCCCAGACTGCAGCTGCCGTGATTGGGACCAGAAGGGGAAGAAGTCTTTTGTGTTGGTGACCAGAATTGATTGGAACTTAATTGCTTCCTACCCTTAGATGTGTTGCCGGGGAAAACCATGAAGGTTCAAGCTGGAGGGTCATTACTGCCGGCCTTGGTTTCTAATGGTGACTGGCTTCTGAGAAATAGAAACAACTGTGGCTTTCCAGATAAGATGCTCCTTTGAAGTCATTTAGGCATCTGACTTCTTTAATTTCGTGGGGTGTCTGATGCCGAAGTTGCTGTTTTTCAGTCTGGCTGCAGTCTGTTTTGGTTGGGTGTACATGTGCTTAATAAACAGCAAGTGTATTTCCAGAATTACAGCAGCTTTTGGAATGGGGCTGCCAGTTAGCAGGTAGAGTAGTGCTCTGTAAAGGAAAAGCACAAAGGAGACTAGTCTTTTCAGGCTGCTGAAACACTTTGTCCAGCAGTGCCAGTAGTGATTACTGCTCAGAAATGTCCCCTCTCTGCCCTTGTTCACCTTCACCTCTTATTACTTCAGACTGTGGGGGTTTTTTTTGGTTTGGGTTGGTTTTTTTGTTGTTTTGGGGTTTTTTTGTAAGCTTGTGTTCCTTGATCAATTATTATTTTACTTTGACAAAACAGATGTTCTTTGCCCATCTCTTCCTTATAGTGTTCCACTCTCTCTGACCTGGCTGCACCTGGAAGCAGGGAACTCCTTTGCTTTTAGAAATAGGAAACCGGTCTGCAAATCATGACTAATCACCCCCCTCCTTTGTATTACATTTGTTTGCAAAACAGTCATTTTGCTCTTAGATTTTTTGCCTTAAAAATGTAGCATACTGGGCTTTTTGCACATCTATTCTAGAAGTAGTCATCTCCCTCTAGACAGCGGGTGTGATTGATCTGTGTGTGGGTGAACCAGCAAATACTGCTGATGCTCGTGTCACCCAGGGCTAGCCCTTGTTGCTGTTTTTTGGGGGAGGTTGTGTTTGGTGTTGTGTGGTTTGTTTTTGTGTGGGTGTTGTTTTTGGTTTGGTTTTTTTTTTTTTTTTTTGTCAGGGAATGGCTGTAACTGCTCAGCTCCTTTCCCTTCCTTCCTGTCAGCACGAGCTGGTGCAGTGTGTGAGCTCCAGCCACAAATGGCAGCTCCACCTCTTCCTCTTCTGTATCTCCATTGGATCCGCTCCTGTAGCCACGGTGAACGGCAAAAGAAGCAGAGTTGGGTTAGATCAGCAACAAAATAGGACATGGTTGGAGTGCAGCTAGTAAAACTTGCCTGTCCTCTGTACTGGTCTGGCAAGGCACTAAATGGTCCTGACAGCTTACTGCTGTTTGATCTGTGACACTTTCCCAACATAGTGCTCCTTTAACACTAGTGTCCCAACTGTGCTTCATCTCTGACTCTCTCTCCTGTAGACAGGGACCATAGAGGAGAAGATATTCCAACGCCAGACCCACAAGAAGGCCCTCAGCAGCTGTGTGGTGGATGAAGAGCAGGATGTAGAAAGGCACTTCTCACTCGGGGAGCTGAAGGAGCTCTTCACATTGAATGAGAATACCACTAGTGACACCCATGACAAGTGAGTATACTGAATGACTAATGGATGGGGTCAGCAAAAAAAACCCTCCACAGTTTGGCCTACTGATTCAGGGGTTCCTCAGGCAGCAGGAAGAAGCTCAGAGAGAGGGGGCCTCAAGTGTCTCTGCTTCTGAAGCTGTTAACTACCTGGAGATGAGCACTTCCTTGTTGTCCTCCCTTTTTGTTGTCTTAGAAAAGCTGTGCTGGCTAGACAAGTGAGCAAACTATCTTGTTGCTGCCTGTGTTTGGAGGCTGTGAAATAATGCAGCTAATGAAAAGAGAGAAATTGGTCAGAGCTGTTCAAATTGGTGGATCCCAACTTGGTCCTTCCTTGCCGCTCTCCTGGTGGTTTGTGATCTTGAAATGCTGAGCTGCTTCCACTGCCAGGGCTGCTCCATCTGCTAAGAATTCACGAGGCCAACCCAAGTGCTGTTCTGGGGACTAAAAGAATCCTTTTCTCCATTGTCTGCCCTTCTCCCCCATCCCTGAGACCTGTGGTATTGTAGCCACCAGAAAGAGGACAGGGAGTGCAAGAAAATGCTTCACTGTGAAGGTTAAGACTCTTAGTTCAGGCAAGAAGTGAAGGGGATTAGTTTTAAGCTGACTCAAAGCTTAGCTCTATGTAGGTATCTTGTCTGCATGGCAACAAGCTTTGCTGGCAGGGCTGCTCCTGCTCTTTGTCTCCTTATGTGGCAGCTCAGTAGGGCATCTCCAAAACAGCCTGAGCACAACCTGGTGGCCATGGTGGGAGCCAGGCTGGAGCAGTTTGCAGCATGGTGTGCACTCTTGAACTTGGGAAGCCTGACGCAGTGCTAAGAATGTGTTAGCAGTAGGGGTGTTCACTCGAGATCTGCTCTAAGCAACATTCCTCACCTTTCAGGGGAAACTCCTGAACTTCCTCTGGGTCCTGCTGGACCATTCCCACATGGCTAAATGTGGAGGGGGAGTGCCTCCAGAAACACAACCCCAGGGTTTCCAAAATGCGAGTCACTTCTTATCTGTCGCACATGCCAGAAGGTGGTTGTGTGTTTAAATGAAACGTGGTAGTAATTAATCCTGTCTGAAAATCCAGTTGCCAGTGTTGCAGGTGAAGGGGAGTTAATCCAAATGTTACTGGGCTGCATTTTTTTTTTTTAAACAACCCACATGCTAAAGAAGTGGAGGAACCTTGCACTGACCTTGCGCTGGCTCTGTTCCAGGATCAAGTGTCGTCGCTGTGTGAACGGCCACCAGGTACGGCCCCCTCCTGAAGGGTCCGACTGTACCTCTGACCTCTCCCAGTGGAACCACTGTGCTGATAAGCGGGGGCTGCAGGACTCTGTGCTGAAGGCTGCATGGGATGCTGCTGTCACCTTCACTTTTCATCATCACTCCCATGAGGAGCAGCGAGGGATTCCCTAACAGGATACTGTCCCCTGTGGGGGCAAGGGCAGGCTGCTGTGGCAGTCCACCCCACTTTAATCTCTTTCAAGGAAAGGGGCAGTAGGTAGCAGTACCTGCTGGACTGTTGTGTGGCTGCGGAATAGCAGAACAGTGTAGTTTCCGAGAGGCTGGAAGGCCCTTGGCATTGTTCAGTCTACAGCAACAGCAAGGAGTCCATGTCTTTTTCTCTGCTGTTATATTGTGTGCCTGAAAAACAGCCCTTTGGGAACTGGGAGTCACTAGACCTTGTGCGCTTAATCAGGTTCAGCACTGGTCCTCATGCTGTTGGTGTCTGTGCCTTCTACTCAGCCAAGTTTTGTCTTCAGGTTTAAGTTAAGCGTGTAGTTTTATAGCACTTGATGTGCAGTCATGTTTTTTTCCTTGACAGCTAGGACTTACAGCTGCTGATCAGAAACTTGCAGGATCCATTTCTGTTGTGAAATGTGAACCTTGCTGATTACTCGGGAACAAGAGGTTTTGTACAAGAGAAAAAAATTTCAGCTTGTATGTTGAACGTCTGGCCTGAAAGATCATGCAGGCAGTAGGAAATCAGGCTCTATTAAGGTAATTCCATTTCTAAAACCACTTGCTTTGTTATGGGCAGGATCCCCTGATCTAGCAGAGTGTTTTAATTAGATCACATTACAAGCCAGTAATAAAATTCACACTTTGGTACATTATGGGTCTTAAGTTATATTTTTATTATAAAAACATTACAAAAGAACAAACTATTCAAAACCTCTGTAAAATGACTGCAGACATTGGAGAGGGGCAACACAATTGCAAATAAACAGCAGGCTACTTGGTACCTAAAGAAATTTTTTTTTTTTATAAAGTAAAATTTTCCAAATGTAAAAGGTCAAGACTGGGGGCTTTTTTAGCTTGTTTTCTACTCCCTATAAGTGGAGGGAGGAGTTCTTATTTCACAGATCACAGAATGGTTGAAGTTGGAAGGGACTTCAAGGTCATATTGTCCAGTGCCCCTCCTCAAAAGCAAGGTCGCCTAGAGCTGGTTGCCAAGGACCACAACCAGATGGCTTTGAGTCTCTCCAACGATGGAGATAGATAGTTATTGATGAGGCATTGGCTGAAACAACATGAAATTTGTAACAACACCCAGTGAAATAAATAACTGCTTGTCCAGAGATCTGCAGGAAGTCACAGAAGCTCATTTGGTATCTGTCCCGCTTACCATCTTCTCAGTTTGAATATTTTAAGAGTTAGATCACCTGGGAATACAGCTGTTGACCCACACGGTCTTGTGTGTCACTTCACTGTGGTACCCCTTCTTCAATGAATAGAAAAGTGACAAGAACAACTGTATACTGCTTGAACCAGGGGAAGAAAACCCCACCTGTGCTGTGAAATAAATCTTATTGGGCAGGGACTGAACGGCTTAGTTCCAGTTGATCTGTTTTCTCCTGCTCCTGCGTCCATCACATGACACTGATGTAGTCAGCAAAGGCCTGAGAGGAGTCCCACGAGTCGTTGACCACACTACACACAGCTTTGAGACGCCGAAGCGCTTCTTGAGCTGTTTCAGCATCCTGGTCCAGCCAATTTTGGAAGAGGCGGAGGTGCGTGAATTGAATCTGTCCCCCTCTCTGCTGGATGTGGCCTTCCAGCTTCTTTGTGAACTCCAGGAGCCCATCAGGTTTGATGCAATTTGAGCTTTCCAGGGAAAGGACAAAAAAAAAAAGTCATTAAGAGTCTAGGCTATAATTTGAGTAGTTTAAATTACTGTTCCTTCTAGTAACTGCCAGTGCAGATACTTGAGGACGTTTCAATGCAAAGTACAACTTTCTTCAGCAATACAAAGTGACATTAGTTTTGATGAAAACAGAACTGAAGCACAGTAATATGAAGGGCTGGAAGCTTTTTAAAACTAAGGTGGTAAACGCTAACAAGTTGAACTCATTATCCTGGCCTCCTTACTACTGACTTAAGTAGACCTAGCTGTGGCCTTAAAATGTTGCTGGACTCGAGCTGCTGGAGTGCCAGGAGCACTTCAGTCTCGTAGCAGCTGTCAACTGCCTGGACCAAGGGGCCTGGCCCAACTTACAGGTCCCAGTGCAAGCCTCAGCAGTAAGTGATCATTTATCTCTTCCTTCTAAGAAAAGCTGGAGAGCATGTGTCAGGTCCTGGTGTTTCTAGGAGATTAAAAGGTCATTTCCCCTGCATAAATGTATAAATAAATATGAAGTTGCATGCTGGACTTAATCTTGTGAGAGGCATAGTAACAATCAGGATTCAAGGCTGCTGAAGGAGTGGCCATGGTTAAATAAATTGTCAAGCCTGTGTGCTCTCAGCAACCTGAGCCATTAGGATGTAAAGAAGGGGGGGGAAAAATCAAAACAGTCATTAGTATCGCAGAAATGCCACCCTCCGTGTGCTTCGTGAAGGTTACTGCCTATCTTTATGGCCATTCAGGCTCAAGAAGAGAGCAGCAGTTCAGGTTGAAGACCGAAGATGATGAAAGGAATGCAGAGGCATTCACAGGATCTGACAGGGGCAATGACAGCATTCTCTCCCTATTCAGGGGCAGTGGGAACAGAGCTATTCATGCTGATGCCTAAGAATAAATGTATAGGGACGTTAGTTCTAACCTACAGCACAGGAAGGGCTTGCAGCAGCCTCCCAAAGGAGCAGCAAACCAAAGCTGCTCTTAAGATGGAGCTTGACTCATTTATAAAAGGGAGAGTGAGATGCCTCAGAGATGCTGGAGGTGCCCGAGGTTGTATGTGCCCCAAGCTTTTCTTGAGCACACATTCCCTTGAGGAAGAAACAAAACCATGCTCAGGCTTCTCCTGCTGTCTGAGCCCAGTTCAGCTCTGGCCCTCCCAAAACAAGAAATTCAGTGTGTTTAGAGCAGCAGAATACCTGACATCCAGCTGGCAAAGAGAAGAGGAGGAATCTTCAGAGAAAATGTCTGCAAGGGCAACCAGCCTGTGATTCCCTAAGAGCGGAGAAATGTGGGTGTTAGATGCAAACTGGGAACTGTCTTAAATATTTAAATGGCTACAGGGCTGGGATAACAGTAGTGCAGAAAGGAGGTTGTAAGCGTGTGCACGCAGCACAAAGGGCTCATCTCTGCACCCTCAGTTTGTCCCTCCTCAGTGGCCTAAAGTGAGTTCACCCCCCTGAGCACAGTGTTCAAGGCAATGGAAACACTTGTTGATTAGGGCAGTTTATTTCACTAGAAAAGTCCTGGGTTTGTTTGAGAAGTCAACATGCAGCTTTGTTTTTCAAATGGCCAAAAGCACAGGGTTAAACACAAACCTTAGAAATTAACTGTATTTCAGGGGATCCCAAGCTTTCCTGTTTCATTTCATTAGAAGAACAGAAAACAATGTTCTGGATTTCTCAAACATTTCTACTTGGCCTGTGATCCAAAAAGCCTATCATTTCTGTAAATTCAGTTCCACTTCTTTGACACAAACCTTTCCTTTACTTGTTCCCATCCCTCCAGTAGCTGCCGACAGCTTTTAAGGCACAAAAAGCCCAAACTTCGGCAAAACCTGTGCCTCTGAATGAGAGGCAGTGCATCTGCTGCTGGATCTGTTCCCGTTAGACTCTGAAGCAGGTCTGGAGTCCTGCTGATACTTGCTTTTGCTGCAGAGAAAAACAACTGTAATGCCCGCACAGCACCTGGGCTCTTGGTAACTGCTGAACGCAACTGAAATTCTGACTTTAAAAAGTGAACTCAGTGCTCCTTATTTTGTGAACTAAATCCATTCTGTTCGTGCATGTGTTAAGTTCAGCACTGAGGTCACCAGCTAGCAATGGTCCTAACTCCAACCCTGAAGTTACCTCCAAGAGAGCTGGTCTAATGTCAAGGCCCCATAGCAACATTCTCTGTACGCACCAAGGCGATTCCCAGGCAGTTTGAGGCTCTTCAAAGATGAATTTCTTTTCACTGTATTGATTATTTCTGACAAAAACTCAGTAGTAGAGCTTTCAAACAGCCGGCAGAAGGAAAACGTGATTTCTATGGAAGAATGGATTGACAGTACATGTTAGTACTCCCTGCACGCTTCCACAGTTACATCCTGCAGGCAGCTCCAGCCCCTAATCCGTATGCAGTAACAAAGCTTCCCCAGCAGTGGACTGCATACAACAGCACCACCGCTCTGTCACAGGAAGAAAGCAGAGATCACACCCGGGGAAGTGGCTTTGACAGCTGACCCACTGAAAGGCTGATGTGCTCTGCAGGTTAAAAATCTTTGTTTTATAGACAAGACTATGAACTCTTCTCTGCAGCATAGGCAAGCTTTGCAGCTGCTCCTCTCTCTGAAGAGAGCCAGACGCGTTCCCACTCTGCCAACAGCTACAGATCCGCTCCAGGGACAGTGACGTTTGGCTAAACCTTACACATCCGAAGATCACCTCTTAAACGTCAGCCCGCCAAAAGCAGCCACCTGCAGTGTCTTTCCAAGCAACAGCACCCTGGAGTTTGCTGTACCTTGCAGGACGGGATCCTGAAGCAAAAGCAGAACTTCTTTCTGGTGCTCAGCCAGGTTCACATCATGAAAGCTCAGTTTCTTCAAGTTTGGATTACACTCTAAAAGCAAAACAAGTTCTCAGGTAAAGTACTGTACGTCCTTGGGATAAAAAGACCCTGACTCAGCTACTAGCTAATGCCCAGAAACTGAGTTGGACTGTGGATAATTCATGCTGGATTGTGGGTAATTAAAAAGGAACCATCCTGCTGTGCAGGATCATTCACATGCTCAGCACAGAAAGTGGGATGGCTGACACCCATTTCCTTTTCTCAGGAGACTTCAAGGATGTCCACACTGAAGAAATGGACCCACCTAAGTGGGTCCACCTTCATGCTAAAGGATGGAAGATCACAGCAAGGAAGCTACTCCGTGTGTCACAGTGATACCTACAGGTTAGCAGAGTACCTTTGAGCACCTCCAAAAGGAGCCCAAGCTCCTGAGAACAGGGCAGCGTGGCGCTGTCAAGGGACAACTGCTGGAGGGACTTCGATGCTTTGAGCACTGGCAGCAGGAACGCGGTGTGCAGAGGTTCCCTGGGGAATCGGATCTCTAGCTGCTCCAGGCAGCTCTCTAAGGGAAGAAAAACAAACAACAATGAAAGAGCTTGGTCTGGAGGGCCCGTCTTCAACATAGCTAGGTCCTAGAGCGAGCAAGCAGTCCGCGTGCCTGACATGACCATTGTTTAGGTTGGTAGAAAGTGCCTATGCGACGCGCTCTGCCTCACAGAGCTCTATGGCAACTCAGACCTATGGTAGGGTAAATCACTTAAGGCTCATTTCAGGACTGCTGCCAGACCACAGGGCCACCAATTTCTGCTGCGTTCTGGCAGTGAAACAGTGCTTGAGAAAAGGTCACCCTTTATGCACAAACTAGTCAGCGTCTTCCCAGAGCACAGCTCTTCACTGACTCCACTCCATACTCGCTCAGGCTTTGCTTACTGCTTTTCTGGTCATTCAAGGGCTAATAAGGGTGATGAGAGACCTGTGAGCTGAGAACACGCTGCTATAGCTCCCAGACTATAATCCAGAGGCTTGGGCACGGCTTTGCCATCGCCTGTGGTATTGCGATGATCAAGAGATGCTTTCCCTCTGCTTAAGGGTCCACCTAAGGCTTAGAGCCTCACAGTCAATAGGATGGACAAAGCAGAAGCTCCCAACCAGTTTACCGATCTGGTGGGATACGCTCCCCGTGGGCTGTGTGGACAGTCACTGCTAGCAGGTTATGACTGGCCCTGTACAAAGCTGATGTTGCAGCAGGTTGGCATACAGTAATAAAATGCTTTGTCCGAGTCTCGGGCTCCACAGAGCACGTCACAGACTGGAAATGACAAACTGCAACGCCATCTAAATCAGAAAGGTGAGGCTGTAATTGCTTAATTACACACCACTGTAACAGTGTAGAGTTCAAATCTGCGTGCCCAGCTTTTACAGCTCTATCTCCCTGCCACATCCTGGTCATCACTCAGAATGATGATTCCTACCTGGGATTTCTACCTCACTGCAGCTTGGATTCCCCTCTGGCCTGTTCCCCTCCAGCTGGTTTTTGAGGTCGAAGCTGACTGAGAGTGTGTGGAGCTGGGGAAAGGCGCTCAGGATGCAGCGAACAAGCTCCATGCAAGGCATGTGGGAGAAGACGTCGCTCACGCGCACCACGCGGAGGTGGCAGTCCGAGTGGCGGGAGAGGGCCCGGAGCCCAGAGAGGATGCAGAAGATGTCGGCACCCAGGCCTGGAACAGCATTTGTACAGAAAGGTGTTAGCTGTGCCTGTACAGGCACCAACGCACACGCAGCTGCAGCTGCACCAACGGCCAAGCAACCTAAGTCAAAAGCTAAACTCACAGACTGCTTTGTCCACAAGTTCTTAAGCTAGACTGTGTATACGGGAGATGGAGATCTGGCTCTTCCCTTCACCCTCTCTGGATGGCATTTAAGCACACGGCCAAGGGCTGTTCTGGTGCAGAAGGGCCCCATTCTCTCCCTCAAAAAAGTCCTCACACTCATTAACCATCTCTACCGATGCCATTCTCAAGATCAGGTACCAATACTCTTACAACGCCCATTCCAGTAACAATAACATCAGGGTAAACCCGAGCAATAAGTCAGACCATTAGGCCAAGGCTGGAAGGAAGCAACCTGTTCACACCACTAACCGTTGTAAGACAGAACCAAGTTTTCTAAAGACACCCAGGAGCTCAGCAGGTTGCTCAGAGTCCGACATGTCTCCCCAGTCAAAGGAATGGAGAACAATTCCAGCGTGGACACGCTTCGGAAGCGGTGAGCAGCTTTCAGAGAAAAGATCCCAGCAGATCCTCCTCTTTTCTTACAGCCAGCATGGCCAGTGCATGGAGATCCTGGGGAGGAAGTAGACCAGTTCTCAGCGTTTTCTCCCTCTGTGGCGCTGTTTTTGTCGAGTAACCTTGAATTATCCTCTCTAGCAACAGTAAAAACAAAATCATACAGGTCTTCTGGGTCAGCATATGGTCCCCTGCTTCGTCTGAGGCAGCGACGTTTCTTCCCCACTGCAGATTTCAGCCGTCTGCGTGTCTTTCGAAGAACGGGGTGACAGGACAGCTGGTCTGAGATGCAACGAGGAGAAGATCCTCCCTGAATGCTGGTGTCGTCACAGGGCACTTCGCTGCTTGCCTCCTCACACACTTGGTTTTGCAGAGGAGGACTTCTCGGTCTGGAGAGGACAGAGTTCAGGCGAGCGTCAGCCTCGTATCCATTCACCTCCACATCAGCCTCCTTCGGGGCCCTGGGGGATTCCTTCTGGTTCTCATCATCGCTCCACTCCCTCTCATCGTAACGGCCCCTCTCTGCTCGCTCTTGTGCTGACTCCTGGCTTTGGGCTTTGTCCTCCTCTCTGCAAAGGCCACATGGGCTGCTGTGATACACGAGGGCATTTCCCGAGCGCCAAAACCCAGCGCTCATGCTCAAAATGAGAACAAGAAGAACCGTGTCGGGAACAGGCCAGGAATACATGGACACCTGGCTGACAGAGCCATGGTGAATCAGCCGGTGAAGAAGTAAAACCAGCGAACGCCTGATGGACTGGTCGGAGGAGAGGAGGTGCTGGAACTTCAGGATCCGCAGGGAGCCAGCCAGGTTTTCAAGCACTTTCTGGTTGTGCTCAGCAGTGAGCTCCACCGCGCCCTGCAGCATGTTGCAGAGGGTAAGCTGGGAAACGTGCGGGGAGCTGTGGAGCAGCGGCGAAAAGTGATGGTCGTTGAGACGCCAGTCAGAGGAAACATCCAGGACACCGTGAAGAACGTTTGAGAAGAACGTTTCAAGGAACTTCTTCCTCCAGCAGGTTATATTCTGCAGTTAAACAACAGGGCCGTATTAACAAAAAGTCAGCCACAGTTTTTCTTGTTCTTTTTAAGTTAAATTATTGCTATCAGCTAACCTGGTAAATGTGGTGTCCAAAAAAACCTACTGCTAGCACAACTGAGACTACCTTTCCAGTTCTCAACATCCTTCCTCAGTGTATTTGTTGAAAAACCGAGCTATTCCCACCGCGCTCTCTTCATCCTGCTTCTGGCCTAATTTAAACATACTCAGTGGTTTGAAGCCAAGCCATGCTTTTGCCTACTAAAAACCACATCGTCAGGAATTTTCTTCCCGAGCGTCTATTTATAGGCTGTGATAAAGTTGTCTGTTAACGATTCTTCTGCGATGCTGAATCAATGGAGCTGCTTCAGTTTTCCTATGTAAAACCATCCTTCCAAACTCACTGTCTTCTCTAAGTATTTTTCTAGTGCTTTCTAAGACATCAGCACATTTTTTTGCCAGCGTAAGTGTAAGCACGATATAAGATCTGTTTTTATCCTCTGTTTCCCTAAGAATTACATCTCTAAAGACAGGATTTATTCCTTTGGCAAACTCGCTGTTGTGAGATGAAGGGCATGGCTGTACACTGCAGTTCCTTTTATGAACCCTGTTTCCCAAAATGATTGTAATACCAGGTCATGCCTTGGTCCTGAGCTCTATGAATGCTTATAAACAAGCGCCATCAATCGCTCGGAGGTGGCCAGGAGCACCGGCAGGCTTCAAAACGAAACCTTGCGGAAGATGTCGGAAACGGGGTGCCTGCGTCATGCCCCTTCTCCCACCGGCAGCGTCCCCTCACCTCCGAGTTGGGCGGCCTGGTTTTCATCACATCGTCCCACAGCTTGCGCCAGATGGGCTGCGTCGAGAGGCCTGGGGGGAAAAAAATAACCAACCGGGCGCTTTCACCCCTTCTCCCCGTCTGAGTGCCCTGCCCCGGAGCTCGCAGGGGCGCTGGGCAGACAAGGGGCAGCGCTGGGGGGCACAGACCCAGACCCCTGCAGCAAAAGGACGGTGCTTTGCGGCGGGGGGAAGAGCACCGCCTTTTAAGGGACGCGAGTCAAAAATGGCAGGTTTTGTTGGTCCTCATAAGGAGCAAAGTTACAGCGGGGCCCCCACCACTGCGTGAACCCTGCCCGGGTATGGGACGGGGCTCAAGGCTTTGGGCGCAGGGGGTGTCCAAGCCCCGATGGCAGGGACTGTGCTCCGGGGGTGTCCCCCGCCCTCACAGAGGGGTTCACCCCTCCGGCCCGGGGCTCCCGTTTCCAGCCTGGAGGGGTTCGTCCCTCCAGCGCGGGTTCCTCTCTCCAGCTGGGGGTCCCTCCGGTGTGGGGCTCACCTCTCCAGGTCGGGGGGCATCCCCCCAGTGTGGTGGTGGTGGGGGTTTGTCCACCCCACCGGTTTTGGGGGGCTCGTCCCTCCCGCTCGGGGGTACCCCCAAGGGTTTGTCGCCGTCCCCGCCGGCGTCACCTGCTCTCCGCGCGGCGCCCTCGGCCCGCTCGAGGCGGAATACGGTGAGAAGCGGCAGGAGCCCCCGCAGGAGGTGCCCGGGCAGCGCTGCGGAGAGCCAGAGGGAGACGGCGGCTGGGTGCGGGCAGGCCGCAGGGCCCGCGCCCCGCCGCCCCGCGCCGCCCGCGCCTTACCCCAGACGTCCCGCTCCAGGGCCCCCATGCTGCGGCTCACCGCCGCCGCGCTCAGCGCGAACAGGCTGCGCGGCCCCTCCGCCGCCATCGCCCGGCTCAGCGCCGCCGCGCCGCCGCCATCTTGGAAAGGCACACCCCCACCCTCCCGCCCGCCGCCGCCGCCGCCGCCGCCGCCGCCGCCATCTTGGGAGGAGGAGGGAGCGGGCGGCCATGTTGGGGAGGTCGCGTCGAGTGGCGTCCCCTTCCCACGCGGGGCCGGACAGGCCGGCAGCGGCAGCCAGGCCGAGCCGGCTCCAAAGTTGCGATCCCCAGGAAGAAGGGCAAAAAGAAGGGCGGGAAAGGCGCGGTAGCCATCGTGAGGCAGTCACGGGTGCAGCCGCCGGCGGCTGCCATGTTTGGAAGGGAAGCGCCCAGGCCTGAAGCACCACCCTCTGGGGGGCGGTCCCCGCGCCCTGCGGGCGCGCTTCCGCTTCCGGGGCGGGCCGCGGCACTTCCGGCGGGTGACCCTGGCGAGTCCTTCTGGGCGGTGGGAGCGGAGCGATGGGGCTGCGCGACACCGTCGTTCACGCCGGGGAGCCCGAGGTGAGCGGGGCCGGGCCGGGCCGGGCCGGGCCGGGCCGGCGGGGCCGCGCCGAGGCGCCGCGGGCAGTCGGACGGTCGGTAACGGCCGTGCTTTCTTTTTTTTTTCCCCCCCAGGAGGAGGAGGAGGAGGAGGAGGAAGAGCTGGTGGTAAGACGCGGGGGGGCCTGGGCCTCCCCTGCCCGGGGAGCTGGCAGGCCTCGGCGGCGGCGGCGGCGGCGGGGGGGGAGAGAACCGTAGCCTCTGCGGCGACTCGTTGCTCCCAGGGGAAGAGGCCCGGTGCCTTTCAGCACTGACAGACGGACTCGTAGGGGCTCGGGCCCCCGCCGCCGCTTCGTGCTGCCATCCAGCGCTTAGCGGGGAGGCAGCTTGAATCCGGGCTTCGGCGTGGATACGTGGCTCCCTGTTAAAGCGAGGGCCTCGGGGGAAAACGGCGTTTCGGGGTCTCCCTGTTCTCACGGCAGCCCCGTGTCTGCAGGATCCTCTGACCACGGTCCGTGAGCACTGCGAGCAGACGGAGAAATGCGTGAAGGCGCGGGAGCGGCTGGAGCTGTGCGACGCGCGGGTGTCCTCCAGGTCCCAGACAGAAGAGCAATGCACAGAGGAGCTTTTTGACTTCCTGCATGCCAGGGACCACTGCGTAAGTGCAGCACCCGTGGGTGCAACGTCCCTGCTGGTGCTGGGAGCAGAGCTGCCTTTAGCCACGCTTCTGAGAGCGCAGGCGATTCAAGCGTGAGACGTGGTAGCTGTTCAGTCACAGTAAGCTCTGAAGAACTGTGAGCCTCGGTGCTTTTTCTTGTTAAATGTTTGGTTCCTCCTTGTTACAACAGTTCCAGCTGGGATTCGGTAGATTATTAAACAATTAAATGAGTCAAACACGTTGTTTCTGCCCTGCAAATGACACTTTGCTATTTCAGGGTTGTATTTGCCATTTTAAAGTTAAACCTTTTTAACCTGAGGTGAAACTCTGTAAGAAATCTCAGCTTGCTACTTTTGTTGAATGACTTGTTGCAAAACAATGAGAAGAGCAGAGGGCTGTGGGGCCGTGTGTGTTAGTGGCCCAGAAAACCAAGAGGTGGGTGGTAACACCCTGCTGATTTCCAGCCCTAAACTGTGAGTTACCGAATGCTTTGTCTCTTTCCAGGTTGCTCACAAACTCTTTAAGAACCTGAAGTGAAGGCAGGTGTGACTGTCCATCTGCTTCCACAGCCCGTGTCGGCAGTTCCTGGATTCACGGTACTGCTTCCCGCCCGTTCATTCCCATGCCAAGTACGAACGAAACGGCTTCCCGGCAGCGACCGAGCGTCAGCGTGTCACTGCGTCTGTTCTCGCGGAAGATGCGCAGCTACGCAAAAACCATGTTGATGTTCTGTAATTTTCCATAGTAAACTTTCAGAGTTCCCATGGAAATAGCCCCCGTTTATTTCCTAGTTCTTGTGCTTCTGACTTGTACTGGGTTAAAATGAAATTAGTGGGGGTCAGAGCCTGGTTTGGGGGGGGGAGACACTTCCTCACTTGTGGGAATGTCCTTTTTGGGCAGCCATGACGCGCAGCGGCCGGAGCGCGATCCCACAGGTAAGAAATTTATCTGTTGGAACCACAGAGGTGTTTCCAAGCACCGCAAGATCAATATTGTTCACACAGTAAGTTCTGACTAAGTTAAACTAAAAGGAGTGACCCTTTTTCTAGGAAAGGAAACCTCTAGGAGAGGTTTTCCCCTTTTTCTTTGGGGGAAAACTGTCAGTTGTCTGTCAGCTACTGTCACCTACTGCTGCCAGCGGCTGGAAGAGCCTCCCAGCCGCGGTTGGCTTCACCTTCTTGCCCAGAGAGACTGACCATATGGCTGCAGACAGGCACAGTGGTGGTTCCACTTGCCCAAACCCCGAGCAGAGCATGAACGGTCACCGGGGGGAGCTAAAGCCTTTCTGTGTGGGTCACCAGCCCCTTCTGCTGACCTGGAGGCTGTCCTGCGGAAGGGTCAAGTTCACGCTCTGCCTGTTTTTCTTCCGAGTAGGATGTTTAGTAGCAGGAAAACCGATGTTTCACAGGGCAGCAAATCCTTTCTCAGCTATTCTTCAAGGTGAAAAAAACCCCCACCTTTTAAATTTGGCCGTTCTTTATCAGCGTAGGGGTCTGTAATCCTTTTGCTGGTGGATTTCAAGTTTAATCCCTAGTGGACTGAAATGGAGCTTAATTAGGGTAAGTGTAGCACGTTAATATTGGGAGTTTTGGGGGGTTTGTAGCACAGGGTCTGGAAAGAAGGTGCAGGGCTGGGGGCGCGGTCCAGCCGCCTGTTTCTCCTGCCGCAAAGCCCCTTTTGGCGCTGGATCCTTTTCGGCAGCCGATGCCCAGACCCGGCTCCTCCCCGCCTTGCAGCGGCTCCTCAGCCCCCGCACCCGGGAACCCGCGCGGGGGTGATTCGCTCGGAGGGGGGCGGTGCGGGGCCCGGAGGGGGCCCGGCCGGCGGCGGAGCGGTCCCGGTTCCGGTTCCGGTCCCGCCCGGAAGGCGCCGCGGCGGAGCGGGGGCGATGGCGGCGCTGGGCGGCCGCGGGCGGACGGCGGCGGCGGCGGCGCTGCTGCGGCGGGGGCCGCCGCCGCCGGGGCTGGGACCGGGGCCGCGCCGGTACCGGTACAAGGAGAAGTGGGTGAGCGGGGCCGGAGCGGGTTCCCGCGCTGCCGCCGCCCGTCCCCGCCGCGGGGGCTGCCCTGCCCTCCCCTCCCGCACCCCCTTTCCCCCCTTGTACTGCGTTGTACCCCCGCTTTTCTCCCCGCTAGCCCTTCTGCGCCCCGTTGCACCCCCTTTCTCCCCCCACAGCCCATCTTACCTTCTTTCGATCGTTTCCCTGCTGCCCCCTGTCTTGTCTCCTCTTGCCTCCGCTGCACCCCTTCCTATCTCCCGTCTCCCCCATCCCGCCTTCCTTATGCCTCTTCTGTCCCTGTTCCACGCCTCGTTGCACCCTTTGCACCCCCTCTACCTCCCCATTTTACCCCGGTTACATTGCTATTGCACCCCTCTCATCTCCTCATTTCACCCCCTTGCACCTCTCGCTGCGCCCTATAGCACCCCCTCACCCATTGCACCCCCATTACACCACTCTGTACACAGCCGTTCCCCAACTTGCGTGCCCACCCCATGTCCCCAGCCCCATTCAGCCATTCCCGGTCCTGAACCCTCCCCAGGGGACCACCAGCCCATGGGTGTCGGAGGCGCAGTCACGTTCTGGGGCTGCAGAAAGGCCCCAGGGACTTTTGGCAGCACAGAACCCGGCACTGGATTCTCCTGGAAAAACGTTGAGGCTGGGGGGGGCACTGGGATGTCGAGATACTTTGTCTTTTGACATCTCCAATATTTTTTCCCCCAAGGCTGCCACGGCCCCCCGCATCCCACCCACGCGGCTGGCCCTGCACCACTTCGATGTGAACTACAGCCTGCAGCTGAAGGACCTGTGGCCCTCTGTCCGCGCCGGCCTGCTCTGCGAGCAGAAGTACGGTGCCCTCCTCAACAACTTCTCTCCTGTCGACCATGTTGCCTGGGAGCTGGAGCTGCAGAATGCCACTGATTTTGTTTCTGAAGCCCCCAAAAAGGCACAGCGATCGCAGCGGGGTGCAGCTGCGGAGGAAGTGGGTAGAGGGGAAAGCAGGTTCCAGGAGGGGTCTGGCGAGGGCAGGACAGTGATGCAGGCAGAGACGATGACGCAGAGAGAGATGTCACCACCGCTTCGTGCCTCCATCAGCTCCAACATCAAGTGTTACACCTTCCCCAGGGGTGACATCACGCGCTTTCGCCCTGCACGGTGAGACATCCCCTAGGACAGACCCCCGGCTGTCATTGCCAGCCTCGGGGGCTGCACGTGTGTGAGCAGCCGCCGCTTCTGTACGTCCCCATCCTCACTTCCAGCTGCTGTTTTCTTTTCCCCTTGCACCTTTGCTTTTTTTACGCAAACTGGTGATTTCCAGGCCGGACACGCTGGGGCTCCTCGACTATTATCTCATGGACGCAGCATCTCTCCTGCCCGTCCTGGCGCTCAATGTGCAGCCGGATGACTTTGTCCTCGACCTCTGTGCGGCTCCGGGTGGCAAGACTCTGGCTCTGCTGCAGACTGGGGTTTGTGGTAAGTGGAGGTGGGTGTCCCATGTCCCTGTGCTTAAAACAGGGCTGCACGAGTGTGCTGTCCCCATTAATGTCTGACCGTTAATCATTTCTGGTTATAAGAGTTGGGAATCGGTTGTCTTTTTGCAAGAGTGACATTCCCAGTGTGCCTGTTCTGTTCTCTCAGGGCATCTGGCAGCCAACGACGTCTCCATTTCCCGGACAAAGAGGCTGTACCAGATTCTCCATAGCTACGTTCCCAAAGAAATCAGGGAAACTGTGAGTGTCACGTCCTGCGACGGAAGGGACTGGGAGCAGCTGGAAGGTGGCACTTTCCATAAGGTAGGTGATTGGGAGCCGGTGAAGATAAACCCATCTAGTTCACTTTCCTCCTGTTTCAGAGGAAGACAGCAGCTTATCCTACAGTATAATTGTATAGTTTTCCATAATCTTAAATGCAGAGAAAGAGAGAAGACTAAGCCACATATGGAGTAATATTTCCTCCTGCTATACCCTTCCTGCAGGATCCGGTGCATATGGGCATTTGGAGTTGCACCTTTATTTACCTGTGTAATACCCCTTAAAATCCTGTTCTAATCCATCACCTGGAAGGGGTTAAATGTGAAGATCAGATAATTCTTGTTTCTCAGCCGTGTCCAGCCACGGCAGCTGGGTTTGTTACACCAGGAGGCGTCACTGCAGGAGCTCTGGCCGTGCATGGTTGCAGCCGTAGGCGCTGCAATAACGCCTACCAGGAAGACACACGGAGTAGAAACGTTAAATGAGGACACGTGTGAGAGCGTGATGTTATCCACCATTTCTGTGTCTATTTACACATTCCCAAAATGCAAAAGCAGCCAGACAAGTTACAGTTCAGTGTGGGTGCAGACCTGCGCTCGGGCAGGACCAGTTAGACAAGGTACTGAGGAGTAGAGGGGTTGGGCAAGGGCCAGGTTGCACTAGGAGACTCGCTGAGCTTGACCTGGGCCCAGGACTGATGCAGGACCTCTGCTGCTGCAGGTGCTGGTGGATGTGCCTTGCACGACAGATAGGCACTCTGTCATGGAGGACGACAACAACATCTTCCACAGAAGACGAACCAAGGAGCGTCAGATGTTGCCCATGCTGCAGCTGCAGCTGCTGATGTGAGTGAGCTCGATGCTGTGTTTTGACACTATTTGCATTACGGTAGCAGCTCTCCATGGCCAGCGCTGAAACCTCTTCTTACTTTATGTGTCCCTGACTGGGAAATGTGGAAACCATGTGTAGTTTTCTGGAATGGCAATAGCTGAACACATCAAATCACAGTAAGTGTAAGAAGCTGCAAATGTTCTCAGTCAGATCAAATGTCCTTCCTGTCCCCAGCAGTAGCTAAAGGAGGTAGGGAGGAGGTTCTAAGGAACAGGATGGGTATAGTGTTGTCCTGTGTGATGATCTCCCGGGTCCTGGCGGTCAGCCCTGGAGGATTCCCGAGTGTCCACATCTCCTGGCACATGGGAGGACATGGGGGCGCTTTGTCACCCCATTTCGCTGGGAAGGCTGGATGGGCTGACTGTGAGCTGGGGCAATAAGGAAACAGATTAGAGTCCCATGGCAGCGCTTGAACTGCGAGAGCCTCTTCCCCTGTATATGCTCTTATCCCATTCCCTTGGGGGTGAGTGCAGGATTATTCCTTCCAGCTGCTCTCCAGTAGCATCTCTCCATATTAAGTACTTTACCAGTCTAAGCATCTATTTGACCCATACTGCCCTGGTCTAAAACAGTCCTCAAGTTGCAGTGACACAGTGAGACTGCTGCACCTCTGGAGTTCAAGGAGATTTGTCTCTCACCTCCTACGAGTTACATGGTAGCTTCCCGATTTTGGTGGGTGGGAATGCTGGTGTCCCACACAGTCCTCTTCTTCCCGTGACGGTGTGTGTGTTCATCTTGCCTGCAGGGCTGGGATCCTCGCTACCAAGCCGGGAGGAGAGGTGGTGTATTCTACGTGCTCCCTCTCCCCGCTGCAGAATGAGTATGTGATCGAGAGAGCGGTAGAAATTGCAGAAACCCAGTTTAACATCAGTATCCACGTTGAGGACTTGAGCTACTTTCGGATGCTCTTCCAGGACACGTTTTCCTTCTTCTCGGGTTGCCGGCTGGGGGAGCTTGTTCTGCCTCACCTCACAGCCAACTTTGGACCTATGTATTTCTGCAAATTACGTCGGATGTAGAAGGGGCAACAGACTATGTCTGCCGGCTATCAGGAAATAGCCCAAAATTTCCAGGGAAAGCAAAACTGCTTTATATTTATTTTTCTTTTTAAAATGTCCCAAAGGAAGTCTGCTTTTTTAATGCAGACGTAGAGAATAAATGAGAAAGACCTGCTGTGGAGTCTCCTGAATATTTATCTGTTTGAGACTGAGGTGTTTAATCTAGGAAAGAGAGAGGTCTTATCAGAGGGAGTGATTTATCCATCCGTCTCGGAACGGGGTAAATAGCCCTATGTGGATGCTGCTCTCTCCCTCCTGTCTGACTGTTTTGATCCTACATGAGCAGGTTTGGGTTAACAAAAACCACCTGGGGATCTCAGCCTTTCTGTCCCAGATCTCACCATCTGCATAATCGAGTTGCATCTGTCTCTGCTTATCTCCTACCTTCAGAAAGAGCAGCCTGAGGTCCCGAAATAAGAGGTACTTAAGGATGCCCCTGCTGTGAGGTTAGAAATGTGCTTGGGATGCTCGAGATCTGGTGGTGGAAAGAGCTTCGTGCTGTGGAAAGGCCAGTGACTGTTGCCATCCCTCACGGACAGGAAAGCTGTGGTTGAGAGGGAAGGTGTGAATGCTCCCATGCTAGATGCCATTTAATGTCCAGTGGGAAGGTGTTTGTATGATTTTGAGTAATAACTGTGCATTCATATAATCATAGTCATCAGCGAAGGATTACTGGAGTTTATGATAAGAATTGCTTAATAGCGACATTTTTATTTTTGTGAGCAAAATACAGCGATGGGGAGGGTAGACATGGCTGTATTCCTTACAGGGCAGCCCATAGTTGTTACTCCAGTGCCAGCAAGAAAATACTATTGAGCTTTTGTAATCCTTTTCTCTCAGCATCGCCCTGCTTCTGCAAGAGGCAGCATAGATGAAAATGAGGGTGAACCCCCATCCATGTCCATCCTTCCAGGAAGGTGCAGTTCATAGGTTTATCATCATTTGAACCCAGCTTAAGCCAGTCCTGCCCTCTGCATGGCATCTTGGTTCCTTACAGGATCCGTGCTTATTGGCAAGGAGGGGGGTTGGGAAATGGCTTTTCCTTTCTCCTTCCCTCCTCACTGTAATCTCTGCACTGCCGATTGCAAAAGAGAAGTCATGCAGCGCTGTCCCTTTCGCCTCGCCTCTGGCCCTGTGGGTGTGGGACCGTGGAGGCTATGCCGCTCTCTTCTCACGACTGAGGGTCTCCACCTCCTTCATCAACCGGAGGCACAGCTCCTCCCGCCATGGCAAGGCTACGCACTGCACAGCCACGGGCAGCCCCACGGCTCCTGCCACAGCCTGCAGCGGGGGCACAAGTGGTGAGGGGTTACATGGGGGGCTCAGACCTCCAGCAGCTTTTGGAAACTTGGTTTAGGCACATGGCTCGTCCCAGAGAGCGGGGAGGTTGGAGGCTGAGCCCTGCCACACAAGCAGCGTTAGCATGTTGGGGCACATTCTCGTGATAGAAATGGTTGCCAAATCTTGGGCAGCGTGTTTAAGGCACCCCCACCCCCCAGCCAGCTCTGCTTTGAGCTGTCTTGCAGCCAGATCCCTTTTACTTCAGCATCCCCATTCCTGATCCATGCTCCGCTGACAGCCTGGGCCTGGTGAAGGCGTCACGGAGCAGGAGGAAAGTGCAGTGCAGTGCTGTGGGCTGTGGCTGTCACAAGGACCTACTCAAAGAAGCCTTGCCGCATGGCTCCTTTCTGGTTTCAGCCTATAATCCAGCCTGGGGGTGCTCTTCCAGTTCCCCCAAAGCTTAGTGACATGTTTTTTGGGGCTTGGGAGAAAGGGGATTTGCAAGGGGTATATAAAGAAGAGGTGATTTTTTTTTGCACTGTGCCTGTATTGATGGAGACATTTAGGAGCCCCTGATTTCAGTGAAACTATGACTTGAACATCCATCAGCAGTCTCTGCTCCACCACTTCCCATGTTGCATACCTGTTTCAGCGTCCGGTCCCAGGGGTCATCACACCATCCTTGGTAAAGCTTTAGGTCTTTCTCATCCGCTTCTGTCACCGTGCTGACAGGTACAACCCCAGCGGGGAAGTTCAAGACATTGTACAGCATCGTGGAGGAGATGGCAGCTAAGAGAAGCAGAAGAGAGAATGCAGGTAGTCACGGCCTCCTGTCTTCCTTCAAACTTACACATTACATGTTCACTGAAGCCCCTGAGAACCAGCCGCTGCTGGGAGGAGAGGTTGCACAGGGCTGGTCATCTGCAGGTCCAAGTTCTACTGCAAGAAACAACTGCCATCAGATCACTTCATCCATGTGTCTGTCTCCATCTGCTCAGATAGCTCTATGGTAATTATTTTTCCTTCCTAATGCCCATAAAATGCTTAGGTGGGCGGTGAAGCTCCATGGTAATGGACGTTTCTGTCCGGTGTCAACCACTGCGGCCCTCTGCCCTCCTGGGAAGGTCCCAGACTCACTTACTGAGGAGTTTCCCGGGGTATCCCGTGGTGAAGGCAGGCCCCAGGACAGGGCACAGCACAACGTCCAGCCGGAGTTCCCTCCACCGGGCAATGAACTCGGTGCGGTATGCCTTGGGGAGGAGAGGGGAGATGACATGGAGGCCGCATCCATGCCTGGAGCATCTTGGCTTCTCCAAGTTATGCACCAGGCTCTGGCATGGCCAAGGAGGCAGCAGCAGGCAGTGGTGCTCGAGGGAAGAGGCAGGGGAGCGCGTAAGTGTCTGTCTCCACAGCACCTGGCCAGACTGTGGCCAGGAATTGGAAAGGTCCCTCTTTAGCCATTCCCCACTCCCAGGACAGCCTTCATTGTGCTGGGACCATCAAATGTGGGCATTTGAGCATCAACCAATAAAGTCATGGCTGGGTTGACCCAAAAGCCCATCTACCCCATTCCTGTCTCTCTTTTGTGCCTTTCCCTCCATCTTGTCTCCTCCCCAGCACTCCCCTGCACAACCCCTTTCCTAACTGATGACCCTCCCGACCTGGCACTTGCCATAAAGCCTCAGCTTGTAGCATGATGCCAGAGAGAAAAGTCCTCAAAACATACCTCTATTTGATGGTGATGATTCCACATCTCCTTCACTGATCTGCAAGTGGAAATTGTAGCAACATTTTTAAGGTTTAAGAGGAGGAGGAATTGCTTAAACAATCCTCCAGGTTGATAAGCCCTGGTGATTTTAGTGATTACTTTAGACAAATTCTGAAAGATGTGTTGTTTTAAGTTTCCTTTGGCATTTGGCCAAGCAATTAAGCAACAAATGTCTGGAAGTGGTAGAGAGAAGGTTTCTCTTGTGAGCCTGGGTCTAGTACTGATCTCTGCCACAGGCTTCCTGTATGACCTTATCCATCCAAGTCCCTCAATCCTTTCAGGATAACACTAGGGGCAGTGCAAGACTGGGGAGATGTGTTCCTAAAGGCTGAAGCCATGTCCAGGGTGGAGGGACAGCCCCTGCAGAGAGCAGGTCAGAGCCTGTTGTGAATCCAGTCCCCCCACCATGGACACTTAGAGGAGCAGGTACCGTTCATTTTCATGGACATCCCTGGGGACGATGCCATCTTACCTCATTCCACCCAAGGCGCTCAGATAGTCAGCCAGGCGGGGAAACTGGAAAGGCAAGAGGTTCCTGTTAGGGACAAGACATGGGGGTGCAGTAACTTGTGCCATCCCGGGAAACCCCCGGTCCCGTCCTGCCTCCGTCCCTGGGGATGCTGCACTGAGGGTGAATGATGATGATTAAAAATGCTCCTCATGGTTCTGATTTAACTTTGCTTCCACCTTCTGGTTGTTGGTTCCCAATTTGTTTCTTACAGCCCAATATTTCCTGCTCACAGAGGAATGCACTGACTTGAACCAAGTTGCCTTTCATTATTTTTGTTAAATCAAACATTTTTTAGCTTGGTATCTCACAGAAACAAGACCTCTACAAGCACTTTGATTGCCTCCCACTCACTGCTACCTTTTTGATCCTGTCAGCTGAGAACAGCCCAACTGGACAGAGAGGCAGGAAAATGGAGGATGGAGGAGAGAAGCCCTACAAATGATGCTCACCTGGTGAAAGGGCTATAGTGAGGACCAGCCCTTATTAATCACCAGGAGTCCCCATGAAGATGTGATCTTTGGGAGGCCTCCAACACAGGGATAGAGCTTCGAACTTGAGTCCCCTGGTGCAGTAATCCCAACACAGGAACCTGTAGGAAACTGGGCACCACTAGGTCTAGCATTTGAAGAACCACTTGCTGTGGGCTCTGCATTAGTCTTTTACAGCTCTTGGCTAGTCCTTCTCTCATTTCCCTTTGCACTGGATAAATCCCAGCAAGGGTCTAGAAAAGACCTTCCAAAGTGATAGCATGTGCCTGGGCCTGAAATCCCAGTGTTTCTATTTAAAAAGAATAGAATGCCTCTCAGTACCATCACGCTTTCAAGCATCTCAAGCCCTTGCTGACACCACTCTGCTTTGAGCCTGAGGCCAGGGACTTACCAGAGGTTTAAGAATCAGAGCCAGCAGCTTCTTCCCCAGACTCGGGATCTTGCAGCAATTCACCTGTGACTTCAAGCTTGGATCTACAATATCTCCTGTGCTGAGAGATGACAAGAGGAGGGGATCATGCCAGAGAAGCTGTTTGCCCTTTCTCAGAAACCTGAGTATCTCCTGTTTGGGGTGGGAGAAGTGGTCTCGTTTTGCCTGTGTGTTGTGCTCATGGGCGTGGGGATGGAGGTGTTTTACAGCACTGCTGCCAGAAGGCTCCTACTTACAACACGTCCAACCAAGCACGGCCTCCATCAGCAAAAAAGGTCTTCAAAAACAGTTCAGTCATGACATAGTGGATCCGAGGTGGAGAAAAGGGCACCAGCTGCACCAAAACACAAGATTATGTGGCAGCCTAGGGATGTGAATAATTTCCAAGGTCTGACTGTGGATATACTTCAAAGGCAGAGCAGCATCTCCCTGGGCTCCACACACCAACGGAGGCCCCGGTTCAATGCTTTACAAGCCCAGGCACCTCCCCGTGGGTTTATTCCTCCCTAACGGCCCTTTGGCTCAGCTCTGAGATCTCTCCAGAGCTTTTTTCTCCTCCATCCTGCTCCAGGCAGTGACTGGCAGAGCCAGAAACTGCACCAGTTTCCCACCCGTCCCAGCAGAATTGACACCTGCTCAGACATGGACTCACTTTGCTATGAAGAGCACCACTAGCATGTTTCCACAGGGAGAGAAAGGTGTTTCCCATCCCATGTCTCACAGTCCTTTTCCCTCAGTGGTCCAGGAAGGACAGAAGTCTCCATGGACATTGGGAAGGAAGAGGAAAAACACCTCTCAGAGCCCTGCTGGGGAACAGCAGACCTAGAAAATGCCGGGGCAACCTTCCAGAGTCAAATGCAGCACTTTATGGATGCTATCGTCTGGTGTGGACCACAGCCACTAGATCGGAGATGGATTCGTTATACCCCTGGCCCCTTGGAGGTACAAGCTCGCTAATTGCTAGTGCTGTTTCCCCATGAGATGCACTGCTACCCCGGGTAGGCGTGTGCCTGCATTGTGTTACATGGCTGTAGTAACTTAATCCTGTACCTCTGGTAGGTCATTTATCCCACTACTGGGCTTGGGGGCTATGTCTGGTCTCTGAAGGGTGATTTCAGCAGCGAGGAGCAAAGCTGGGGACACCTTGGGGAGAAGAGCGTGGGGTGGTTGTGCTCACCTGGTGCCCGGCTGCCTGCAGAGCCCCCCTGGTTTCCCACACCACCCGCCGCATGCAAGGGGGCAGTGGGAAGTAGCCGTCTGTGTCGTAGTACCCGACCCGCAGGGGAGCAGAGCTGGAGTACACCTGGAGCAAAGAGCCACCAGTTAAGCGTTTCCAACCCTGCTGGGGGTAGGACCGCCCCCATGCTGAAGCCCACTGCAGAAGGGGATAAAAGCTCCAGATGTTAGGGAGTAACTAATTTTCTGGTGTGCTGCTTATACGTCTACCCTCGCCTTTTTCTCCAGCCTCCTCTTCATCCCTCCCTTCAAATAGAGCACAGCCACTCAAGACCAGTAGATTCAACCATTGCTACAAAGGATGGAGGTGGAAAAACTGAAATTCTTCTGCTGCAGAGAGAAAGGAAATGTCCTCAGTCAAGAGATTTGCTGCAGGAGTTTCCAATCCTGTCTCATCTTCCCCTAAAAATCTCCAGCTTTTTGTTCCGGGTGTTGCCTTCCTCCCCATGCTTTTCTGGTGTCTCTCAATCTGATAAAACACACGCCAACTGAGAAGGCAGAAAGGACAACTACTTATTAGCCTGTTTTTTTCTAATAATTATGAACTGTGCTCTCAAAAAGAGCTAACAAGTTACTGGAAACCAGTACTGTAAAGATAACTGGACCCTTAAAGAATGCATACATTGAGTGTGCAGCACCCTCAAAAGAACTGGGGCTTGCTGACTTAAGGACTCACCTCCTCATCGAAGGGGATGGGGGGCACGGTGGGGTCCAGCTGGAACATATCCTGGCAGAGCAGCGCCTTCATGCACAGGGCCAGGCTGTCCACGTCCCTCGCCATCGGCCCCAGCGTGCAAGGAACTGGAGTCGGACGAGAGCAAACGTGCACATTAAGCAAATGGGTGTGCCAAACACTGGTCCACCCCTCTGCACGGCCACGTTGGCTGCAAGGGATGGTCAGGCAATGAGGTGGGATGTTTCAGATGGACTCCGGACAGATCTTGGTTGTCTCCTCAGGCCTGGAGGAGGACATAAGACTGTTCACAGAGAAAAGCAATTAAAAATTCATGTACCTGCCAGGATCCCACTGACTGGGCTACTCACTCCGGACAGGCTGTGGGAAAAGAAAGAGAAGTATATTGTCATTTCAGTAATGGTGAGATAGTCCCAAAACGTTTGAATAGCATAGTGGGGTCTTCAGTTCAGGACCCGAACCAGAAAGAAATTATTAAAAGTATTTGATTTGAGTCATGTGAAACAGAAAATTTTAGTCAAAATGAAAAAAAAAAAAACCCTAAACCCCAACAAATCTTAGTTTTGGTTTAACCAAAAATGCTCCATTTTGGCATTATTTAACCATTTTAGCCCCCTTTTCCTTTTAACTCCAGGCCAGACTTACAATGAGACATGGCCATTTCCCCACAAAACTTAACAACGTTGCCTCTTGGGAGAGGTTTTGAGCAAAGCAAGCCAGCCTTAAGAAACTGTCCTCTCTTTTCTCGCCAAGTACTCACTGAGTACCTTGCCCCTTCTGCTGAGTTTGACAATTAGCAGGCTCCTTGCAGGGTGGGAAGGGCAGACCCCAGAACCTACCTGAGCCTTTCGGCCGTGGGTTTGAGCCCGCACAGCCCGCAGAAGCTGGATGGCAGGCGGATGCTGCCACCGATGTCTGAGCCGATGCCCAGGATGGAGCCTCCCCCTGCGATCAGAGCTCCCTCCCCTCCTGAGGAGCCCCCGGGGCTCTTCTGGTGGTTGAAGGGGTTCAAGGTCTGGCCGAAGATGGGATTGCTGCAGTCATAGCTGGGGAGAAGAAAACCAGCAAGCGGGCTGTCAGGAACAGCCTAATGCCTTAAGTTTGTAGGCTCTACCTTGCAGTGAGCTTATGTGGCATAGCCAACCCCATCCTTCCATCCTGTAAATCCGTCGGGACATGGCTTATTCCCATAAGCCTCCGCTCTCCCTCCCAAGCACAAGTGCACTTGATTTCTCTTATATCATGGTAGGCTTTTTTCCTCTTAATCTTATCTGAAAGCTATTTTCAGTTGAACTGAGATTGTTGGCAGGTGATGGAAGGGGGACTCGTCCAGGCAACACCTCAGGAGACAGGAAGGAGCCTGTCCCAGGACCTACAGGCTGGGTTTTAGCTTCAGAAGCACAAGCAGAGGAAAGATTTCTAATGATGTATGTTACTTGAAGAGGGATTGCGGCACGTTGGTCATTGCAAATGGGATGGCCCCCTGTCTCTTCAAAACCTTGACTAGGACGCTGTCTTCCTGCACCAGAGTGCCCAGGCGTTGCACAAGCCCACAGGTCGACAGATGCCCCTGCAGAGAGAAGTGACAACAGACACAATCAGCGCAGTTCCCCTGCAATTTTGGAAGGACGATCTGGTGTCCCCTTTGCGGGGGGGTGGGCGGGTGTGTACTAACCAACTCCCTTGCAAGCCCTTGCATGAAGGGCCAAGGACTCCCTCTCCTTTCATCCTTGGCAGAGGGCTGCCAAGCACTTACAGGGTTAAGGCTTCTCCTGAAGCTGTTCTTGCTCTTTTCCATGCTATTTCTCTCCTCTGACCCAGATGCAACTCCATAGGTGCACTAGCTCAGGATCAAACCCAGTGTCCTGCTGTCCAAGTGAAGCCACCAGTGGATGTTCAGGGAGGGAATATACATCCCAGGCAAACACAGTGTGATCCTTTTCCAATTAGTCTTGATGTTTGGGGCTTGCTTTGGGCTTAGAGCCCTCTTAACTGTGTTGGTAAGTCAACATGGAGGAGACTGCCTAACAAATTCAGCTCAGGAGTGTGTGGTCAGTCCTCATCAGGGCTTGTCTGTGAGGGGGTCCCTGGTGTGTCTCATGCACAGGCTCTTTGCTAAGGGGCTCAGTGGCCAGGCTACAGCACAACAGGGATTCGAGGTTAACGGTTCCTGCTACTAATGACTTTCTAGAAGCTGAGCCATGTTCTTATCCCTGATACTGCAAACCTCTGAGTAGAAGTCTGAGTTATGGCCCAAACGACCATGTAGCCTAGCCTGTGCTGTCTCATGTATCAGAGAAGAAATCATTTGGGTGTATAACTATTCACCCCTTGTTTTTTTGCTGATGAAGGCTTCTAACTGCCAGGGTTGCAGCTGCAATGAGATGTGGGGCCACAGGCTCAGACTCAGACAGGCTTCCTGTGGTGTAAGCAGGGAGGGATCGGGCCCCTTCCCCATTCTGTGTCCCACCACTTCACCACCCAGCCCAGCTCACGATGGGACGCTTCACGGGCACAAAGGGAAGCACCTTGTGGCCAATGTGATCCTTGATGCTGACAGGGATGCCATAAAGCAACCCTTTCTCCCTTTGCTGTTGTATTTCCTGGAGCTGCTCCTCACACTCTGGGATAAAATGTCGCAAGCAGTTTGTCTGCTGGGTCACTTCCAGGGCCTTTGCCGGACATGTGGAGGAATAGGTGTTAGTTAAGAACAGCATTGTTACACAGCTGCATTCAGTAGCTACCTGGATCTTCAAAACAAGGGCTAGTGGCTTGGCATGAATGGTAACCCCCTCCCCAGAGCATCCCAGCTCAAGCCATCTCAAAGGACTGTCCAGCGATGGGTCTGACCCAGGAGACAGAGAGACCCCTCCCTTTTCATATCTTTCTCCTGATATCTGCTATATTAAAGACTCGTCATAAGACTCCAACAAGTCTTCTCAGCCACCAGCCCACACACCATGGCATGGAGAACATAAGTGATTTGCCCATCACACTGTGGACAGGCACTCACCTTCTCTAAGTAGGTGTAGAGGACAGTCTTAGGGGACAGAGACCCTTCCTGCAGTCTCCCAGTGAGTTCCAGCAGGGGCAGGGACAGGATGGTGTCCTTCTGGACACTGGAGACCTGCAAGGGGAAGATGAAGGGGATGCCAGGACAGCAGCTCCAGTTACCCTTTGGCTCAGAGGGGATAAGTCTCAAGTTTTGCCAATGTTATCAACAGAGCTTGCTGGAAAGGCAGACCCTGCATGTGAGGGTTCAGACCTTGAGCTGCTGAGTATTTCATCATGAGTTTGGATGTCATGAACGTGGCGCAAACACAGGAGCTCAGCTGTCTCTGAAGGTGTAGAAGAGCTTCATCCATCCACTGCAGCAGAGGACAATGCAATGCCTCACATCAGAGCCTTCCTCCTGGCACTGGGGGGCTTACCCACTGACCAAGAGGTAATCTCAGCTGAGCAAACACCAGCCTGGGCAGAAGGTACCAAAGTCCTTGAACACAGGTCTCAGGCTGGCCCTTCATCCCTCAGAATGGGTACAGGCAGTGTGGGTCAGCCTGGTCTGAGGACAAACATCTAATAGCTGAAGTCCAGCAAACTGCAAAGAAATCAGTAGGGACTCACAGGTGGGTAAGGTCTATTCAGGTGAACTGGCAGTTCTCAATGCCACCAGCATTTTTTAAGGTTTTATATCACACTTATAGATATATGTATTTAAGAAAAAAGGTTGTAAAGATATGTACCACTTGTAGCTGGTATGCTTTATCTCCAGGTACGTTACCTGTGTAAACATGAGCTGATTTAACCAGTACCTACTCAGAAGCGAATGGAGCAGGAAGGAAAGGTGGTTAGAAATCAGTGTTGCAGTAGGAATTCAGGGCCACTGGTGCCTGCCTCATTCATCCCCATGTTGTGTCCCGGTTGCTCCCAGGGGATGCTGAATGCCCTGTGCTTCATTAGTGTTAAGTTAGGCCAAGCATCTTCTGGGCAGCCTGCTGGGCTGGGAGGTCTCACTTGCTGGGAACCCTAGTGAAAACTCTTTTGAAGACTCTCCAAGAGCCATCCAGAAGCCAGGTTTGAGAGACAAAGACATAGGGGTGTGGACAGATGTGTAAACTTAGAGTTAGG